>NW_017731996.1:190792-254053 GCF_001890085.2 Hipposideros armiger
AAACCCATGTTACATGACACAAGAGATTGCAGAAACATTGAACATCCATCATTCAAGTGTTCACGACCACCTGAAGAAGCTGGAATATGTAAGTAAGCTCAATATTTGGGTTCTGCATGAACACAAAGAAGTTCATTTGACAGCGCGTATAAACATCTGCAATATGCTCATTAAACTTGAGGAAAACGATCCTTTTTTGAAGCGACTGATAACTGGTGATGAGAAGTGGATTGTTTACAACAATGTGGTGTGCAAACGGTCTTGGTCCCGACGTGCTGATTCACTTCAAATGACATCAAAAGCAGACATTCATCAGAGGAAGGTTATGCTCTCAGTGTGGTGGGATTTTAAAGGTGTTGTGTTCTTCGAGCTCCTACCAAGGAACCAATCAATTTGAATGTGTATTGTCGGCAATTGGATAGTTTGAACGAGTCCATCATCCAAAAACATCCAGAGCTCGTTAATTGTAAAGGAGTTGTGTTCCATCGAGACAACGCCAGACCACATGCAAGTTTGATCACCCGTCAAAAATTATTGGAGCTTGGAGCCACCGTGAGCAGCCGTCCAGAGGCCGGCGACCTGATCTGCCTCAGCCAGGAAGAGTGCAATGATAATACCAGTATGGGCCAGTGAAGCGACGTCCTCCACAACTAGACTGAAGAACACAAGGACAGCAACTTGTCTGTTCCCCTTCCCCGATTCCCCAATGCTGTTCCCCTCCCCCAATTCCCCAAAAAAATCTTTAAAAAAAAAATTATTGGAGCTTGGATGGGATGTGTTGCCACACCCACCATACTCGCCTGAACTTGTGCCGTCAGACTTCCACTTGTTTCGCTCTCTCTTCAAAACTCCTTGCGTGGTATAATTTTCAATTCAGATGAGGCTTTAAATCAGCACCTTGTTCAGTTTTTCACAAATAAAGACAGGTCCTTCTATAAACGAGGAATTATGAAGCTCACTGAAAGATGGCAAAAGGTTATCGAACAAAACGGGCAATAGATCACTGATTGATGTTTGTTCTTTATATAAATAAATGACCTTTGAAAAACAGACAAAATACGTCATGATTTTTCTGACAGCCCAATAAATTAGGAGTGACTATAAAAAAATGCTTTATGTCAAATGAAGTTATTCTGTCGTGAATCTAGCTAAGTGCTCCTCACCTTTAAATATACAGATTTTGAGAGTCTGCCTGGAAGGGAGAATGGGAGAGACAAAATGATATCTAAAGTGTATAAATCAGAAATCAGATCATATTACTCCCCTTTTTAAAATCCACCAGTGGCTTCTCTTTGCACTTTGAATAAAATCTAGTTGCTTGCCGTAGCCTGTAAGGCTTGCTTATGATTTCTGTCCTTCCTGTGTTTACAGTCTCATCTACCATTCTGTTCTTTGCTCCATTCACACTGGCTTTATTAATGTCCTTCAATGTGCTGGGGTAGTTCTTGCCTTACAGCCATTACATCTGCCCCTCTGCCTGAACTGTTCTTCCTTTAGCTTTTGCATCACTGACTTCTTCTTACCAGTCATATGTCAGCTCACATGTTACCTCTTAAGAGAAACCTTCTCTTACCATTCTATCTAAAATAAGACTCATTATCTGAAATTATTTATTTGTTTGTTAGCTTACTGTCTTTATATCCTCTCTATTTTATAAGGCCCATTAGAGAGTTGGCACTTTGTCTGTCTTGTTCTCTACCATATCCCCAGCATCAAAAATAGTGTCTGGCATATAGTGAGTATTCACTAAATGTTGAATTAGTGAATAAATGATACAGGAAAAGGGGGTAAGTGAAGTTGTGAGGTCACTAGGGACGCAGAAAATAGGGATTAGCCTTAAATTAGAAAGGAACACCTCTATCATTGGGCCTGGAGGGAAAGAGGCATGGATAGACGCAGGAACAGGAAAGATTTTAAGTGTTGTTAGGAGGAAGGAAGGGACAGGAATTTAAAAGAGTTCCTGTTTGACAGCCCCCAGCCTCCATTTTTTTTTTTTGAAATGTGATACAAAATTAGTGCTGGGAATGAGGGGGTAGGTAGTGATGGGTCCTGCTTCCATGGGAATCAGTAAATAAGATATTTGCTTTTTTTGTTTGTTTAAATTTCATATGTCTTGAAGCCAAGCTCAATTGGTAGTTTTAGCTTCCTGAGTGACTATAATACTTTGGGCCAAGCATTTTATTTGCATTAACTTATTTAGCCCTTACAACAATCTTCTGTTATTCACTGGTTTACAGATAAAGAAATTGAGTCCAGAGAGGTAAAATAACTTGCACAAAATCACACAAGAAAGTGGGATCACCAAAATTGCAAATCATCTAAGTCTAATTCCAAAGATTTTACTCTCTTGTCTCTTACATGTTGCCTGTCAAATACCTATTATAGAATAAACAGACTTCTAATTCATTAATTTGATCATCAATATTTCAGTGATGTTGTGGTTAACACCCAGTCTAGTTTTTAAATGCAATATGCAAAGTAACAAATGTCATAACCTACATATCCCAAAAGGGCAGTTCATAACTATCATTAAGAAAGCATCTGGCTTTCCATCAGACTTCCTTCCTTCCTTCCTTCCTTCCTTCCTTCCTTCCTTCCTTCCTTCCTTCCTCCCTCCCGTCCTCCCTCTCTCTTTCCCTTTCTTCCTTCCTTCCTTCTTTCCTTCCTTCTTTCTTTCCTTCCTTCCTTCCTTCCTTCCTTCCTTCCTTCTTTCTTTCCTTCCTTCCTTCCTTCCTTAATAATTATGTCTAAAAGCTGTTTGCTTGGGTAAGGCTAAGCAAGCTAGGCACCTGTGCCCAGGTTGTATGTGTAAGAGCAGCCTGAAGAGATGTGTTGGCGCATGAGCCATTATGAGGAGCGCTGAATACATGAGCTGATGGTGCAAGGTGTCAGAGTCCAAGCAGAGTAAGGAGGGTGGGGGGGGTAAGAGTAGAAGTGGCAATGGAGAGTGGTTATACACAGGGGTGACTTCTCAAATAAGTAAATACATCAAAGATAATGGGAGCCAAGTTTCTTACTGGAGAAGAAGAGCACTACAAATATGGAAATGCAGAAATTAGAATAAGCTCTGTGGTGTTGGATTGGAATTGTAGGTATCAATATGAATCCACAATTTTTAATAGATAAATATAGAAGTAAATATAGATGTGGATGTGCATGTATGTGTGTGCATATGTGAGTAGGTATACACATACATATATTCTCAAGCCATGTTCATTGAGAGGGCCTGGGAGCAGTGACACCTCAATACCTATGGGCATGACTAATACCTCCATCTTGGTTTCTAAATGCTGTTCTCCACTAAAAGGCCATTTTCCACTAAAAGAAACTGAGGCTTCTTGGAGAAGTGGCTGACCCCAAGGCTAGGGCAGGGAAGGTCCAAGATGAATCTGGAACATCTTGTAGCCAGAAAGTAAGGAAGTATTCAAAGAATCATGAGAACATGTGTAAAGGACATAGAGGCCAGCTTGAAGAGGCTCCCACAGGACCAGAATGGGGACAGTTTGAGAATCAAAATAAATAACAATAGTAACAGATTATAACCTATTGTATAAAAATAGGAATCTGTGCATCTAAATTGATGTAAATAAATACATAGGGAGAGAGGAAAGCTTTTCATTAAAGTAGAATGCCAACAGTGAATGTAAAAAAGATGATGGAATTGGAAAATCACCATTTAGCAACCATAATGGTGATAATTAATTCAACCAAGAAACTTCTATGTATGCTAAGTTTTGTGGTGAAAAATCGATGAGGAATGAGATATTTACATAGTCTCGAAGTACCTCCTTACAAAATACTTACTATTTAAGAAAGGGAAAAGAACAACTTTATAGTGGAAAAACCTGGCAAATACCACGTAATCTTGAACACAGTTAACATCACTAATAGAACAAATTGAAATGGTTAGCACCTGATGATATGCAATAAGGAAAAACCCAACATCATTTTTGTGCTATTCCTGCTAAAAATGTATAACCTGAATCTAATCAAGAGGAAAGCTCAGAGTAACCCTTTTTGAGGAACATTTTATAAAATAACTCACCTATAATCTTTCAAGTAACAAGGTTATGAAAATCAAAGACTATGGAACTGTTAAAGTCTAACAAAAAGTGATAATTAAAGGCATCACTATAAAGAAACATTATTCAGAAAGTTGGCTAAATTGGAACAGAGTCTGTGGGTTACATGATAGTAATGTATCAATGTTAATTTCCTGATTTTGATCATTTGTGGGTGATGAGGCATCATATGAGCAACCTACTCTCAAAGGTTCAGGGGAAAAAAGCCTTCTTCATACTACTATTCTTGTAACTTTCCTGTACATTTGAAGTTTTTTTTTAATAAAACAGAAAAAATATTAGCGAGAGGGTCAAAAGGATACCATACAAAACAATGGGACTGACTGCCAATGTCTTAAATTTAAAATGTGATTCCTGGAATTGTGGGTAGAAAAATAGTGCTTTGTGGGCATGATAATAGCAATTGTTCGCCATCTAACCACATCCTCCAAGATCCTGTTCAAGACACACCTCCTTCTAGAAGCCTTCTTTGACTCTTCTAGCCCACACTCATCATCCATTCCATACCTGAACTCAGGATACATATTTTTTGCATCACTTCCTTGGCCCTTAATCATATATAGCCTTGTGACTTCTCTTGTATTATTGCCCTATATATAAATTTTGAGTTCTTACTTAAAGCTTCTCATGAATATGCTATCTCCATAGTTACGTTGTAATAAATTTAGGAGCAGATACCATATACTTCTTCCCAAAGTAGAAATACGAGGTCTGACAATTGAGTTCGCAAACTCATCCTAGAAAAAGTGCTACATACCTCATTTCTGAATATCACTACGGTCACCTTTGAAGTACTCCCCTTGGGAAGCTATGCACCAATGCCAGCACCTAGTCTACCCAAGGAAATTTTGGAACTTTTTTCCTGGAATGGCCATCAGAGCTGTCATCATATTACCCTTGATGTCCTGAATGTCATCAAAATGCCTTCCTTTCAATATTTCCTTTATTTTTGGGTAAAGAAAGAAGTCATTGGGGGCCAGATCAGGTGAGTAGGAAGTGTGTTCCAATACAGTCATTTGTTTACTGGCTAAAATCTCCCTCACAGACAGTGCCATGTGAGCTGGTGCATTGTCATGATGCAAGAGCCATGAACTGTTGGCGAAAAGCTCAGGTCGTCTAACTTTTTCACACGTCTTTTCAGCACTTCCAAATAGTAAACTTGGTTAAGTGTTTATCCAGTTGGTACAAATTCATAATGAATAATCCCTCTGATATCAAAAAAGGTTAGCAACATCGTTTGCTAACTTGTTTGCGAACTTGTCAGACTTCATAGGTCTTGCAAAATATGTTTTGCAACTAACATATGTTTTGCAATCACATTTCCTCATCTCAAGGATTGCCAAAGAATAATTAATCTCACTTAGCAAATATTTATTGCACCCCAACTATGTATCAGGCACTGTAAATAATAATTTCTTACATGTATAGAATACTTTAAAGTTTATACAGCACCTATACATCCATTATCTCATTTATTCTACATAACTCTGTGAGGTAGGTGCTGCCACATGATAAACATGCTCAGAGAGGAAATGTGATTTACTGGGAGTCACACAGCTATTTAATTACAGAATTGGGATGCCTGCCTTGGTCTTTGGATTCCTAGTCCAGTATTCTTTCTACAACACCATAGGAAACAGGTAACAAGGCTGGACACACTGATGGTCATAGGTATTGTATTAGTTTTCTATTGCTGCTGTAACAAATTTCCACAAACAGTGGCTTATGCAACACAAATACACTATCTTACAATTCTGTAGGACAGAAGACTGACACAGGTCTCACTAAACTAAAATTAAAGGGGTCAGCAGGGCTGCATCCCTTTTTAAAGGAATTTGTTTCCTTGCCCTTTCCAACTTCTTCGTTCACATTCTTCGGCTTGTGTCCCTTTTCCTCCATCTTCAAAGCAAGCACAGAAAGGCAGTGCATCTATCTGTGCCTTTCTAATATAATTACATCTTCCTCTGACTCTCGTCCACTGATAAGAACCTTTGTGATTAAATTGGACCTACCTGGATGATCCAAGATGATCTCCCTATTTTAAGATCATTTGATTAGCAACCTTAATCTCTTCTACAATCTTAATTTCCCTTTGCCGTATATCCTAACATATTCCCAGGGATTAAGATGTGGACATCTTGTGGGTGGGCACTATTCTACCTATCATGTGTATGTTCCTCAAAGTTTCACTTCCACTGGCACTTTCACAACGTAACCCATGATGTGAATGGTTCTACCACCTCTTAAAGACCAGTCATCAGATTTCAAAAGGACACTTTGTTTACGGGTGTTATTGACTTTTAGAAATCAGTTTCTATGAAAAATAAGCCAGTTTGATTTATAAAAGTTAGTATTCTCTGAGTCCACTGCTGCTTAATTCAACAAATAAGGAAACTGGGGCCAGTGACATTAAGTAAGTTGCCCAAGGACACACAGCTAGAAAGTATCAGAGCAGGAGTTCAAACTTAGGTCCTATTGCAAAGCTCATGGCTTTTCCGTTATACCATTTTCTCACCAAGAATAGCTTCTCCTAGGGCCTAATGACCTAATCTAATGTCTATGATTTAAACATTAATTTGTTCCTTTGGATCATCCACTTCTTATGGACTGCCTTGAAAATGCAAATCCTTGCAGTAGAGGATTAAATAAGATGATGGATGTGTACATGTGTTGTAAAGGGAACAAAAAAAACATATTTGAGAGATGTGTGTATTAGTGTCTAAGCAGGCAGTTGTGATTTGAAACAGACCAGCTGGTTCAAGTCCTGACTCTGCCACTTGCGTGATCTGGGACAAGTCCTAAACTCTCGTAAAGTCCCTTAATCTTGGTTTTATCACCTCTAATCTACATCCTTCATAGGGTTGTTGTGAAGATCAAATGCCATAATTCTTGAAGAGCATTTATAACAGAGCCTGGCCCATAATATGTGTTCAAGAACTGTTGGCAAGTGTGAAGATCCTTAATGGCTTCTTTACCTAATTCACCTGTTGAAGCAGGAATGAGTGATTTCTTGATCAACCACAAGGTGGAGCAAGAGACATAAGAATGTCTGTCTTGTTCCTCCACAGGAATTCTGGGATTAAAGGGGAAAAAGAATTAACCTTTCCATCTGGGTCCTGAGAGGATAGATCCTATCTCCCTTTAAGCCACCAGCCATGTTTCTCCATCATAAGATCCTTTGAGTTTCTTTTTTTCTTTTTCTGGCTGTTTTGTTTGTTTGTTTGTTTGTTTGTTTGTTTGTTTGTTTGTTTTTAAAGAGTCAGACAAAGGAGACTTCAATAGATATTCTTTAATAATGTGGATTTTACTTTCACTTGGAGAAGATGACTATACAGTTATGAAAAAAAAACCTTTAATATACTTCATTTTCTTCACTTTCCTCAGTCCCAAGTTTTTGTCTGCATTCTGTGCTCCAAAAGGCATACTTATCATTTTTCCTAAGAAGTCCGTTGGGTCCCCAATACAAATAGAACTCCTAGAAGCCTATCTTACCACCCCAGCTTCTCAGGATGTAGATTAGGCTTCACTTGTTCTCAGTGGATCACTTTTAACGTATACTTTCATAAGCTCATTAAAAACTCAATTGTCCACCTGAAATCATAAAAAAATAATAATAAAAGAAAAAAGCTCTCATTACCTTCTGGCATGATCTTGTAGGCTATGCACCTATTATAATTAGAATCTCAAGAAAAGTTTACTTAAAAGACGAAGGTACAGGGCCGGCTGAGTGGCGCGATGGTTAAGAACTGGCTTGGGACGCCAGAGGGCCCGGGTTCAGATCCCACATATGAGGGCCAGTGACACTGCCCTCTACAGCTAAGATGCTGAACAACAGCTCAATCTGGAGCTGGGATGCCATGACTGCGTAGGCTGCAGCCCCTGTGGCAGTGGGTTGCCATGGTACCGTATGTAGTGAGCAGCCAGCGTGAGCAGCCAGCATGAGCAGCCAGCAGCTGCAGTGAGCGGCCGTCCAGAAGCCGGCGACTGATCTGCCTCGCCCGGGAAGAGGGCAATGATAGTGCCAATTTGGGCCAGTGAAGCAACGTCCTCCACAACTAGACTGAAGAACAAAAGGACAGCAACTTGTATGTTCCCCTTCCCCCAATTCCCCAGCACTGTTCCCATCCCCCAATTCCCCAATAAAAATCTTTGGGGGGGGGGGAAGAAAAACATTGCCATAGAAACAGAGCTTAGATCCCTCAAAATTTAACTGGATAAGAGAAACACCTTCATTTCTACATGCAAATAAAGAATGAATAAGCATTAGCCAAGTGAAAGAGAAAGAGGAAAGATCACTCCAGGCTGAGTTCTAGGACACGAAAAGAATCAAAGAAGAGAAAGCAATGTTTTTGTAAGTTTGAAAGGAATCACATGTGGCTGGACAGTAAAAGTTGAGAGAGGAATGCCAATAATTAAAATTGGAGGGAGAAGCTGGAGATAAATCACTAGGCCCTATAATTATGTTGAGTGTGGACTTTATCTGAGGCAATGCAGAGCCACCAAAGGACATCAAGGTGGGGCAGGACAGATGCTTTAGAAAGATCATTCTGGGTGAAAGATAGAGAATAGAGGAAGGCAAGACTAGATGAAAGCTGTGTTGGATATTTTTGTTTGCCTCTCCAGCTACTCTCTCCACCCTACTCCGCCTGTTCTGTGTCCCAGAAGCTTGACCTATGTGGTCTCTCAACAGGCTCCTTTGCACTTGGGCTTTTGGTTGGGTCTGGCTTTGGGAGACAGCAGCAAGAGATTAGAGGTCAGGTGGAGAGTGGAAAGGAAGTATTTATCCCCCAGTTCCCACCCTGCTGAGTCACTGTAAGGATATGTCTGTCCACCAAAGGCCACCACTCTTATCAGGCAGCACCCTCTATGCAACTGTCCTCTTCAGATTCTGGTAATCACTCTCTCCCCTTGTCCTTCCATGCCTTTGGCTAGTAATGATTCCCACTGTTGCTAGCACCGGGAAACTTTATATCCCATGTTGGTCTCCCTAAACCCTGCACAAGTTTTGTAAATAGTTCCTTTATTAAACATACCTCAAAGAAAACCACAGAAGTTCACTTAAAAGATGAAGGTGCTATCAAATACCAACCTCATAGTACCACTAGTTTGAGTGTGCCGTTTATTTGCTGCCAGGACTCTAACTGATGTAGAAAAAAATACGGAACAGTAATTATAGCTAACATTTATTATGTTCCAGGCATTCTTCTAAATAGTTTACATACATTAACTCATTTAATGCTCACATCAACTCTATGAATAATCCCTCCTTTACAGGTATGGAATCTGAGGTATAGAGAGATTAAATGATTTTCCTAAAGTCACACAGCTAGTGAAGGATTGAACCAAAATTCAGATCTACACAGCCTGTTTCCAGAGTCTGTGTTCTTAACCACTATGCTCCTTTGGTGAGGTAAGAGTTGATGTTGTAAGTCGAAGCAATAGCTGTGGAATGGAGAGAAAGGAAAGAATTTAAGAGATATTGTTGCTAATCCCAACATAATTTTGAGGATCTTATTTTTAGCTGTTCTTTTAAAGAGTCAGTTTATTGAGTCATGAGTAGACAACCTAAATATTTAATTTAGATATTTAACAGCTGATTCACAGGCATCCTATATGCCCACTATGTAAGATAGAAAGACACCATTAAGGAAGGGGTAGAGGCCTCCCTTTCAATAGGCACAACCGTGATCTCTGCAGCTCCTGCAAAAACTGGGAGCTTAGAAAAACAGCTCCCCAAAGGCGCCTGATGGTGAATTCTGGATACTGCAGCCAACTGCCTACCTCTTGCCTGATTTGTTCACAGAAAAATATGTTTGTTTCACAGAGGGAAAAAAAAATGTGTTCTTTATCATTGGACAATCTATTCCCACAAGTAACTAGAAAATTACAATATGGAACAGTAAGTTCTACAGCAAAGGAAAACAAAGGGGAATATGGTTTCCCAGAGGAGATACCCAACTGAGCTTGAGAAACAGAGAAGTAGAAAGAACAGCATATGCAAAGAGAGGCTCAGATCTAAAGTGTACCCCAGTCTTCTTCTCAAACAAACAAGAGGTTGCTGCTCACTTTGTTGGCAGCCCTCATAGAATGAACTACCACAGTTTGAAACTACAGTCAGCCATCCCTTCTGTGGGTTCCACATCCACAGACTCAACCAACCACGAATGGAAAATATTCCGAAAAAAAGTTACACTGTTGCTGACATGTATAGTTAGTTATAGTATAGCTTGTAGTTAGGCCTACGATGGTTGCTGGTTGTGTCTGTACTGAACATGTACAGACATTTTTTTCTTATTATTCCCTAAACAATATAGTATAACAACTATTTATTTTAACACTTACTCTGTACTAGGTGTTATAAGTAATGTACAAATGATTTAAAGTACACAGGAAGATATGCATAGATTATATGCAAATACTACACCATTTTGTATAAGAGACTTGAGCATCCATGGACTTTGGTATCCGCAGGGCTCCCTGGAACCAATCCTCCACAGATATGGAGAGACAACTATGCTGTTTACTTTCTGTGTGAAGGTGGAGGTCACAGGAAATTCTTAGGCAGTGGTACTGGTAAGAAGGCCCAAATACTCTTACTGGGATTTCTTGAGTGCCTGGGTTTTCTATATCTTCCATTAGGACATAGTGGGTAGAGGAGAACCTTATTCTTTGAGGCTGCTGTTAGCCCATATAGCACCTGTAATTAGTTTCCTAAGGGTGACATAACAAGGCACTACAAACTGGGGTAGTAAAGGCTTAAAACTAAAATTTATTCTCTTACTGGACATCCAAAATCAAAGTGTTGGTAGGGTTGATTCCTTCTGAAGTCTTTGAGGAAGAATCTATTTCAAGACCTTTCTTCTAGTTTCTGGTGGTTGCCAGCAATCCTTTGCATTACTTGGTTTGTAGCCACATCACTCCAATCTCTGCCTGCATCATTATGATTACATAGCCTTCTTCCCTGGGTCTCCACTGTGTTTCTGTGTCCAAATCTACTTCTCCTTTCTCATTGGACTTAATGCTTACCCTAATACAGTATAGCCTCATCTTAACTTGATTACATCTGCAAAGACCCTATTTCCAAATAAGGTCACATTCACAGGTACCAGGGATTAGGACCTGAATACTCATATATCTTTTGGGAGACACAATTAAACCATTATAGCACCTTTGTGCAAACTGGAGAAAGTGCCCCCCTTTTATTTTTATTTTTTTAAAGATTTTATTGGGGAATTGGGGAAGAGGAACAGTGTTGGGGAATTGGGGAAAGGGAACAGCCAAGTTGTTGTCCTTCAGTCTAAGTTGCAGAGGACGCAGCTAGCTCAGCTCCAAGTCCAGTCGCCATCTGACTGCCCATCAGCAGTTCGTGGCCACTCAGCTCAGGGTGCCGTGTTCAATCTTAGTTGCAGGTAGGCAAGCCCA
This sequence comes from Hipposideros armiger, assembly GCF_001890085.2. Classification (NCBI taxonomy): domain Eukaryota; kingdom Metazoa; phylum Chordata; class Mammalia; order Chiroptera; family Hipposideridae; genus Hipposideros; species Hipposideros armiger. The sequence continues at coordinate 202,297 of NW_017731996.1, forward strand.
CCATCCCATGCGGGAGTCGAACCGGCAACCTTGTTGTTAGGAGCACATGCTCTCACCAGCAGAGCCATCCTGCCACCTGTTGGCAGCTCAGCGACAGCTCAGCTCGGGCGCAGCGTCACTGGCCTATGTGGGAATCAAACCAGTGACCCTGGTGCTCAGAGCTCACGCTCTTAACCAACTGAGCCACTTGGCCTGCCTGACAAGATGAATGCTGTTCCTCTTCTCATGACTTGGTGAGCAGATAGCACCTTTGTCTGAATTCCACAAAGGAACCCTTCCTCCTGGTGGAGGCAGCTCCTCACTAGGACGCAAAGCTCAGCACTTAGAGTCTAGGCTGGATTTCAACCCCCACTGCTCCCCTTGGCAGGACACAGCCTATTCAATCATGTATACACTGATGCTGCCTGCTCTGCCTGCCCCCAACCCCCACCATCCTTGCTCACCTTGTCCCTTCCATTCCCATATCCTGGAGGCAGAGCTGATTCTTGTTCTCCTCTGTCCTGTTTGTGGATGGCTTTTTTTGTGTGGAATGATCTGTTTCTGTGTCTCCTGTGAATAGGTGGTATTTTTGCCTGGCCAGCATCCATTCTCTTCTCATTTGGAAAAAGCACTTTGATTTTCCTTTGGGGCAAGTGCTTCTCTCCCACTTGTAGATCATCCGGTTTGAGTGGGACTGATCCCACTCTCCTGAGATGAGCACAAGATCCAGGCTTAGCCGTTCAGAACACCTCACCTCCTGGCATGATGATTGGTCCTAGAATAGGTACCTGACCCAGGACTTTTCCAGAGCTATTGAAGCAAAGGCGCTCTGTTTCTATCCAGGTGGCTACATTGATAGGATAAGCTACATTGATAGGAGTGGCCTGAGAATGAAGCCAACCCAGAGGAGAGTGAAACTGAGAGATAAAGAGAATCCTGATAATATAATCACCTGGCTCCAGCTAAGCCTGAAGCTAAACATATCCCCGGACTTTACAGTAACATGAGCTAACAAATTCCCCTCCCACCATGAGCTCTTTTTTTTTTCCTTGTGATGATTAAATGTGGGTATATGTAATTTATAATCAAAAGAATCCTGACTGGGCTGGCCAAGTGGCGCGTTGGTTGGGAGCTGGCTTGGGACGCCAGAGGGCCCTGGTTCGGATCCCACATGTGAGGGCCGGTGACACTGCCCTCTAAAAAAAAAAAAAGAATCCTGACTGAATGCTGTGTCTGACATTTCCATCACTTCTGCTCTGCGTTCCAAAGCTCTGTGTATTCTCTGCCCCATCAGGGTCTCCATGCCTGAGTTCTGACAGATGAGTAGGAGCTGACCAGGCTGAAGAAAGGGGAAGGGTTCTCCATCACACCATGGTGGGGATGGGTGAAGAACTGAACTGAATTTGCTACCTGGTTAGACTTGTTATACTTTTGGGGGATTCGTGGGTGAGGAGTGGGTTCTGCCTCTCCCCAGAGCTGCCAGTTCAGTCTGCATTTTGTTTCATTTTTCTGTGGGCTCAATACTTTCTCTCCAGTTCAGCTAACCCTCTGTTGGGAGTTAATACTGAGCTAAGCTATTGTAGGCGCACACTGATTCATGATTCTCTGCATCTTCCATATCACACAGCACAGATCTGGGACCCGTAGGGTCTCCAGAAGTGGAAGCTGAATGCCTGTCCCTGGCTTCTTGCAGCCCCAGTCCTTCCTTCTACATGCAGCCTCCCCTGTTCCAGTCCACCCTGATCGCCCCACTTTTTGAGTCACTCATGAACCACTACCTTGTATTGTTGCTTTCGTTGCGTTGGTGCTGCGCCTGTTTTCCTATTTCCTAAGATCTCTGAAGGGAGGAGTCTTCTCCCAAAGTTTTTAGTGCAAACTCAGGGGAGAGTCCTCCATAAATGATACATAGTTCAGACGAACTTTAATGCACATACCATCATTGCCACTATGATAAGGATAGGAGCTACATTAAGAAAAGCCAGTTTATATCAATAAAACATGTCAAAACAGAACAAGGAGACACCACAGATATTTGCAAATGGGATCCTCCCTTTTTTCCACTATGTATACCCCTATATTTCCATATATTTCTTTATATTTGTACAAACTTACAATACCACATGACATTTCATATTTAATATGTCACTGAGAAGAGGTGTCAGTATATAGAACATAGGAAGAGTCAAAAAGCATGAAAACATCTGCTTAGATAGACTCTGATGGGGAGAGACACGAGAATTATTCTTCTCTCTGCGCAACCCTATAAAGGGACAACTCCAATTTTTGTTAATTGCTCCTCTTGAGTAATTCTGCTCAGCCTGTTATGGTACATCTATCTCCTAGGCTGGCATGAGATCAGCCAAGTCTCTGATTGAATAAATTAGAAAGAGCAGTTGAGGGAATTGAAGATGGTGTATAAACTGAGTAAGATGACATTTCTCTGTGTGACTGCAGAGACCATCTGCCCCGGTCCCTGTGAGGATAACTTCTGCTCAACCCTGCTCCAGGGTTTAATTTTATTCAGAGTGTGGGGGCGGTGAGGAGAGTGTGCTTGCCTCTCCTTCCTTCTCTCCCACAAGCAGAGAGAAGAATACAGATGTAGACATAACTGTTGCTTAGGTTTTCTCTTCAGCTGGGCCACCCCACCCCCATTCGCACCCTTCATAGGCAGAGTTCAGAATCAGGCATGGCCCCTCTTAGGGGCAGACTCTACCTTGTTCTGAGACCAACCAAGCTTTTTGCTGCCTTCTCTATGTAGTCTCAGGCTGGTTGCTTTGCTGATGTAGGCCCCAGTCTACCTCATCTGAGTACTTGGAATAATAAAACCCACATCACAGTGCTGTGTCAAAGATCATTGGGACTTTGATGAGAAAGTGCTTTGGGAACTGTAAAGTACTGAACATGTGACTGATGATTTTTGTTATGGTATTCTAATTGTAGTGCATACAAACTCTGCTGTCTGCCCCTCTTGGGCCCCAATCCTGTCACAGCTCACTGCTCTGTTCATCCAATCCCAGCATGCACTGGCTGATTCTCTTTGGCTGCTTTTAGCCTCTGCAAGTTTCTCTGAAGCCAACCAGATTTCTGGGTATAAGGCCATGTTGGCCCTGATATTTCCATGAGGTTAGGTTCCTGGGACCAAAATTTCGGGGGAAGGATAGATGAGGTGGAAAGAGGCTGGGACCCTTGGAAATGGCTTCAGGAAGGGTATCCTCAGTTTCATTCTGGGATGAATGCCTCTTACTCCCAGCACTTCACAGCGGCTCCATCTTATATATCCACAACCAACATTCCAGTTTCTTTTTTTTTCTTTTTTTTTTTTTAATTTTTTTTTAAGATTTTTTTTTATTGGGGAATTGGGGGGATGGGAACAGTGCTGGGGAATTGGGGAAAGGGGAACAGACAAGTTGCTGTCGTTTTGTTCTTCAATCTAGTTGTGGAGGACGTTGCTTCACTGGCCCAAGTTGGCACCATCATTGCGCTCTTCTCTGGCGAGACAGATCAGTCGCCGGCTTCTGGACGGCCGCTCACTGCAGCTGCTGGCCGCTCACGCTGGCTGCTGGCCACACACGGTAGCCCATGGCAATCCACTGCCACAGGGACTGCAGCCCACGCCGTCGCCGGCGACTCATGGCAGCCCAGCTCCAGGTTGAGCTGTTGTTCAGCATCTTAGCTGTGGAGGGCAGTGTCACTGGCCCTCACATGTGGGATCCGAACCGGGGCCCTCTGGCATCCCAAGCGAGTTCTTAACCATTGCGCCACTCGGCCGGCCCTCCAGTTTCTAAAATGCACTTTTAGGGCCGGCCGAGTGGTGCGTTGGTTAAGAACTGGCTTGGGATGCCAGAGGGCCCCGGTTCGGATCCCACATATGAGGGCCAGTGACACTGCCCTCTACAGCTAAGATGCTGAACAACAGCTCAACCTGGAGCTGGGCTGCCATGAGTTGCTGGCGACGGCGTGGGCTGCAGTCCCCTGCTGCAGTGGGTTGCCATGGGCTACCATGTGTAGCCAGCAGCCAGCGTGAGCGGCCAGCAGCCGCTGTGAGCGGCCGTCCAGAAGCCGGCGACTGATCTGCCTCGCCCAGGCAGAGCGCAGTGATGGTGCCAACTTGGGCCAGTGAGGCAACGTCCTCCACAACTAGACTGAGGAACAAAACAACAGCAACTTGTCTGTTCCCCTTCCCCCGATTCCCCAATAAAATCTTAAAAAATATATAAATAAAATGCACTTTTATTTGACTCTCACAACTATTTTGTGAAATGGGCAAGATTATTAATCTCATTTTATAGATGAAAATATGTTTGTCCAAGGTCACATAGTTAGCATGTTGCAGAGGCAGGGCTCAAACCCAGGTCTCCAGAATCCAGGTTTTCTGAGCATGGGAAGGCACCTCTAATCTAGGTTTTAGAACACTCTAAAATAAACCCTCATTTTTGGCTTATTCCTCACCCCTGGAAGCTGGTTTCTCTGGGGAAGGAGGAAGTATATGAGGTGTCATCCTGACAGGGGTCTAGTGGCAGTCAGCCCAACAAGGTCATGCAACAGAGCCTTTCAAGGCCATTTTCTTGGACTCTCCTCCCGGTTCCTGATGAGATTCTACTTTGATCCACTGTCCAAGTCCAGGCTCCATCTCCTACTTACACCCCCCCCCCTTTTTATTGCTAATTGCGTATGGTGTTTATACTGAGTCTCTCCAGTCCCTGTTCTTACAAAGATCCTGGATTGGATTTGCCTCCCTGGCTCTGCCCGACTGAGATGACCTTGTGTAGTACAATAGTCAACAACACATGTTCGGCACCTACTATGTGTGTCAGGCACCCCACTAAAGCTTTAAACCCATTCTCTCATTTAATCTTCTCAACAACCTCTTGAGGTAAATGTTATTTTGCAATTTACATAGGAAGTAATTGAGGCTCCAAGGATAATTTTCTCAAAGTCACACAACTAGTTTGTGGTGAAGAACCAAGAATTGAACCTGGATCTGTCAGACTATCGGCTCTAGGCTCTTAACCACTTCTCCCTTTTATCTTCTCAGTCCTCATCCTGTGGTCTGATGTGTGGAGGGATTGGAAGATAGTTCAGCACATGCAAATCTCTCATCCCTTTAGTTTCCAAGCTTCGAGCTGCATGGCAGAGATTGTCCTCAGAAAGATCCTGCCTCGCTGAGCCTGGCCCATGCTTGGTGCTCTATAAATTAAGTCCCCCTTGAGTTGGAATGCATTTATAGCTCTTAAACATGGCTGCCTGGTGTCTCTTCTCAAACGCATGGGTCTGTGCTCCGTTCTCAACAAGACCCCTCGAAATTATTTTTTCCCTCTTCCCCTTGTTACCTTATAAAAGCCTCCGGCATGGGACAGGCAGTCATAGATCATCCAGATGCACTTAATCGCTAAGATGCTTTCTGGCAGCCTCAGAAACTAAGCCAGAAGCCTGAGTGAATGATGTGGAGGTCACTCAGCCTTGGCTGTTTTCATTGTACCCAAGAAGAAAGGAGGTTTTCATAATGAAAGGATTCCTGCCAAAATCCTGTTTGCCACTTGCAGCTCTTACAGAAAATGGACATAAAATCACAGAGCATTAGTGCCAAGAGGGCCTGCAGAAACCATCTGGTTTAAGCTCCTGAAGTGCAGAGATAGGGAGTGACTTAACTAAGATTGCACAGCCTATTAGCTTTATCACCATCCATTGGTAACTCCTCTCCCCCAAGAGATGCATTAGAATCTAAAAGAAAGTAGGAATTCTAATCACACCCCTTAGAGACTTGCTGATTTGCTTTGTCCGACATTAGCATTTTTATTGCACGATTTTATACCAAGCAAAGGAAACTCATTCATGTCTCCCAGAAACTCCCAATTTGGGTATTTGTTGTTTGGCCACTACAAAATGATAGAAGAGAAGCAGGTGAAAGCATATGCCACACAACACAGTCCAGGCAATGGCGTTCTCTCAAGATGGTGAGTGTCACCGAGTTGGCAGAGAGATAGGAACATATGTGGAAAGACAGCAGCAGCGGTGTTAGATGTTTTGTCTAGCTTCTGAGTACTTTGGAAGCCAGACTCTGTGTGGACCAGTGACCTAATCATAGAAACATTTGCCTATGCTGTCATCAGTTTTCTTGGAGAACTGCTTCTTACCTTGCAAAGTCCCTCTTCCTCATGCATTCAGGTACAAGAATTAAACATGGCAAAGAGCGTAAGCTTTGTTCCAGATTATACAAAGTCTTGATCAGAAAGTCTATAGAATACTTGGGGTTTTTTTGTTTGTTTGTTTTCCTTTTTCTTTCTTAGCTGAGCCATCCTGCCACCTGTTAGCAGCTCAGCGGCAGCTCAGCTCAGGCCGGGCCTCGAACCGCTGTTGCTCCGAGCTCGCACTCTTGAGCGAGCTCTTAACCAACTGAGCCACTTGGATGGCCCTCCTAAAATACTTGATGTTTAAAAATTAGAACTACTGCATTTTAGAACAGTAAGAAAACTGAGGACCAAAGAGGGAAGGATATATTTTTGGTTGCAAGTGATAAGAACCTAACTCCAATGAACAAAGCTAAATGGGGGCTTTATTAGAAACATATTATTGAGGTATCTAACAGAACCAGAGGAAGAGGTGACCAGCCAAACCTCAAGAAGCCAGAACCAGGGCAGAGAAAGCCACAGGACACATTCTCTCATTTTATATCTATGCTTTTATGCTTTTCTCTGCATTTCTCTTATTTTCTCTTACTACAGAGCAGCATTCTACATCTGGGTTGAGGCTAGGCCATCACACATCCTCACATATATCCCACTCTAAAGGAAAGAAAATAGCTCCAATTTTATTTTAAAATCCTAGGATAGGATTCTGATTGGCCCCACTTGATTACATGCCCCCTTTACTGACAGTCTTCATTGGAATCACCTGGTTTTGAGGAGGAAGTAGTAGTACTACAATAGAAAAGGTGGTTATTTCCTGAAGAAATGCAGAGAGACATGATAGCTGGCTATTACAGGAAATGACTAACTAGGCCCTACAGCAAGTTAGGGGCAGATTCAGGGCTAAAAACAAAATCAATAAAATAATTATTAATAATAATGGAAGGCTCTGGATTGTATGGTATTGAAGTAAACTTCAGTGTTACTAAGCTATGCATTCATTTATATTTCTAAAAGATTGCTGTTGTGATGAGGATGCACTGTAGGGTAACAAGTGTGGAGTAGGCAAACTAGTTAGGAGCTCTGTGGTAGCTCTGTAGGAGAGAAAAAATGGTGGTTTGGACCAAGGTCAAGACAATAGAGATGGTAAAAAAAAATGGAGACTTGAGATCTACTTTAGAAGTAGAATCATTGAACTTCATGCTGGATTAGATGTAGATACTAAGAAAAAGAGGAGAATAAGGAATTAAAGATGACACCTAGGTTTCTGTGAAGATTAGGATTGAAATAAATTTGGGGCAGAGTCAACAGTTCCAATGTGGACACGTTAGATTTGAGACATGCAGATTTCTAGTAGGAACTTGTGTATGCATGTCATTACCAGACTTGGCATCTAAAGCTTCAGGACTAGATGAGGTCTCCAAGAAAAGAGTATAGCCAGAGCAGAGGGCTTGGCAGTTCTCTGAGCCATCTTTTCTACATATACTGAATCTGCTGGGCTTCTAGCCAGAAACTTCAGGTGGGAATGCCAACCATTTATTATGGTAAAACCCATGGAATGAGAAGCCAGACTCATCCCTCAGGGAGTGGCTAAGAAGTAAACAAATGAACTGCTAAACAAGCATCAAAACTTATTCATCCAGATATGCCTTGATTCCTCCAAAGTGAACCCTTTGGACAACTAAAGAAATGATGCGACTGCCCTGCTCTAAGCCATTTTGACATTTTGCTTTGGGGACTATCTTCAGAGCCAGGTTTTAATACCCATGGATATTTACCAGACTTATTTTCAGGTGACTAAGGGTTGCTTCACTTGGTAGACTGAAAAAATGGCCGCAATAGTTTACAGCTCCTCCCATCAAGAAATGGCACCTATTTCTCCATCCCTTAAAATTGGGCTTGGCCATGTGACTTGCATTAGTCAGTGGGACAATAGCAAACATGATACAAAAGGAGGCTTGAAAAGTGCTTCTGTGTTGGAGCTTGCCCTCTCTTGCTGCTGGGAAAATTTCCACCACTATGTGAACAAATCTGGGCAGTTTTCTAGAGGATGAAACCACTTGGAGAGAGCCCTCAACCACCCCTGTCATCTCAGCTGGACCCCCAGACATGTGAATGAAGCCAATCTCGAGTATCCAGCCTCAGCCAGAAGATTCATCCAACCAACCCACAGAATCATGAAAAATAATAAATGTTTGTTGTTTTAAGTCAGTTAAGTTTTGGAATGATTTGTTATGTTCCTCAGAGGACAATTAACTCTAACCAGGCAGTCTGAAGATGTTTCACAGTACAGATGTTCTTTCTCTCACCACTAGTCTTTTGGGAGGATTTGTACTTAGTCAGCCAGCAAACGTTTGAACTAAGAAATGAAAGCTGAATTGAAGAATGCGAAGCAATGGCCAGTGAGTAGTGAAGGTATTTGAGGGCAGTGGAGTCTTCCTAGGGCCCCTGAAACAGCTCCACGAAGGTGATTCAGGATTCCCAGTTATGTGTTTTCATAGAATGATGTACCTTTCCTATAGAGCACTTTATAATTATATTGGGGTGATTACTTTACAATGTCTAGGATAAACCACAAGCTGCTAGACTATAAGCTTCACGAAGACAAGGACTGTGCCTGATATGCCACTGATTGTATCCTGGCACATACTAGGCACTAATTTGTTGAATGACTACATTTGAGTTTTGCCTGCTTCACATAAGGGATCCAGGCCTTCAAAAGCATCATTTAACACTATTTGAATCTCATGGGCCTGTCTCTCGCACACACTCCCAGTCACAGGCTGCTGTTTGATTCACCAGCGGTGGCAGGTAATCAATCCAATGCAGGTTTTGGATGAGGAATCTAAAATCCAATAAGATCCCAAGATACTGGTTGCTGTAATTCCTTCCCCTTATTCCAAACTGTTGGCAAACAAACATTCTTCAAGACACACTAAGAAACTAGATACCCAAACTAGGAACTTTGGGGCAGGAGCAGGTGATGTGAGCGAAGCAGTACAGCCTGGAGGGTGTTCATATCATTCTGTGGATGTTACAAGGGTGCAGACACAAAGCAAGTGTGAAACCAATGTCCAACTGAGGTTATTTAATAAACTCTGAGAACCTTGGGAACGTGTCACCATCACCACCCCATGTACCCTTCATCTGAGAGACAATCTGAAGAGGAAAATTGAGAGAGCATGAGTCAGATAGAGGTGAGTTCAAATAATCCTAGTGTGTAGCTAAGGCAAGTTAACTTTTACCAGGCTACGTATTCTTGCCTGCCAAATGAGGATAATAATATCTTAGAAACACACTTCCATTAGACTGTAGGTACCTTGCAGGCAGGGATCATTTGTTTTCATCTTTATTTATCAAATAGGTAATAGTGCCAGGCCCATCATAAATATAGAATAGGTGAATTTTTTCCAGAGGTGATCCAAGACCTAGTCCTGGGTCCACTACAAATGCCCTCTCAGGGTGACCTTAGGAAATTTCCTCCCTCTCTCTGAACCGCAACCTTCCTTCTTGTAAAACAAGGGGCCTGGACAAGATTTTCTCTAAGCTCCCTTCCAAATTTCATATTTGACGAGTCTGTGACCATTCAGTACACTCTACCCCATTGCGGCCTTTAGAAGTTAATAATGCTGCAGACTAAGGAGACAATAATAGTCACGAATCACTTTGTATTTACAGATACACATGCATTTAAGACAAATTCTATAAATAGCTACAATACTGTATTGCACGTTTGGCCTACTTTCGCCTCTTTAGAGGTCAAGAGTTGTTGTTGTTCTTTAATCTTCTTTTATTTGGATTGTTAAATAAGATGAAAGCCAGGACAAGTTGCCACTAACACATATTATGCAGCTTGAACCTTGGTGGCTAACTGCGCTATTACTGTGATTGATGAACATTTCACTGCCATCAGCTGGAAGCTGCTGCCTTCCACTCGGCAGAAGCGAGGTCACAGAGTAGGGCTGGGGAATTGCCAGCTAACAAGCAGGTCTGTTTGTCACCAGTAGAAGAGTTTGCCACTGTTACATTTAACTCTTGATTCTTTCTGTTGTAAAGGTGCTTGCTCCCTTGAACTGGCTCCTTAGTTTTAAAAAATTTGACAGTTAAAAAAAAATTTTTTCTCAATCTTTGCTTGGATACTCAGTAGGAGAGAAAAGATTATTTGCTATATGTACTAAAATACCCAGGGGTCATGAGGAGCTCAGTCTTAAACCCTGATAGTAGGATTTTACTGGATGTTACTGGCCAGAAAAATAGCAATTATCCCTGACTCGTATGGGACTTTACAGTGTAAAAAGCACAGCCAGAACCACTGCCTTATGAAGGGACCACGTTCTTCCACGGTCAGAGAAGTTGATCAAGTCACTTCCCCCAAATGCCCCATTGCTAAAGCAGGGAGGCTGTTTCAAAGTACTGCCTGAGAGCTCAGTAAGAATTGCCTGACAGAGGCAGGTACAGGGAAAGCCACGGCTTGGGCCTGAGAAGCGTTGGGCATTTTCAGTTCAGGCCCATGGGACCTGGTTGCCTAAGAGACTGACTGCTTTCCAGAAGTGTTAGACATTCATCACCTCAGATTAGTCTGAATCGTTGAACAATCTATTAACAGATTAGGGACATAAATGTTAGAGTAGACTTGACATCTGATGGCTTTGGGATTGAATCCTAACATAGCTCTTACACTTGCTAGTTGTGCAATTTTGCCACATCCCTTAACCTCTTTGGATCATAGTTTATCTATAAAAAATGTAGCATACAATGTGAAGAGCACAGACCCTGGAGCCTACTGCCTTGATTTGAACCCATTTTCTATCATTTACTCATTGTCTGACTTTAGGCCCCACTAGAAAATTTCTTTGTACCTTAGTTTCCTCATCTTTAAATGAGGTTGATTATAGTGCCTCCCTCACAAAGACGTTGGGAAGATAAATGAGTAAATACAAGTAAAGTGCTTGGAACAATGCTTAGTATAGAATAAGTCTGACATCAGTGTTAGCTATAATGACATTGGGGTGATAATCCTCACCTCTAGGGTTTATTTTGCAGATCAACTGAAATGATGAAGATGAAACAAAGAGTTATTAGTGCCAGAAGGGACCTGTAAGATTACCCAAATAACCCCCCGTCATTTTATAAGTGGGAAATCAAGACTTAGAGATGGGGAGTCACTAGTCCAGAGTCACGCTTGATTTAAGGAAAGAGTGCAGGCCTCTTGATTCTAAGGCCACAGTTCTGTCCTCTGCACTGCATCAGGGAAAGCAACATCTCCATAAGACTGATTCTGGAGGGTTACTTTGATGTAGTCCATTGGACCCGTTGCTATTTAATGCACTTTCCTAGGACAATGAGCTGCATTTGAAATGGACAGGAAACTTGGAAGAGTCTCCTCTCTCCCCCACTGACTTTTGAGGAGGTATGTTAGTACATAGGGAAGCTGGGGATTCAGGCCAGTGCTGGGAGGAAAGATTTTTAAGAATCATCACTAGTTCCGTGTCATTATTTCAGCTAAAAAAACCAAACATTTGCTGTGTCCAAACAAGCTAGAATCACGAGCTAATCCATTCAGTTTGTTTCACAGGGTTTTGTTTTTTGTTTTGTGTGTGTATGTGTGTGTTTTCAGGTATGTAATTAAGCGGTTTCCACCAGGAGTGGTTTCACATCTGATTTTTGGTAGAAACTAAGGTTTTACTTCCAGAAACATGAGGTTGAGATTGGGACATCTGAGTTTAGCTTTCCCAATTTTGTCAGGGTCATGCCCTCCCCTTAGATTTATTCTGTTTTGAATCACATTTTCCAGTTGGACTATTCAGGAGTGATTGAAAGATGGGTTGGAAGAAAACGCAGGATAGGGAGAGACCCTATGTAGAATGGCAGATGAAATTAGAACTCTTTGACATAAAAACGACAGATCCCAGGGATCACAATTTCTGTTCTTCAGTCATCTAAGGGTGTCAGGGGGCAGAGGGAGCAGAGTCTGTGAGGTCTCTGACAGCAGAGCTGATACAAATTGCGTGAGAAAAGGAAGAATTTCTAGGAGGCAGATTTGAGCTTAAAGCAAGGAAAACTTTCTGATTATGAGAGCTGCCCAGAAATGGTGTGGACAATGAGCTCTCATCCCCAGAAGGTGTGCTTTAGAGGAAGAGATTTGGTTGTGAGGCCTGACAGCCACCTGTCAGAGGATTGTAACTAGTCAGGCTAGGTCAAATTTGGGATCCTACCACACTAAATTTTCCAGATCCTGGGAGTCTAAGAACTAGTGACCAATTTCATAAAGTTCCCATTGTTAAGAGCCAGCTGGAAAGCAGCAAAATCAGAAACCATGTCCAGTTTCTTTATCTTGCCTCTGTTTCTCTTTTTCTTTATCTTCCTTGAGCTCCCTCGCTTGCTCTTTCATATAGAAGGAAAATTTGACATTTTGCAGGGAATAATCTTTTTCTTTCAAGTGTGTTTCTGACTCAGCCTTTGCTCCCTCAGCATCATTAGAGAGTCTGAGCTCTCTGGAGATTAGCTCTGGCCTGTCACCACAGCAACTGCCCAGGCCCTGTGGGCATCCGTGACAACAGGCATAGGGCTTTTAAAGCCGATGCTTGACTTGAGGTGAGAGGAAGCCCCACAGGGAACCTGATATGAAACAAGCATGTTCTGTATAGGGAGGTTTTCTTTAATTGGATTAGTTTTGTGCAGGTGGGCCTCACTTTACACAGCTGGCCAGGCCTGAAAAGTATGTGTGTGTGTCAAATTTTGGTAAATGGAGGAAATCTTATTTTAAAGGCGGAAAAAAAAATTGGTTTCCAAGTCCCTGTAGTGAATCCCCTTTGTAAAATGGAGTCTTCTTTTATAAAGTGACTCTCCACCCACATTGTGACCTGACTGTTAGTCTAGTGCTGAGTGTCTAAAAGTGGGATAATCTGCAGAGAACCCCAGGGGCATGCTTCCACCTCCACTGCAGGCAATGAACGGCAGCGGCTCAACAGGCTCGGGACTGGGGGTGGACAGAGTGTAACTGGGGAAGCCGGGTGGGTGTGGGGCCACAATGAGGGGACAGCGGGAGGCTAGGCCTTGCCTAGCAGGAGCAGCTCTGCTGCAGCAGCGGTGGGGTGTCTGACAGACGGGTGTTCTTGGAGGTGCCCAGCACAGAGGGGTCCGTGTCCAGCGAATCAGACATCTTGTCACAAATGGCATCCACCAGGCACTCAAAGGCCTGCCTCACGCTGATGTTCTCCTTGGCACTGGCTTCAAAGAAGTCAAACCCTGAGGAGAGAAGAGGGATACAGGTAAGGTTTTCCCCTTCCCTTTCATGTGCCCTGGCCAGAAAACTGGATAAATACAGCCAGTACTCAGGAGTGAAGCAGAGGCCTAAAGGCAGAGGATTCTGCTTCAGCGGGGTGGTACACGGCAGTGATTACCTGCCCTGGCTTTAGAACTGGACACATCCTGGCTCTACCACTAGCCAGCTGTGCAACCCCCAGAAAGTTACCGAATCTCTTTATGAATCAATGCCCTGGTTTATAAATAGCAATAACTTTACCTATCTCATAGAAGTACTTCAAGGACTAAAGAAGATAATGCATGTAAAGTATATAGCCCTGTGCCTGGGTCATTAGGGGGGTCATTAGGTATATTTTCTGATAGAGTGAATGCTTCAATATGTACACTCAGTGCTTCACAGTTTCCAAAGCACTTATCACATCCATTATGTCATTTGATTCTCCGGTCACGCAGGGGGAAGGATCGTCCAGGCAGACCCTCCCCATGTCACTAATGTAGACACTGCAGATTAGAGAAATATGCTGACTTGCCCAGGATAAGTAGAGGCACCAGTATGAGAAGCCCAGGCTTTAGTTTTTTTGACCAAAGCTTTTATCCTTCTCTTTCCTTTGCCTCCCACTCACCCCAACCTGGCCAGCTCTAGTCCGGTCTCTGGGAGGCACCCCAAGACCCACACTGAATAAGCAAAGCTCCATTTGCCCTTTCTACTCACAGACACACTGGCTTTTCTCCACTAAATGGGGTTCCTCCTCCCTGAATTGCCCTAGAATTCCCCTGAATCGTTCCCTCCCCTCATAAATGCAACAAAAGGCCCAGAAAAATCTGTGCCTAACGCATGAGACATTCTTGTCTGTTCTGTACCTTGAGATCCTTAACAACGCTTTCTGTGATGATGACTAGAACTTGCTTGTCCCAGGAGACATAAGAAAGGTCCTCCTGATTCAGACAAAGTGGCTGCTTCCCGTCTGCGGAATCTTGGCCAGGTTGGTGGCAGCCCTTAGAAGCATAAGCCACCTTCTCTCTCACTTCCTTGGCCCAGCCTACTCTCTCCTCTCGTTTGTTTATCTTTCTCTTTCCCTTCCTTCTGAATCTATCTTTATTTATCCTCAAAAGCTTCTTTCTTCCGTTTTTTTCACTTTAGCTCCTTCTGTTTCCCTTACGTTCCTCGCACTGTCTCCTTGGGACCCTTACTATTTACTGAGCACCTACTATGTGCCAGACTCTATGCTAGGAGCTTTACAAATATCATCTTACTTATTCCTTATAGCAGCCTGTTTGGTAAATATAAATTTATAAATGAGAAAATGAAGGCTCCAAGAGATTACATAACTCATACAAAGTCACATGGCTGTATCAGTGGAAATCGGGTTTAGATCTGGGTTTGGCTGGTTCCCAAGTCCATACACAGCCTGGACTCCCATTTCTTCCTCTTTCTCGCTTTCATTTACCTTCCCCGCACCCCCCACCCCCCGATTATATCTTTTTCTTCCTTTACAATTATCTTTGGCCTCCTCTGCTTTTCATCTGACTACCGCAGTGTCTGAATCTGGACAAGTCACTTCATCTTTCTGAGTCACTTAACCTCTCTGAATCTCAAACTCCCTGAACTTATTCCCCGACAGGAATAATAACTGTCTTCCAGCTGAGAGCGATTGGGAGGATTGAGTGAGGTGATGGATAAAGTGCTGTTCAAAAGTTGCCTGTTATGATGGTTTCTTTCTGCTCTTCTTTCATCTGCTCCTCTCACCTCCCTCTTTTTCTTTCTCCCTCTTTTTCATCTTCTCTCACAAAGGAGGGGGGTCTCTTTCCCCCTCCCTCCTATCCCACTGTCCACAAAGAAGGCTGAAGCCCCCAGGTACAAACAAGGCTTCTCTTCCCCTGGCCATTCCAGCTTGAAGACACTCACAACTCCTGCCAGCCCACCTCTAGATGACAGTTTCTCCGGTGGCCCATTTCCTGATCTGAGAAAAAGGCAAGTTGCAGAAGTGCCTGCTAATTGTGGGCATGTGATGAAGAAGGAGACAGCTGCTGGCTCATTATCCTCAAGCTGTAGAAACCTAGTCAGCTTCAGAGACCCTTTAGCATATAGCTTTTCCTTAATGAATATCATAAAAAATTGACTCTCTGGCCTTTGGCTGGCTTATTGTGACAGTGTTAGGGGACAGGGGCTGTTGCTTGCCTAGGAAAGGTGCAAACAAGTAAAGAAATAAATAGGCTTAAACTATCAGTTTAGATGAAGATCAAGGCCAGGGGCACAAATGCCTTCTGAGGAACTGGCATTGAGGGGAGTACATGCCATGTTGTGCAGACGGGCAGTGGGAAGAGGTTCAGGAGTCAGATAGCCTGGATTTGAATATAGTCTCTGTCAGTTACCAGCTATGTGACCACAGGCAAGTTGCCTAACCTCTCTCAGTCTGTTCCCTCATCTGTACGAGTAGAACGGAGTGACTATTACCTACCTCATAAGGTAGTACTGAGAATTAAATGCACAAAAGTATGTGATGTGATTGGCATGTGGAATACATGGCAATCCCCTTTCCCTTATGTTCCCAGCTCACCTTAGTCCCAGTTCCTTCCCCCTGCATTGTCTCCCAGGACCTTTGGGGGAACCCTCATTTTCTTCATCACTCATTGTCAATAACTCAGGTCTTTTATTGAACACTGGCTTTGTGCCAGTTCTGGTGTTGAGTGCCAGCGACAAAGGAAGACCAAATCTAATTGTGGGGAAAAGACACACTAATCAGAGTGTCAATCCCTCATATGTGCAGAGTCCTTAACAGTTCACAAATACAATTTTAAAACAAACGTGTGGGGGCTGGGGTGAGTCAAGAGTTATGGCTTGTAATTTACAGATAGGGAAACCGAGGCTCAGAGATGGGGCATAAGCCAGGGCCCTATCCCTTAGGTCCCCTTGTCCTGCTCTCAGCTAGAACACTGACAGAACACACTCGAACATTTCTAACCCAGGTAAAGCAAACCAGAAGCTGTGCAGGAGTGCAGTGCAGAGAGAGAATGGCAGAGGAGGAGAGGGAGAGGAAGCTTCCAGAAGTTAGTGGGATGGGAGCCTTTAAGGCCAGAACCAAGCAAATCTCTTCACCTAACTAACTTCTCATTCTTCAGGACTCAGCTTAGCAAGGGCCTCTTCATTCTCCTCTGTGCTTCCTTCTGCCATGACACATGTTACCCTCCAAGGAGAAGTCCATTTGACAGGGAGCTCCCCGAGCAGGAACCGTGTCATCCATCTGAGCCCCTGCCCCAGCTGAAGTAGGTGCTTGCTGAGTGCTGGCTGAATGAACAGATGAACGAAGGAAGTTGGAATGAGCATGGAGGATGTGTTTGAGGGGATGTGGACGGTGGAGGGTGGGGGTTGGGCGGGTTATAAGAACTCAGCTCAACAAGCATGGCAGATCCTGTGCTGTGCACTGGGGACACTGAGGTGAATCAGACACAGTTGCTACCCTTAAGAAACTTCTAGTCTAGTGTGGGAGAGATATAGTGACAATATTATTGTGGTAAACGCTGCAATGGTGGGCAGCCAGGGGACTGTCAGGGCACAAAGGAGGTACCTAAATGAGCCTGCAGGCCAGGGGAGGCTTCTTAGAGAAGCTGATTCCTAAGAAGATATCAGCTAGATAAAGGCATGTGATTGTGAGTGTGTGTGTGAGCACATGCATGTGCACATACCACGCAGGGGAAACAGCCTGTGCACAGATAATGGGCAAAAAAATAGCCTTGGTATATGGTAGAATGACTGTAGTAGTTTGTTATCATTAGAACAAAAAGCTCAAAGTGGTGAGAGATGAGGTGGTAGGTGGCCAAACACGGAGAGCTCATATGTCATGCCGAGGCCATGTCTTCACTGTCATCTCAAAGATACCCAAGGTGTGAGAACTCTGATTTAAGTAATTAGCTCATGCGCCCAGCCAGCTCATAGGTCTCTTTTGCTAGCGGAACAACTCCAAGTGCACTCCACTCCCCAATTTACTGTCAGTCTCCTGGAAGATTCTTCATTAGTAGGCCCACATGATAACCTTTTCCTCAGGTTCATTAGTAAGAATTCTCAGGAGCTGAGAATCTACTGAGGTCAGAAAGATGATAACCAATTAATCAGACTAGCCCCCCTAGTCCTTTCCTACCTTTAATTGGTTTCAGAATGATGGGATTTCTGCTGTCTTAATAGGGCCCAATTCTTAACTGGATCTGACATGATTCCTTCCACCCCAAAATGAGTGTATTTACCCATCCAGTCCAAAGGCAGCTGTCAGAGACCCACAGACCCATAGACTACGTCCACACTGCCTGCTTCTGAATTTGACCTCAGATTTCTATTCAGAAATTTGCAGAGCGGGGTTGGGGACAGGGTGAAAAAGGTGAAGGGATTAAGAAGTACAAATTGGTAGTTATTCTACAAAATAGTCATGGGATGTAAAGTAAAGCGTAGGGAGTATAGTCAGTAATATGGTAATAACTATGTATAGTACCAGATGAGTACTAGACTAGTCAGGTGGATCACTTCTTAAATGATATAAATGTCTCACCACTATGATGTACACCTGAAATTAATATAAAATAATATTGAATGTCAACTGTAATTAATAAATTTAAAAAGGGAAGAAAAGGTGAAAGGGAATAAGAGGTTCAAATTTCCAGCTATAAAACAAATAAGTCATGGGGATACAATGTACAGCATGGGGAGCATAGTCAATAATATTGTGATAGCATGGTACAGTGTCAAATGGTTGCTGGACTTGTAGTGATCACTTCTTTAGGTATATAAATGTTAAATAACTATGGTGTATGCCTGATATAATATTGTATGTTAGCTATATTTTTTAATAAAAATCTTAAAAAAAACTCCACAAACTTACATCCAGCTAAACTCACCTCTTCTCATCCTGACACTGCCCCCAGAACATTACCCCTTCGCTTACATATTCAAATCTCTCTCCATCTTGCTCTGATACCTCCCCTTCTTCATATGTCAATCTTCAACTCACACCCGCCCTGGTCACTGATGATTCTGACAAAGGACTCGCTGTCTTCCTTTCCACCCAGGATTGTTCTCATTCTCAGGAACTTTGGGTTTCATGTGGACAATCCATCCAACACCCTGGACTGTTAACTTATTGACCATCTCATTTCCAGCGACTTTCTCTTCCATTTTGCTTCAGCTATGCCCCGTCTTATATGTTGAGCTATTTTGACTCGCATTTGTGTCACTGGAACTGAAAGAGGTCTAATTAATGCAATATCATTGGCTTAACACTCATGACCCTTCATGGCTTGGCCTGTATCTACTTTCCAGCCTCATCTTCCTGGCTCACACCATGCTCCAGAAACATCAACGCTTTCTCATTTGGTGCCTTTGCTCATGCTCTTACTCTCTAGCCTAATCATCTTCATTACTTACCTGTGGAATCACTGATTCCAGAGAGCCTTCTCTTTCTCTTCCCACCCCATCTCCACCACTCAGAACATACAATGTACCTCTGCCAGCTACTCCCATGGCACCTTACATGATAGTTTCAGACAGACCCCAACAGGAAAGTGGGAATCTTAATATTTAATCCAAAGGGAATTGGGTATAGAGGTGATAGAAGCACTAAGAGCCAAATAGAATACTGAGGGAACCCAAAGATTATCAAAAGCAAAAAACCAAATCAAAACAAAACAAAAAATCTATTGCCGGAACCAAAGGATGCTAGAACCATGGGAGCAGGAGTCAGAGAAGAGGAGCAGCCTCCACAGGAGGAGCTGGCTAAGGAGGCGTGGGGGAGTGGATATGCAGGTATCTCCCTTTTCCCCACTTCCAGTCACCTGCAGGTGTCTCTCCTTGGCTAACCCAGTCAGAAGCCACGTTCACAGGAGCCTGGGAAACACAGCCTGCAAAGGTCAACACCCCAGAGGGGGTTGCAGGAGAAAGACAGAGCAGGAGGCAGGTGAAGAATGATAACAAACAGGCTAAGGACTGGCACAAACCTACCCAAAGGATATTGAAATGATCTCTCTACTATTTTATTTCCCTGGTCAATGAGGATTTTGAGGGCAGGGAACTCATTCACTTCTGTGTCCCCAGGGTCCATCATGTGGTCAATGGTTGTGGCAGATTATTCACTGCCCTACCTGTAGAAGAGTCTATATCCATACATATTTCCAAGTGGCTTGTAGTGCCTCCTTGTGGGAGGAATGTATCTCCCCATTTCATCAACACCAGATTTGATTGTGTGACTTGCTTTGGCCAATGGATGTGGGCATCGCAAGTCTCGTCAGAAGCTTTAAGAGCCTTTGTGTGGTTTAGCCATCCCTGATTGGATCCCAGAGTAAGAAGACACATGGAACAGAGTCGCAGCTGGCTGGCAGTGGCATGTAATGTAAGAGAAAACAACAAACAACAACAACAACAAAAACCAATTAATTATCTAAGCTTCTGACTCAGGTTATGTGTTACCACAACATCATCTAAATATATCTCACTAACATTGTGACGAGGGTGGAAATTTGAAGAGAAAGTATGGCAGGCTTTTGGGAAAACACCATTGGATGATATAATGGGAGCCCTAGGATTTTGAGTCCAAAGGCTGATTTGAGTACTGGGCCTACCACCTACTACCTATATGACAAAAAAGGTTATATAATCTTTAAAAGAAAAAATAAAGACACAGAAATGTGGCACAGCTCATTGTGTGCAAGAAAACACAAGTGGTCTGGACTCCGTTTTTTCAGTATAATGGAGCTGATGACAATGCAACCTTCTAGGCAAGGAGCGAGAGTGAGGATCACAAGAGAATGTTGTGAAAGCACATTGGGAACTATAAGTCACTGCACCAAAGTTAGGTATTATCAATGCCACCTAGGTCTTTTTTTCTCTGCAACCAGGCTCAGTGATGCAAGGTTTCAATTGTTCATCCCAATCCAAAAAAACATTTATCAAGCACCTAAGCTAAGCAAGGCAGTGTATAAGGGTCTGTGGGGTCTGAGTGATGAATGGGAAATTGTGTGAATTTCCATCACCATCATCAATTTTAGAATATTTCAGCAACTCCAAAAGAAATCCCATACCCACTGGCTATCATTCTCCAATCTTCTCATTCCCCTTAGACCTGAGCTAACCTACTTTCTCTCTCTCTCTCTCTCTCTCTCTCTCTCTCTCTCTCTCTCTCTCCCCCAAATATATATATATATATATATATATATATATACAGAAAAACTTTGGATTGTGAGTAACGTGGTTTGTGAGTGTTCCAAAAGATGAGCAAGCATTTCTAGTACATTTTAGCTTGGTAAACAAGCAATGTCTTGCAATATGAGTAGTTTGTTTCCAGAAAGAATTATGCTTGCAAACCAAGGCATGACTGTATAAACAGCTGAAAATGAACTGGAAAAAGGTGATAGTATTTTTTTATATTGGGACTTTTTAAGTATAATGAAAGGGTTTCTTGTTTTCAAAGTGAAGAAACAAACTACTTGTATTGCAAGACATCGCTCGTTTACCACGTTAAAACATTAAAAATGTTTGCTCATCTTGCAAAACACTCACAAACCACATTACTTGCAATCCAAGGTTTTACTGTATTTGCTTATTCTGGACAGTTCAAATAAATGGAATCATATAATTTGTTTTGTGATTAGTCTTCGTATGAAACACTCCCCTCCACCCCCAGACCTGCATACTCACTACTTGCCTGACTAACTTTTTCTCATCCTTTCATTCTCAACTTAAGTGTTACTTTCTCAGATCTTGACTCTCCAGCCTAAAATTAGGTCTGTCTTTTTTCCTTTCTTCATAGCATTTGTAACTTATGTTACTTTTATAAGCCCACCATTCTTTCCTTTAGGAAACCACTATTTTAAACAGTTGTGGTGGGACTACAGGTTATAATATTTGCCTCCCCTAGCCCCTGGGACAGACATGTAATTCACAGGTGACCAATCATAGTCTTCCCGGGATCGATCTATGGTGGGTGAGAGAGAAAAGGCCTCTCTCTTCAGGATTTGGGAAGATATTAATCTGGAGCTGCCATCATCCATCTTACTCCCCCCGCCAAGCAGAGTTTGGTTAGAGAAGGAGGCTGAAGAGATAAGCAAGGCTGAGAAATGGAGAGAGTGCAATTGTGTCCTGAGTTTTCTGGACTTCCCAGCTACATGAGCTAATAAATTCTTTTCTTTTTTTAATTAAAGCTAGTTTGACTTGGGATTTTATCGGTTGCCATAACTAGTCCTAACTCATGCAGAACTTATCACAATTTTTAACAGCTTTATTGAGATATAATTCACATACCATATAATTCAGCCATTTATACCAATTAAAATTATATATTTATTTGTATAATTATTTGTTTAATGTCTCTTTCCCCATTAGTTCCATGACAGTAAAGATCACAGCTGTTTTGTTCACTGCTATATCCCAAGTGCCAAAACAGAACCTGGCTCAGAGTGCTCAGTAAATATTTTTCAATGAATAAGTGAATAAATGTATACATAAATGAATATCTACCTTGTTCTGGGTGCTTGGGATAATGAAACAAATAACCCTGGCTGCTCTCGAGGTCTAGCAAGAGAAATGGATATGTAAGTAGAAAAGTTCTGGTAAGCAATAGAGGAAAACTCAGGAAGCTGTGTAGGACAGAGATGGGTTACCTTGACCTGCCCAAATCTCACCAATTCATTAAGGTCCTCTTCAAGTGCCTCCCTAAACCCCATACTAAGAATTAATCTCACTTCCATCTATGTTCCTACATAAATTTCATAGATCTATCCTGATGTCATCATTTCCTAACTGCGTAATTATGAGAAAGTTATTTAACCTCTCTGAACTTCATTTTTCAGAGTATTGGACGTGACCTATAGTACCTACCTTGAAGGGTTATAGTGAGAATTAAATAAGTAATGCAAGGCATTTCATGCAAGGCCTGGCTCAACATGTATCACCCATTATTACCATGTTTACTCTATAATGAGGTTAAGTAGTTAGGAGCACAGGCTCTGAAGCCAGACTACTGCTTGGGTTCAAATTCTGACTGTACTTACTAGCTGTGTGACCTAAGCAAATTACTCAACTACTGTGTGCCTCAGTTTTCTCATTTGTTAAAAAAAAAAACAAAAAACTTGGAGGTAAGAAAAGTACATGTCTCAGAGGGCCCCAGAGGGATTAAATTAAATGAGTAATATTATACTTTAAGACATTTAAAATAGTGCCTGGCAAATGTAAACACCTAATAAATACTTAACCGACTCACTTTTTAAAAATCTTAGTTATCAGGGCTTGGCATGCTGGCTATCATTTTTACTAATATAAAACTATCTCACTTTTTAAAAACTTAGTCTTGTTTAACTAAGGGCTTGACATGCTAATTCTATTTTTTTTCTAATACACATCAAACTAAACACATAAAATCATCTTTCACACTTACAGTAGCATGGGTCTCTCTTCTTGGGAAACACTACTCTAGGCTCACACAATCCCATGATTCCTGGTTCCCTGAACACAATGTGTTATTTCTTGCTTTTGTCAGTGTTAACACTGCTGCTTAGAATGTCCTTGCCTTTTCCTCACTTGTCTGCTACTTGTCTTCAAGACTCAGCTTGAGCTTCATGTTCTCTGACCCCAACTGAATTAGGTGCCTCCTTTGTGCTCGCACAAATCCCCTGCACATCTCTCTGTCACAACACTGATCACTTGGGGTATCAATGTTTCTGTCCTTCAGACCAGGGAATGTATCTTAATTCACAGCACAGTACCTGGCATAGAGTACGTACTCAGGAAGTCTTAGTTGGATTGAGGTAAAATGAAGTCGCCAAATACTTAACATAATAAAAATTTAATCAAATCATATTTTTGCAGTGTTTACTTAGTGACAGGCCATATGCTAGGCACTGTGGGTACAAAGATACACAAGATGCATTGGTTGTCCTCATGGAACTTTTGGGAGATGGACAAGAAAACAAGTGCACCCAAGTGCAATGAGTACTGTGCCCACTGTGTGTATAATGTACGTTTGGTGAGGACACATAGAAAGGAGCTCTGAGGGGCCAGGAAAGGCTTCATAGAAGGTATGAAGTTTGAGCTGTTTTGGAAGCTGAGTGGGGGTTTGCTGGCTGGATGAAGGTAGGGGATGGGGCAAAGAAGAGAGCATTCCAAACAGATGGGACATAGTTGGCCCAGGGAAAGTGCTAGGAATTTTCCTGGGGAAAGCAGGTTGAAGACATATAGAGATAGCCTGAGGTCATCCAGGTGTGGTCTTCACCACATGCTTATTGTTCTGTGAACCACAAATGGGTGTAGGCACTTTCTGGACCCTGAGAAGCTCTGTGATGGGGTAAGAACAGCAAGATCCAAAATGACTTAACCTCCCTATTTATTTAACACATATAGTTCACTGATTTCTATTCCAGAACACCCTGGGGAATAGGGGAGGGGAGGAAGAAGTAGAGGACACCCCCTTACACACACATACTCATACATGTAATACACATAATACAAACATATGCAAGCAGGTACCATCTCTTCATTCTTTCATATAGGCACTCAATAAATATTTGTGGATATGAAATAAATCCAAGTATATACAACACACAATTCACATTTGTATATTATATATAGTTTACCCACCTACCAGCCCAAATATCTGTACTTCAGAAACTGTCAGAGAGTATCACTTTAAACTCCTTAGTCCTGAAAACTTACAACACCTAGGTTGTGAGAAATACTTAGGGAGACTGGCTAAAAGCTAAGCAGTACATCCATTCTTCTAGAAGAAGATTTCTCTAAGATGCTTTCACATTGGACACCAATACAGAAAAGGAAACGAAACGAAAGGAAAAGAAAAAAGAAAAAGAAAAAGCTGCTATTTTAAGCAAATGTAAGCAGGAGTCCTGTGGGGCCATCGAGACACACCTGAGGCACCTGGGTCTCAGTGGAGCACAAGGATTAAGATGCTTTACCCTTGGAAAAAGAGTATTACTGAGCTGCAAACTTAAACCACATTGTTTCATTCCTTCATACAATTACTTTTGTTGTGAGTTGTGTTTGGGTGAGGAAGCATCAGTTTACATTAAGAAAACGTGAAATACACAGCCTACAATGTTCAGAGTTGTAGTTGCAGTACAGATGTTTGATATTAAAGACATTGTCACATCAGCAGATAGAGTGTGCTCTACAGTTGCCTATGAAGAGCAGTGCTTCTCTGGAATAACGGGATTGTTTTTATCTTGAGGACCACCTCTGAACCATGTAACTGATTATATTTCCCTCTTTGCAATGGTTGCTAGGAAGCTCAAAGTCAATATTTTGGCCCAACTCTTGCACATGCCCAAGAATTTACAACATTCCAGGGGTGCCAAAAAACTGTATGCACATGACTTGTATTCACCTTTTGTTATCAGTATATATTGAGTGTTACAATTTTAATACAGCTTTTTCCTTAAAATTTGTATACATTTTTTGGCACCTTCTGTATATACTTATCTCACCTTTGGCTTCCTCTTATTTTCTTCCAACCTTTGCTTTCCCTGTGCTTCAATTTTCTCACTTATTTAGTTTTTTATTGATAAACTATGATGATTTTTATAAGATACCTCAAATCCTTTGTGGAAGGAGCTGGTAAAAAAAGAGTTCATAAACTTAAGTTTTAGTTATACATTCAATGTCACAAAATATACAAGTATCATAAATAATGAATTAGTTAGCACAAAGCCCATATGTACATCACACAAATATAAAACAATACACACAGAGCGCATTACATACATAATTCACAATCACAATACACCCTTAATGTCACACTCCCATGCATACATGCACGCACAAACACACAAACACACACGTGTTGTGTACATACCAAGCTGCTCTGCGAGAACCCGGCCCTTCTCAGTGGGAATAACCCTTTCTTCCTCCATGTCACACTTGTTCCCCACCAGGATAACCTGCGCATTGTCCCAGGAGTAGGTCTTGATTTGAGTAGCCCTAAAGAGTGACAGAGAGAGAATTCTGTAAATGACGCCTTCCTAGACCAAAAAGGACTCTTTGAAGCTTGAAGAAACCAATTCCCATCCATGGGGATAGCAACACCTAAGTTCCTGTCAATGAATTCAGCTGATATCAGACAGACAGATACCTGCCCCGACTGGCTGTCACAGATGCTGACCCCTGAGCCCTGGTTGCAAACCTCGCCTTGCTCTTTGGAGCCCTCTTCTAACGCATCTGCCTATTCCCCTCCTCACTAGGGAGAGGGCTCTTTCTAAAACATCTCTAAGACCACATCCTTTCTTAAAGCTTTCTCTACCCCCTCCACCTCCCTCACTAGCAATGCAATGAAGTTTAGATCCCTCAGTTAGGTGTTCAACACCATTCACGTCCTGTTTCTCCAACCTTATCACCCTTCCTCCTACTTTACAAACCTTCTCTCCCATTCCCCAGATGCTCTGCCATGGCTTGTACCTTATCCCTTGAGGGGAGACTTCCCCAGGCCCAGCTAGCCTCTCCCTCCTCCTCTGTGATTCATAAACCTTTACTGAGGCCTTAGATCACGATTAACTGTAGAAAGCAAAATGTCATCACATACAATGACGATGAAACTTTTAAAAAATAGTTTTCTGTAGTTTTCAAATTTTTGAAAGTAAGTATGTTTTACTTCTATAATTGGAAACAAAAATTTAACAGAGGGAATAAAATAGGACCCTTATATTGTGGAGACATCTTTTTGTGGGGATGGGCCTAACTCTGTCCCCAACAATCCCATCAGATAGAAACAATTACTTCCCCTTTTGGTCCCCTACATGTTTACTGTGGCTACTGTTACATTTGGCTGAATTTATCTGTCCTTCCTTTAAGGTCAGGGACAGGCTTATTCATCTTTGGGGTGCCAGCCCCCAGTACAGAGCACAGAGCAGAGGGATTGTCAGTGAATATCTGATGAATGAAAAAGCCAGCAAATGGTTAATTCTGAAGCAGGTCTAAAATGATGACCCTATACTGACATTGACCCTCAACCTAACTCAATCCTAATTACAACCTGAACCTGTTACCTACCCTGCTCCTAAAGCAGATCCCATCACCAACCTTCTCTTTAAGGATGAGAAGCCATTCCCTCAAAGGATGAAATTTGCTTAACCACCATTTGTTATGGATCAACTAAGAGCTAGGTTCCTTGCTGGGCACTGGGGCTTAGATGGAAAGTGGGGGCTAGGCTGGGACCAAGTTTCTCAGAGGCAAAACTCAAAGGCCAGGGCTTGGGAGAGATAGACAGTCTTCAGCCTCAGGGCAGTAACTGGTGCCAACTCCCCATGTTTCCCCATGCTACTCTTCCTGTCAGTTTCCTGCCTCCTCTCACCCCATCCACTCTCAGCTCCCAGATTAGCAACTCAGGTTATTCTTAGAGGAATCGTCACCAGGTGTTAAAGTCACTGTGTTCCTGAGGCAGAATGAACACGGATTGATGGAGAAAAGGAAGGAGGTCAAGGCCAACAAGGAAAGCACAGTGTGGAGACGCTGAAAGAGAAAGCTAATCACTCCATGGGGGAAGGAGGGGAAGGGGAGGAGGGAAGAGAAGCCACTGGAGGAAAGGGAGGGAATAAGAAAAGGAAAAAGGAGGAGAAAAAATGGAGTAAAGAGAAAAGAGAGGAAGGGAAGGAGAAACGTAGAGAGAATTTGTTAAAGGGAAGGAGGAGAAAGGAGGAAGAAGAGGATGCCCAAGAGGCTGAGAAGGAGAACACAGCCGTGAATGACAACACACGATGGCCCACTGGACTGCTGTTCAGAACAGGGGGGTGCAGCAGGCAGCATGCAAGGTCACTCTCAGCCCAAGGCTCCAAGACACCAACAGTGCTTCATACCATCATGGCATGTTCTTGGGAAAAGAGAAGTCCTCAAAGGGCAGTTGTTGGCAACAGGGAGCAGGAGAAAAGCTGGGCACTGGCCAGCTCTGCTGCTGTCTCCCTGGCCTGCTCAGCCTCTTTGATTCTGAAGAAGAGCACAGCATAGATGCTTCACCTTTCCCATCTTCATCCTTCCCACTGATTAGGGGCACAGGGTCCTGCCCCTCCTTTTCACCTGTCCTGCCCCTCATGCTTCCTTCTCCCTGTAAGTTATGATCCAGGAAGGAAGATGTAAGTTGCTCAGAGGTTGTGCCTCTGGGAAGCTGTGCTGATTTTCACTGTAAATTGAATCTTGACCTGGATGTGCTCTCAGACCCCCAGCCTGGCCCAGGGATAAACTATATAGAAAAGCAGTATGTTGACTCACTTACCACTACGTCCAGAATGATCTTTCTAACACAGTCATCTGAGCCTGTTGGTTCCCTGTTCAAATGTCATCACTAGGGGATAAAATGCAAACTCCTTACCCCAGCATACAAAATCCTTCCTGACCTCTGCTCTTCCTAGCCTCTCACCTACCTTCTCACCTTTGCACATTTGTATTCTTTTCCTGGAACATTCTCATCCATTTACCTCTCTGGTTAACTCCTGCTCATCTTACAAAATGCAGCATATATGTCAGCAACTCCAGGACAACTTCCCTGACTCCCCAAATTGGGTCAGAGCCCTTCACTGGGTTCCCACAGCCCTGCTGCCTCCCTTCATCACTGCACCTGATATTTTCATTGCCTGCTTACTGGCCTGTCCTCTTCTCTCATCTGTGAATTCCTTGAGGACAGGAGCCATGTCTGATTCATCCAGATTTCCCTAGCACACAGTACAAGGCCTAGCACACGTTAGGTTTCCTTGAACAGTTTGGTGGATGGATGAATGGATAGATGGATGGATGGATGGATGGATGGATGGATGGATGGATGGATGGATGGATAATGAATGAATCGCATACCAATCTTGGACAGCATTGAAAGACTCCTCATTGGTGATGTCATACATCAGAATGAAGCCCATGGCCCCACGATAATAGGCTGTGGTGATGGTCCGGTATCGCTCCTGCCCAGCTGTGTCCTGGGTGGGAAAAGGAAAGAGTCAGCCTCTAAGAAAGTCAGCTTTTGTTCCTAAAAAGTCCCCAGAACAATTAACTAACAATCCAAGGTATATTTAAGGACTACCTATTAAGTATCTTGTATTATACTTGGTAACTAGAATAAAATGATTTTTTTAAACTACATAGAAATTAATAAGGAAATAATTAAAATCCCAATAGAAAACTGGGCAAGAGGATGAACAATTCACAGAAGAAATGTAAATGGATATTTATTATATAAAAGGTTTTAACCTTGGGGCTGGCCGAGTGGCTCAATTGGTTAAGAGTTAGCTTAAGAGCGCATGCTCTGAGCAACAGGGCCGCTGGTTTGATTCCCACATGGGCCAGTGACGCTGCACCCAAGCTGAGCTGCCACTGAGTTGCCAACAGGTGGCAGGATGGCTCAGCTGGTGTAGCAACAAGATTGCCTATTCGATGGTGGGCTACGCCCAGCCGCAACTAAGACTGAACTGGGCACCTTGAGCTGAGCTGCCGCCCAGATGGATAGGGCGTGCACTCTTAACAACAACAAGGCTGCTGGTTCGACTCCTGCATGGAATGGTGGCTACGCCCACCCGCAACTAAGATTGAACTCGGCACCTTGAGCTTAGAGGCCATGAGCTGCCGATGGAAAGCCAGATGGCGACTGGCACCCTCCACAACGAAGATTGAAGAACAACAACTTGGCTGGTCCCCTCCCACAATTCCCCAATAAAATCTTAAAAAATATATAGGTTTTAAGGTTTTAACCTTATTTTTAATAATAATTCCCATGATAGATGAGGACGTAGTGAGATGTGCAATTTCACACTGTTCGTGGGAGTGGAACTTGGTTCAATCTTTCTAGAAATCAATTTGGAAGTCTCAAGAGCATTAAAAATATTTGTACCCTTTGACCCAGAAATTTTCCTTCTAAAAACTTGTCCTACAAAATTAGAAAATCAGACAAATACCTATGCATGAAAATGTTTCTTACCACTTTAATTAGGCAGTGTAAAAGCATCAACTTACACATTCAACAATAGGAGAATGGTTACAATATAAGAATTTTTGTGTGTTTATTTTTGTAAGAATATTTAATGACATGGGACAATGCTTGTATGTGTGATATAATGTCAGTCTTGTAACTATACATGCAGAGAAAAAAAGCGGAAAGAAACACATCAAAAGTTAATAGCTATCGGGGCCGGCCGAGTGGCGCGATGGTTAAGAACTCGCTTGGGATGCCAGAGGGCCCCGGTTCGGATCCCACATATGAGGGCCAGTGACACTGCCCTCTACAGCTAAGATGCTGAACAACAGCTCAACCTGGAGCTGGGCTGCCGAGAGTCGCTGGCGACGGCGTAGGCTGCAGTCCCTGTAGCAGTGGGTTGCCATGGGCTACCCTGTGTAGCCAGCAGCCAGCGTGAGCGGCCAGCAGCCGCAGTGAGCGGCCGTCCAGAAGCCGGCGACTGATCTGCCTCGCCAGGGAAGAGCGCAATGATGGTGCCAACTTGGGCCAGTGAAGCAGTGTCCTCCACAACTAGATTGAAGAACAAAATGACAGCAACTTGTCTGTTCCCCTTCCCCTAATTCCCCAGTACTGTTCCCATCCCCCCAATTCCCCAATAAAAAAAAATCTTTAAAAAAAAAAAAAAAAAGTTAATAGCTATCCCTGTCTGAGAGACAAGAAATACCAGGACCTTGATTTTCTTCATGTATTTTTATTTTCTCTACAATAAGCATGTATTACTCTTACATAAGGAGAAATAAATTAACATTTCTACAAAAAAAATGACTAAGACAATCCTTTATCTCAAGCAGCTCACGGTCTAGTTGGAAAGACAAACATGAAAGCAAGCGACCAAAAACAAGAGCAACAGCGAGGTGTTATTGGAGACACCAGGATGCTTCACAGGTGCCCACACAGGATTTACTGAGATACCAGCCAATCTTCTCTGCTTCATTACAGTTTTAGAATGTGTGATGCTTGCACACATATAAAATGTTTCCTCATATATTAGCTCATTTAAATTTTATGAAATCTCAGGGCCGGCTGAGTGGCACGTTGGTTAAGAGCTGGCTTGGGATGCCAGCTCTGTGCAGCAGGGCCCCGGTTCGGATCCCACATGAGGGCCAGTGACACTGCCCTCTACAGCTAAGATGGTGAACAACAGCTCAACCTGGAGCTGGGCTGCAGTGAGTCGCTGGCGATGGCGTAGGCTGCAGCCCCTGCTTCAGTGGGTTGCCATAAACTACCGTGTGTGGTCAGCAGACAGCGTGGTGGCCAGCAGACGGTGTGAGCTGCCAAGAGCCACTGTGAACAGCCGTCCAGAGGCCGGCGATCAATCTGCCTCACCCAGGAAGAGCGCAATGATATATATTGTGCTCTTATATATATTGCAATGAATAATACCAACATGGGCCAGTGAAGCAACGTCCTCCACAACTAGACTGAAGAACCAAAGATCCGCAACTTGTCTGCTCCCCTTCCCCGATTCCCCAACACTGTTCCCCTCTCCCAATTCCCCAATACAATCTCTAAAAAAAAAAAAAATTTATGAAATCTCTGCAAGCTAGGTGTCATTAGTATTTACATATTATAGTTGAGAATGCAAAAAAGCAGACAGGGTGAGTGACTTTCCCAAAGTCTCAAAGCTGGGGACAAAAGCTATGCCTTAAATCCAGGATGTCTGATCCCAAGTCCAATGCACCACTATACCTCAATCAATGAAAGATTTATCCATAATCACTGACTAAGCACCATCTATAATGATAACAAAAACAAGCATGGGAGCAATAATAATTACAGCATGCTATTATTTGTACATCTGTTGCACCTGTTATTCACAAACTTTAGAAAAATCCTATAGGGTATATATTATTACTCCATTTTACAGATGAGGAAACTGAGGTTCAGAGAGATTGCCCACTGAGTGTAAGAATTTGAATTCAACACAAGTCTGTCTGACTACTACACCTATTATAGAATACTGTATTGGCTATGAACCATACTTTGTGTGATATAAAAATGGAACAAACGCCATCCCTGCCCTCAGGAAACCTCATTAAAGCTGTAGAGGTGGCTAAGACATATGAGGTCTGACAATTAAGTTTATGAATTCGTTGCAACAATATTGCTAACCTTTTTTGATATCAGAGGAATTATTCATTATGAATTTGTACCTACTGGACAAACTGTTAACCAAGTTTACTATTTGGAAGTGCTGAAAAGGCTGCGTGAAAAAATTAGACAACCTGAACTTTTAACCAACAATTCATGGCTCTTGCATCATGACAATGCACCAGCTCACACGGCACAGTCTGTGAGGGAGTTTTTAGCCAGTAAACAAATAACTGTATTGGAACACCCTCCCCCAATGACTTCTTTCTTTACCCGAAGATAAAGAAAATATTGAAAGGAAGACATTTTGATGACATTCAGGACATTAAGGGTAATATGATGACAACTCTGATGGCCATTCCTGAAAAGAGTTCCAAAATTGCTTTGAAAGGTGGACTAGGCACTGGCATTGGTACATAGCTTCCCAAGGGGAGTACTTTGAAGGTGACCATAGTGATATTCAGCAATGAGGTATGTAGCCCTTTTTCTAGGATGAGTTTGCAAACTTAATTGTCTGATCTCATATCAAACTGATAATAAGATATGTGGTAGTATGTCATCAGTATCAGATAAGCTTCATAAAGAAAATGTGTCACACAAGGCAGGGAAGGTGTAATCATGGTAGTTTTAGGTAATTATGGAAGATATCTAAGCAGAGATAGCATATCAGTCAGGACAGACTGGGTTATTCAGTAACAAGCAATCACAATCCAAGCAGCTTAAGCAACAAGGTTTTATTTTTCACCATTGTTACATATCCATTAAGGATTGGCTGGGTGCTCTGCTTTTTGTCTTCCTTATTCCAGGATAAAGACTGATAAGAGCAGCTACCAGAAGGAAAGAAAGTGTATGAGTCATGTATTGGCTCTTAAAACTTTCACTTTCCCATTTCACTGGCTTAAGCCAGTCACATGCCCACACCCAAGAAAGTGCAATCCTATAATGCACTCTGGAGGAGAACTGGAAATGTGATAGACAGCATAATGGCTCCCACAGGTGAATCTGTACCAAGCCCAGAAGCATCACCTGAAGATGTGCTTATTTGGCAATAGAAGGAGGATGACAGGGACTTTTCTAAAGAAGAATTTTTCAAGCAGAGAAGTGAAGGAGAGGTATTTTGGCAGAAGAAAGTTTTTGCCAGTGGGTACTCCACAAGAACTCAAGGAACCATGGGAAATGGGAAATGAGTAGGCGAGGAAGCTGGAAAAAGCTTTGAATGCTGTGCTATGGGGTTTGGACTTTATCTTTTAGGATCAAAGATTTTGAGACGGGATTAGCATGATTAGATCTAAATTTTAGGAAGATCGCTGACTGTGAAGTCGAGAATGACTGGAGGAAGAAGAGATGGGAAACCGGAAGGCCAGTTAGAAGATCTTTGCAGTGGTGATAACTGATCAGGGTTTGAACTGGAGTGGTAGCAATAGGGATGGAGTAGAACCAGATGCGAGAGGTATTTCAGAGGTGAATTATAGGACATGGTGACAGGTTAGATGTGAAGAGAAGAGAAAACACAACAGTTATGTCTCCGGCAAGGCTCAGCCTCTCATGCCCTCAGCAATTCAGCTCTGACCCAGGCTTACACAATGCTACTCAGCCACAAAAAATCTGCATTTAACACCATCCTTGGAGAGCATTTGAATCACCATCTCCTGTTCATTGAGCATGGTCTTTGGGTATCTTACTCTTCACATTAAGAAGCTTATCAGAGTATTCCTTCTGACCACATATAGTACTTATCCCTAAGAGTTCTGGCAAATATAATTTTTTCCAGCTGGTGAACAAGTGAGTACATGAATGAATGAATGAATAAACTGATGAGTGAATGAGTGGGTGAACGTCTCACACTGGGAATCTTAGGCCCTACTGAGAGAAATATTCACTGTCTGCCATATCTACATGTGTGTACCTATGAAACAGTGCAGTGTATTTGATCCACCCCTCACATGCCCTTGCCTCTGTGTCCTGAGCTCCGCAGAGCCAACGCCTCCGATGAGACTTCTCCCACAGATCTGCAGGCTCAGACATTACGTCTTGTCCTCTAGGGTTTAGAATTAAGCCATCCTTCTGGTCTGGTGACCAAAAGGCCCAGACAGGATTTCTGAGCAACTGCACTGCCACCAGGTGCAACTCTCCTCACTCCGCTTGTGTTATAATGTTTCTCTGTGAGAGTTTCTAGTGCCCCATCTCTGCCTGGAGCCTGGCTCTACCCCAGCTCTTTGACAGAAGAGTCCTGTCACCAATTGATACCCAATTAATGGAAATCCTGGTATAGAATAATAAATGAGCTTAGACATGGAATCAGGTTCATCTCTGTACTCCCAATGCCTGGCACATGGCTGGGCATATAGTAGGGATGCAATCACCACTTGTTAAACAGAAAGGCCATATAGTTTTGAGGTAAAGAGCATGGTCTCTAGAATTAGATTTCTGGGTGTGAATCCCTGTTCTACCACAAGCTAACCATGTGACTATGGGAGGCAGTCTCTAAAATGGCTCCCAATGATGGCCATCTCCAGGTCTTCACGCTCTTGTGTAATCTCCTCCTTGGGAAATTTACCTCTTGAGGCCTTAGCTTCTTTGTCTATAAAATGGAAATAGTAACAATACCTTACTTCCTATAGTTATTGTGAAGATTAAGAAAGTTATTGTATCTAAAATGCCTGGACCAGTGACTAGTACATAAGTGCCTGATGGGCTTCAGTTATTATTTTTGTATTTCCAGAGTCAGCCCCAGGAGCAAGTTCCCAGGGTCTGCCCAGCTGGACTGGGTGAGTTTCATGCCATGTGTCACTTCTCTCTCATTCAAACTTGCCTCAGGCTGCCTCCATCCAGCATCTTAATATGAAGCTTCCCTCAAAGAGTAGCAAATGGCCAGACAAAAAGTTAATGAATGAGTGCAAAAGTCAGGCCTTCGGCTAATTCCCATTCTGCCATTCACCACCTGGTGATTGTTGACAGCTTGGATTTTTCATCTCTCTGAGACTCAGTTTGTTCACATCTAGAATGGAAATAATAATGCCTACTTTGTAGGGTGTTTGTAATGAAACAAGGTGTTTTTTAAATGTCTAGCTCATAATAGGTATTAAAACATGGGAATTTATCATTTTCATTATTAGTCAATTTTTCTAAGCCTCCGTCTCCTCATCGGTAAAGTGGTGATAAGAACACCAACCTTGAAGTAGTTGTGTGAGGGTTAGAGATAATGTATGGGTAGAGCATGGCACAGTGCCAGGCACATAGTAGCTGATCAATAAAGCTCATGGTAGCTGCTGCTATTACTGATGATACTGGGGTTATTGTTGTTCCACCTAAAGAAAAGCCACGTTGAAAGCAACAACAATCCAGCTCTCACTATGTGTGCTGAATGGAAAGTAGCCCAGAGAACTGCTCCTGAACCTCCCTCTCTGTCTTTTATTTTAAAAAATCACTTTGACGAACATTGATTCCCCTCCCACTGATGAGATTCAGAAATAGAATCAGAGAGGAGACAGGAAGGAGGAGAAAGAAAGAGGCACTGACTCACTGGCTACTTGAGTAAAAAGACCATGTCATCAAGAGCAATCACTTCCCTTCTAAGAAACAGACATTCATTGAACTCCTCATACGGGCAGAGCATTAAGTCAGAGAGTGGACAGCAGGGTGAGTAAGGCACTGCTCTGGCCTCTAGCAGCCCCGTCAGTGTGGCAGACAGACACATGGGCAAGGGGGAAAGGGGCTAACATCAGCTGAACACCTGTTATGTGCCCAGCACTTTGATAAGTGCTTTACATATGGGCTCTCATTTATTATCTGTCGTAACCGACTAAAATTGCCATTTGAGGATATGATATGACAGGCATTATGTTAAGCACTTCTCCTATAGTATTTAGTTTTCAAAACAGCCTTGAAATACTGTTGTTTCTATTTACAGATAAGGAAAAGTTAAATAACTTGCCTAAGATCTTGTAACCAGTTCATGGCAGACTGAGGTTCAAACCTGGGTCTGTCTGATTCCAAAACCTGTGCTCTTCCCAAGATTCCCTTCACTCTACATTATTCCTCTTAGTTGTTAACATCAGCCCAAAGCAGGGCAAGTTTGAGTCCCCATTTTATATATAAATTAACTGAGGGTCACAGAGGTTAAGTAAATTGCTAGAGTCATGAGCTGTGAAAAAGCAGAATCAGGATTCAAATTCTGTCTTTTGATCAAAGCCTGTGCATATTCAACACAACCTACAGCCCAGCCAGACAGAGTTTTCTTGGTCCCCTCTGACGCCCGCAGGACAGGACCTAGCCCACTCCACAGCTTCCCACATAGGAGGTCTTCCCACCATGTCTAAGGCTTCCTGGGACCAATAATCTCTCCTCTACAGGAGGGGAAGGCTGGAAATCATCCACAAAGCTTAAACGGAATCACAGGGGTCTGGACACAGGTCATGTGTAACCAATATTAGTTATCTTATCTATCTTCCATTGCATCAGCAGTCCAAACAGACCTTTCATTTCTTTCTTTCATGCACACATGCCACACTCATTGCTGCTCATGCTACTGTATCTGTCATAAATGCCCTCTCCCAGCTTCGTCATTTGTCTTGACTATCAGATTGTTGAATTCTAAAGTTAAAAGGAAACCTTAAGAGTTATTCAATCCAGGGCCAGCCGAGTGGCGCGATGGTTAAGAACTGGCTTGGGATGCCAGAGGGCCCCGGTTCAGATCCCACATATGAGGGCCAGTGACACTGCCCTCTACAGCTAAGATGCTGAACAACAGCTCAACCTGGAGCTGGGCTGCTGGGAGTCGCCGGTGACAGCAGCCCCTGTGGCAGTGGGTTGCCATGGGCTACAGTGTGTAGCCAGCAGCCAGCGTGAGCGGCCAGCAGCCAGCGTGAGCGGCCGTCCAGAAGCCGGCGACTGATCTGCCTCGCCCAGGAAGAGCACAATGATGGTGCCAACTTGGGCCAGTGAAGCAACGTTCTCCACAACTAGACTGAAGAACAAAACAACAGCAACTTGTCTGTTCCCCTTCCCCCAATTCCCCAGCACTGTTTCCATCCCCCCAATTCCCCAATAAAAATCTTAAAAAAAAAAGAGTTATTCAATCCACCCTCTCACTCAAAATAAGAATTCCTTCCATAGCACACTTGTATTTAGTGTTTCCAATGTCAGATGCCCACCCTTAAAAGGCAGCCATCCCACTGATGGATAGTTCTGATTATTGGAACATTTCTTCCTTCTGTTGAGCTGAAATCTGCATGTGGTAATTTCTACCCATTGATTTAATTCTGTGCTCTGGAGACACAAAGAATAAATCTAATTTTTCACTCATGCGGCAACCTTCCAAATATTTAAATCCTATGTTTCTTTAGCTCTTAGAGTTTACAAAGTTTTTTTCTTATTATCTCAGTTAATTCCCAGAGAAATCCTGTGAAATAAGGACCAATATCCTCATTTTACTAAAGAGGCAACTGAGGCTTAAGAACTAAATGATAAAAAGGGGGCTTAACTAAAGCCAGGTCTAAGAGACCAGGCTCGTGGCGCAAGGCTACATCTCTGATGTTTTACATCACCCGTCATAGGGACATTGACAATTAGCAGAATGACCAAAACAGTAATGGGAACTTGAAACTGTATCACGGAAGGAACAGCTGAAGGAACTCTGGGAACTAGTACTGCTATCTTCAGATAGCTAAAGTGCCTAATGGGTTTGTCCTTCTTTTCCTTTCTTTTCTTTCAAATCTTCACTGGGTGCTGATTCTGTGGCAAGTGTTGGCTAGGTCCCGAAGATCAAAGGATGAATACAACACACTACCTGCTTGATGTCTACGTTATCTGTTTACTGTAGAAGGTAAACATGCATTGGATGGGGACCCTGACTCTGAAGGCTCATTCCCATAGAGCCTGTATAGCACCTTTCCTTGAGGCAACACTCCTCCTTTGGAGCTCAGCTCAGTACAGAAGCCGCCCTGACCATCCTGGCAAAGTCAAATGCTCCAATTACATGCTCCCCTGGCACCATGTGCTTCTCTTTTATAGCACTCATCCCCACTGTAATTTTGTATTTACTTGTGTAATTATTTCATTAAGGTCTGTCTCCCTTGCCAAACTGCAAGTGCCACAAGAACAGGATGTCTGGTTTTGCTTACTATTGTGTCTGGCACAGCACTGGCACATAGGATGGGGGAGGCTTTCCATAAACACTTGTTGAGGGCCGGCCGAGTGACACAATGGTTAGGAGCTGGCTTGGGATGCCAGAGGGCCCCAGTTCGGATCCCACATGTGAGGGCCAGTGACACTGCCCTCCATAGCTGAGATGCTGAACAACGGCTCGACCTGGAGCTGGGCTGCTGAGAGGCACCGGTGACGGCGTAGGCTGCAGCCCCTGTGGCAGTGGGTTGCCATGGGCTACCGTGTGTAGCCAGCAGCCAGCGTGAGCGGCCAGCAGCCGCAGTGAGCGGCCATCCAGAGGCCGGCAACTGATCTGCCTCACCCGAGAAGAGCGCAATGATGGTGCCAACTTGGGCCAGTGAAGCGGCGTCCTCCACAACTAGACTGAAGAACCAAAGGACAGTAACTTGTCTGTTCCCCTTCCCTGATTCCCCAACGCTGTTCCCTCCCCCAATTCCCCAATAAAATCTTAAAAAAAAAAAAAAAGAATGCTGAATGCTGGTGAATGAAAGTCAAGGGCTCACTATGTGCTGATTAGAAAAAACTCATTTAGAACCCAGAATTGGTTGGAAAAGGGTCTGTGAGATCATACAAACCACCTCCTCTTTCTGGTTCCTTTCCATGTTATAGACAAAAGGAGGAGGCCCAGAGCAGTGACAGCCTTGGGAAGTCATACATATACTAAGAGGTTATCTCTGAGGCCTCCACACCTGGATCTTGCCCTGCTGCATACCTGCTCCCTCAGCCAGACTCCTCCCTTCCCCCTCTTCAACTCACTCCCCCCAAGACCAAGTTGGGGGTGGGGATGATGAGCACTAGGGATAGGAGGCAGGTAACAGAGCTTTCAGGCGGGCTTTCCCCACATCCATCTACCAACTCACAGCTGCCAAGCTCTAAGCCCTTTGTATTTTGCAGCAGCTGGGAGACAAGGCCATTATGTCCCAAGGGAATGGGAGGAAACTAGAGGGAGAAAGCTTTTCAGGGAGTTTCCGTAGAGTCAGAGAGAAGCAGAGGGCTGGGGAATGGAGAGTGATTCCTTGGAGCTGGCTTGGTGTTATACCCGTCTATCCTCAATAGTATAGACCACACTGAAAAGCACCCTGCAGTTGACAAGCATTTTTGTAGCATCATCTCATTGGATCCTAACAATGACCCTGTGATACAGACGTTTTAAAGCCAGAAGAAACCAATCTTGGAGCTCATTCAGCCTGACTGCTTTATTTCACAGGTAGAGAAACTGAAAGTGACTTTCCCAAGGTCACACAGCTATTTACTTTTTGGCAGGGCTGAGACTCCAGAGTATTCTGACTTCATATTCAGTGTCCTTTACAGCATGCCATGTATTATTGTCACTATTGATTTACAGGTGAAAAAATTGGAATCCAAGAGCATATAGCTAGTAACTGGTCCTTGAGGGCAGAAGACAGGAAATAGGTCACTGGAATCCAGGACTGGGGTTTATAACATTTCCCTGGTCACTGTTATCCTATCTAACCTTTGATGGCCAAGTCAAAGGGCACCTATTCTAGGACGTTCTTTGGAATCCAGCATCAAAATCCATAATCAATCATTCTTTCTGGACTTCCACAGAATGTACTTGGGCTTTATTTTAGCAACAACAGAGCATAGACTATTAGAGCTAGAAGGCACTTGCAAGAGTAATCAATTCCACAAATATTTACTAAGTCTACAGAGTGCCAGCAAAAAAGACCCATGTGATTTGGCCATTGGAATTCTTAGTCTATGGGGAAGTTGTCTCACATGTGATGAATCCTATGATAGGTACATATAAGGTAAACGCCCTCATTTTACAGATGGGAAACCAAGGTCCAGAGAGATAAGTGTTCTGGCTTGTTATTTTTGGTATTGGCCTCTCACACAAAACCTTCAAAAACTCAAAACAAAACCTCTCACAGATATGACGATTGATTTCCACTAAGATATAGGCACTACATTTTACTTCAACAAATAAACTAAAAGTCGTAAGCCTTCCTTTCATTGCTCCTCAATGTAGTTGGTGTGTCTTAGGTGTTCAATAAATATTTTTTGAATGAATGGATCATAGCACCTATATCAGGGATTTGTTTCCACTTCCATCTATATCTCTTCATTTTAGATAGTGGGTTAGGGACTGTGACTTTGATTTCTGTACCCTCAGCAATGCCTAGAGCAATGCCTGGCACCAGGCAGGTATTCTAAAAATATTGAATGAAGAAAGGAATGAATGAATGAATGAATGAATGAATGAATGAACAAATGAGAGAAGGATGGATAATGTAATCTCTCTGTTGCTCCAAATAATAAAGATGACATCCCCAAACACACGCTCCTTCTCAGGAAACTTCTCCTTTCCTTAACTTCTGTGAAACCTCACTTGACCAGTTCTTCCCCTTCATCTTCTCCTGCTCCTGCTTTGTCTCCTAAACAGGCTGTTTATCCTACCCTGGGCCCCTCACTTCCAAGTTTCAGATGGAAAATTCCGAACAGTTGCTAGACATCTCCACTTAGTCTGAATGCCTCTAACATGTACATAACTGACTATTAATTATAACCTACTTCATTTGTGTCTCCTCCAGCCCTCATCAATACCTGGCAGAGATCTGGGCACATGGCAGGTATTTAAAGATACCTGCTGAATGAACCATCATCCATAACACCCCTGTGCTTTGGGATGGACAAATTTAGCATCAGAGTTGCTAACCCATTTCCTAGTCACTCTTTGCCCCCAATTGACATCAGCACTGTTTAGAGCATTCTGAAAAGTCTCTCTAGGGAATTCGCTTAATTTACCACCTACTATACCCTTTATGTGACTCACCCAGCTCCCCTTCAAGACAGAAAGAGGTGGGGGAAGAAGTGAGGTGGGTGAGGGCCAGGAGAAAAAAGAGAAGCTTGGAACAAGATCATACTTAATACATGCTTGGGTCACAGCAAACAAAAGGACATGAGAGTCAGGTTTTG
The DNA here is from genome assembly GCF_001890085.2 of Hipposideros armiger. Taxonomy (NCBI): domain Eukaryota; kingdom Metazoa; phylum Chordata; class Mammalia; order Chiroptera; family Hipposideridae; genus Hipposideros; species Hipposideros armiger. The sequence continues at coordinate 242,831 of NW_017731996.1, forward strand.
TACTGAGAAACCGCTGGTGATAAAAATAGTATCCTTGTCAGACAATATGCAGAAAACAAATGGTTAATAAACATATAAATAATTGTTCAATAAGTAATCAGGGAAACACAATTTGAAATGATGAGATACCATTTTTACCTATTGAATTAGCTAAGATTAAACCAAGGTCATATTTGATACTGGCAAAGGTAGAGTAAAATATGAATTTCACTACTGAAAATCTGTCTAAAGAAAATAATCTGAAACCTAGTCAAAGTTTTCTACATAAGGATGATCACTGATCACTGCAGCATGATTCATATCAGCCCCAAATTGAGAAATAGTTAAATGTTCAAACAATGGAGAACAACTAAGCTTTGAGAGGCCAGAAATGGAGCCTCATTCTTTTATCGCTGTTTAGAGTACCCAGCATATGGTAAATATGGTTGAATTAATGAATGGATGTGGTGCATTGTCTCTATAAAGTACAATGAAGTCATTAAAAACATATTCGTAAATATTTTCTAACAACGTTGGCTATACTTATTATGTTATATATGAGTAAGAAAAGCAGGATATAAAATTGAATGTACAGTATGACCTCAACTATGTTAAAAATTCAGAAAAGAAACTAGAAAGAAACCAACCAAGATATCAGTAATACTTTCTTCTTCATGCTTGACTATAATTTCAAAGTATTTTTATTTATTATTTATTTATTTTATTTTTTTAAAACCACTTTTTTTTTTAAAGATTTTTATTGGGGAATTGGGGGATGGGAACAGCACTGGGGAATTGGGGGAAGGGGAACAGACAAGTTGCTGTCCTTTTGCTCTTCAGTCTAGTTGTGGAGGACGTTGCTTCACTGGCCCAAGTTGTTACCATCATTACACTCTACCCAGGAGCTGCAGATCAGTCGCCGGTTTCTGGACAGCTTCTCACGGTGGCTGCTGGCCGCTCACGCTGGCTGCTGGCTACACATGGTAGCCCATGGCAACCCACTGTAAGGGCTGCAGCCAACGCTGCCACCGGCGACTCACGGCAGCCCAGCTCCAGGTTGAGCTGCTGTTCAGCATCTTAGCTGTAGAGGGCAGTGTCACTGGCCCTCATATGTGGGATCCGAACTGGGGCTCTCTGGCATCCCAGCCAGCTCTTAATCAATGTGCCACTCGGCCGGCCCTCAAAGTATTTTTAAATGTGCATATATTCCTTTTAGAATTAAGAAAAACTAAACCCATAGTAAGAACTGGCAATAGCTATGATTATTAACAGTCCCAGGAGAAGGGACTACGGGAAAAACATGGAGAACAAACCATGAGTTGATAATTATTGTAGATGGATAATAGTACATGGGTTTCATGTACTATTTAGTCTCTCTACTTGAGTATGTATTTGAAATTTTCCACAATAAACAGCTAAAGGAAAAAAAAGTAAAGCATGGCATCTGGGGATGGCACAAACAGTTCTATTTTCACTGGAGTGTAAAATACCATATTTTATGGATTCTAAGATGTCCACTTTTTTACATTTTAGCATCTCTGAAATAAAGACATATCTTAAAATGGATAGTTTTAGATTCCTGAAACACAGTGCTTAAAATACTAGGTAGGGGGCAGAAGTAGGAAGCGAGGTTAGAGCTAGACCATGGGTCGGCAAACTTTTAAGATGGAAGAGCCGCCAGGGGTCAGCAAACTGCGGCTCACGTGCCACATGCTGCTATTTGGGTATGTACATGTGGCTCTGAAATAAAATTGAAAATGAAAATAAAACCATCATAGTTTCATTTATAAAATTTCTAAAGGATATTATTCACATAATGGTTATTATGTAAAAATACATTTATGGCTCTCAATTAATTTTTAAATTGTTGTGAGAGACAGGATTGGTTCTTCCAGGGGTCGGCAAGCTTTTGAGACGGAATGTATCCAAATAGCCACATATGGCTCATGAGCTGCAGTTTGCCAACCGCTGAGCTAGACCCTGGAGGTCTTGAATACCAGGCCAGGTGCTTGAATATTGTCCTACAGAGAACAGAGAGCCAATGAGGTTTTTAGTGGCATCCCACATAGGGTCTATTGCCTGGAGGACATTCAGGAAGTATGTGTTAAATGGTGAGTCATTTGAGGATGGGGTCACTGCTGCATATGCCAAGGACCAGGGGACATTGACCTTTATGAGAAAAATGTTTGAGGCCTTGCCCTCTCCTCCTTTTTGTCATCTCATGAGTCCCCGTTCTCTGAAGTTCTGCAAGGCAGAACCATTGGGTTGTCTGATAAAGTTGTCTTTCTCCCTCTAATTCCCCCACATTACTTCCATTTCCCTGATAGTAAGAAATATTTCCCTCAAACCTGAGCTAGCAGCATAGCTCATGTGAATGTCCACAGGCCTGGGTTCCATAGCACCTTCTAACATGACATCTCAAAGCTTCTTAAAACCTCAGTTTGGAGCCTGGCCCAGGTACCTACTTATGAACTCATTTCCAAACAGAGGCCCAAGGAATTAACATATACAGGCAGGTAAAAGATTAGAAGGAACTTCCCTGGACTTCTGGGACTTGACTTGACTGGGACCTCCATCCCACCCTGGGCTGTGTGTTCCCTTTGGTCTCATAGCTACCTGCTTTTCAGGAGTTGGCCCAAGTCACCAAGCAGACAAGTCCCCTGAGGATCATTTGCATACAGGTGCCAGAGTGTTCCAAAAATAGACTAAACACAGCTCCACAAAGCAAATGCCTTGAAATGTATTTACAAGCGAGGGGAGACAATCATCTGAAGAAGGAGGGGAACCTGTCAGAGGCAGCCTGACAATAGTAAGGGCACAGGCTGGCTTAGGAGTCTTGGGTATGATTTAATTCTACCACTAGCGTGCTTTGGGGGCTTATGAATATCCCCCACTCTGAGCCTTGAGCTTTCCATCTGTAAAAATAGGTGATTTTTATCGCCCTTTCTAGCTCTGACTCAGGATAAATTGTAATAATAATGATTTCTAACATTAATTATTTACTGTCAGGCACTGTAACAGGTGTTTCTCATGCATTACTTCATCAATCCTCACAACCAGCTCTTTGAGGTAGATAGGACAGAGAAACGGAGGTCCAGAGAGGTTAAGTACTTGGCCAAGTTACAAAATGTTGGGACTAGGCGTTTGACCCTTGTGAGGTTGCCTTCCAGGATGCTAGGGTGCTCCACTTACCCCTGGTTTTCTAATCTAACAGTTTTACGGCGTCAAGCTCATGCCACTCCTATTCTTTCTCCCTAGGTTCTCACCAGCCTTGGCTACTCCCCAGGTCCCAAACATTGTGACCTGAAAGTGTCTGTGCTTTGTTCATGCTGTTCCCTCTACCTGGAATAGCCTGATCCCCTGTACTGCTGAACCAGTCACTGACTTACCACTCAGAATTCAGCTCAAATGCTTCCTCCTCTATGATTCACGTTTCCCCCAATACCCACAGGCAGAAGGGAGACTGGCTACCGTTTGTTGAGACTTAGAGTGCATTTAATTCTTACAACTTTCTGAGAGAGGCTCCATTATCATACCACTTTACAGATGAAATTACTCAGACTCAGAGGTTAAATAGTTCCCTAAGGTCATAAAGCTGATGAAGATCTGAACTAGACAGTCTGACCTCACAGCCTTCCTAACCCTATTCTACCCTCTCTCTAATGAAATACTATATGAGTTGTCAAGGTGTTTGTCTCACCACTAGAATATAACTCTTCTGGGTTTGTTCTTTGTTTGTTTGTTTTGTTTTTTAGGATTGACTGAACTGTTGGGCGGTAATTTGGAGCAGCATACCTGGGGAGGGGGAGGGGGAAATCAGGCTACAGTTAGAACCCAACTAGAAAAAAAAATAATAAGTCTCTCATTTTGACTTTCTCTGCCACTTTAAATCCCTTTGGGGATAAGATTAAAAAAAAAAAATTCTGTACCTTGGCCTCCACTCCTGTTCCCATCTCAAGGGTTGGGATCACCTCCTCCAAGAAACCTCTTAAAATATCATTCTCATCATCTCTTTAATTTTAGTGTCCCTTCAGCACTTGTGTGTCATTTAATTAAACACTGTAAGCATTTAATGAGTGGGTACTGTTGAAGGGCAGCGGTAAGAGTATGGATTTCAGGGTCAAGCAAACGTGAGTGCAAATTTCAGCTCGGCCACTTCCCGGCATGTGGCCTTGGACCACTCATCTGATTTTCTGAGCTGATTCGTGAGCTGCAAAATGGGGTTGATAATAATATCCTTTTCTTAGTATTGTTGGGAGGATAAAATGAGATAAGTGTTGTGACAGTGCTTGGGCAGCTGTAAAGCTCTGTATAAATATTAGTCATGTTCATTCAATTTACAGCTTGCCCTGGATAACTGCTGTTCTTCCTTTCATGCCACACCCAGGACAGGCCTCAGATTCCCAGAAGAGCTGGACATGTAGGAAAGTGCAAGGAGGGAGGAGCCCAAGAAAGCAAGGCTGGTAACTGCCTGAGCAAACTTCCGCTGGAAGGAAATTAAAGGGCTAATTATGCCTCAGCTGGTGGTAAATTTCCAGGCCAGCCTTTGGGCTCCATCAGTTGACACAGCAACACGCTGATGCGATAGGACAGTATCCTGAGAGGGCATTTTCTCTCCTTACAATGTCCAACCTTAGAATCACCTCTGATTTTCTCTATTTGCTCTTTTTCTTCTCTCTTACCTCTCTTATCTCTTCCTGCCAAGTCCTAGCTGAGGAAACTGAAGTTCAGCCAGTATACAGTGCTGTGGGTTCAGCCTGGAGCCCTATTTAAAACAGTCCCTGCAGGGGAGGCTGGGATATACTAAGATGGCTCCAACACAGCTAATTGTGGTTCCTGGTTACGTCCCTTTTTATATGCAGCAACGGTGTGGTCCAATGGGAAAAGCCCAGGCTTGGCAGTGAGTCACGAAAGCCTGGGTGGGTTCAAGTCTCACTTAACCTGCTTACCAACGTGTGACCCCTGATAAAGTACAAACACTTTACCTGTCTAGGCCTCAGTGTTCTTAGGTGTATCATGAGGATGATGAGACCTCCTTTCAGGATCAAAGGAGATCATGAATGTATCAGATCGACCTGACTGGACAGCCTGAACTAGAGAACACATGGGTGAAGCATGGACTGCCTGAAGAGCGAAGATAGAACTGGGAAGGCCAAAAGAGGCCTGGGGTGCCAGGTAAAGGGATTTATTGGGTATCGATGATCAGCCCTCCCTGGGTTATAAGCAGTGGAGTGACAGTGATCAGAGAGCATATGGAGGGATCAAGACTGAGGGCAGGGAGATCCATGTGGGCGGCTGCTACAGTCTAAGGGGGAGATAATACGAATCTGAGGTAGAAAAGGGGAAGAAGGGAAAGCCAGGCTCACAGTTACCCTGGATAAATGTTTATTGGACAGAACCGATGAAGAGATGCATTGAAGAGAAATTTGGGAGCTAGAATTGATAGTTCTTATGAACAATGGGATGAGTAGGACAAGAGCTGAGAGGGACAAAGGATGCTCAGTTCTGAGCTGGGGGTATTGACTGGGGTACTCAGGAGAGGGAACATAGACATCCCCTTGGACTTGATCACCCATCCATCTCCCCTCTCTTCTACCTCCACCCGTAGGCCTGAGCTCAGAGCCTTTGCGTCATTAGCACAAAGTCGACAGACTTCACAAAGGAAGGTGAGAAGCACAGGAGTACAGAGAGGACAAGAGTTTCCAGCTGTCACCTGGGAACCCAAAGTGTGGGGCAATGGTGTGGGGGAAGGGAGGGTTCGCAGAAGAAAGGAATTATATATTAAATCCTCAGTTGACTGGCCTCCTCTGCCCCTAGCAACATAGCAGACAGGATCCAAGTCAGCTGGCAGAATCTCCCACCTTTCAGGGCAACTGGGCATCTTCGGGGCAGAGCACTGCTGCTCTATCCATGCACTGAAAATGGGAGTAAAAGGGCCACAACTCATATCTAATTTCTCTACCCTGTAAACCCCATGGCTCACACTCTCAAGATTGGTCACAAAAGTACGGCACCATAGGGCCCACTGGGACTTATTTGCCTCTACCACTCACTGTGTAACTTTAAGCAAATCTATTGAGCACCTAATAGGCTACAGGCATCATGCCAGGTCCTATCCTTATATTGTCTCATTTAATCTTTACTGCACTACAAAGAAGTAGCCATAAATATTATTCCTATTTTATAGCTGAGGAAACTGAGGTTCAGAGACACTGTTACTTGTCACATTGCTAGAGCCATGGGTTCATCCTGCTTATACCGCAGCTAAAATAATCAGTGTTGTACAACCTTGGATGTCCATCAGAATCACCTGTGAAGTTGTAGTCGGGTGTACAGAGAGGAGGGCTGGTAGAAAAGGAGGGGAGCTGGAAAGCAAACAGGACATAGTTTGCAAGAGATAACTCATCACTTTCTGAGTGTTTACTTAGAACCTCCAAATTTCAGCTGTGACATTGACTCTCAGCCACCTGGACTTTCCTGGGGTATCACAGGGCAGTGGGAAGAGTGGGGAAGGCAGTTGGGTGTGAAAAGAACACAAGTTGTGGCGGCAGACAGCCCTCATTTTGAAACCCAGCTGTGCTATTTACTGATCTTGGAAAGATTCAGCCAAGTTCCTTAGCTTCTGAGTGAGTCTTAGCTTCCTTGTCTGTTCTGTACAGAATAATTGTGATGATTACAAAAAGCAAACAAAAATGCATGTAAAGCACCTGCACAATATATAGTTGCTGCCCAATAAATTGTAACTCTTAACATTTTTACCATCTATTGAGTACTTTCTAAGAACCTAAGTCCTTACCTATGTGATGATATAACAGGGAGGGGAGAGGTACAGGGCCTGGGGCATACATGGGCTTTGAAGTCAGATCAGATCTCAGTTCAAATCCAGACTCTGACCCTTACTATTTGGGTGAACTTGGGGAAGTGGTTTAATCTCTCTGGACCTCAGTTTACTTATCTGTAAAATAGAGATAGTAACACCTAGCCCACAGGTTTGTTGTGAGGATGAAATGAGTTGATAAAAGCACTGAGCACAGTGCTGGTTATTCACCAGTGCCACCGTCAGCTGACACTCACCCTGTGGGAGGTATTATCAGCCCCATTTTACAGGTGAAGGTATTTTACATAAATGGTAGTTACCACAATAATTATTGATGTGTAAAATCAAGAGGGACACCAGGCATTCAAAGTAAGAATGACACCTCCATCAGCCTCTGGGCCTTTAAAAGCAGAGATCAAGAGGATGCAAAGCCCTCCTCCCCGGTCTCCCACAGAAGCACTGCCTGTCATGGGCCCCTCCTTCTGCATTGTCATTTGTTTTCTTGCACAGTTTTATCCCTCTATTCATGTCAGTCATGGCAAAAAGCCCAAGTCCCCCAGGCCAGCCCTGATCCCTGGGCTCTGATGCCCGCACAGCTCTGTAGATCATCGCTTCTAACCCTATCTCCTCCTCTCCCCCACTGAAAGCTTTCCCTGGGCCTTCTGAAACTCAGCCAGGCATCAGAAAAATCTTTTTCCTCAACCCCCTCTCTTCTGGATGTTTTCTTCACCTCCTTGCTGTAAGTGACCCCTGGGTCCCCCTGAGAACATAGCTTCCCTTAAAGCCTCTGAATTGATGGCTGCTTCTTCTCTCACCACCTTTGAATCACTGGGCCAGGAAGTGGGATACAGGCTGCTTCTCACCCCTGCTTCCAGGTCATTCTCTTTCCCTCCTTCAAAAAACAAAACACCTCCAGTTTTGAATCTCTCGTCCTGATTCTGCCACCCATGTATCCCTCTACAGACCAGTGAACAGCTCCTGATCACTGTTACCCTCTCTGTAATTCTTGGTGAATCAATACCCACACAGATGAGCCTTCCTACATCTTGCACTCCCATTTCCTCGAACTGCTCTCCTCCAGTGGAGGTTGCTCTCCAACCCCACCTCCGTCACTCACTTTCACAATCACACTTGGCACGTTGTCATTACCAAGAGTAAGGTCAAGGCTCCCACTCTCAGGTCGCAATGATCTTTCCAGCTCACTCCTAGATTCCCAGCTTCGACAGTCTTCAACCCCTACCATCTTTTCGCTGTCCCTTCCCCCTTGTGTCCACACCTCCCTCTCTGCCCAGCGTAAATTCTGTGGTCAATTATGACAGTGGCCTCCCTGCCCACACCCCTTACTCCCTTGGCCCTCTTTTGCTTTGTCACACTCACTCAGCAAAACAGCAGTCATTAAAGCCAACTCTCTGCCTCTTTTATCCACAGAGCAAAACATGGTGGGAGAAAAACACACAGCCATGCTTCAGATTCATGAATTCATGAATTTAAATTTATGATCACTAATTTCAAGTGGAACCTTAATGCTAATCAGCAATCAAATTATATTTCCCTAGTCTATTCACTCTCCCACCTTCCTAGATGACATTTTCCTCTCACTTCCTCCCCCATCCTCACTCTGAGCTGATGACCTTGCTTCCTACTTCATCAGAAAATTGTATCCAAGAGAACTCCCACCAGCACATGTCACCCCCAGCCGCACCTGTACCCACACCCTCTGCTCTCTCCCCCAGTAATGTGGATGCACAGTCTGTGCTCCTAACAAGGACCCGTCCTCTGCTTGTGATCCCATCCCCTGTCACCAACTCAAGGATATTGTCCCAGCAGTTTTCCTCTTCCTCCTATAGCATCAGTTTTGTGTTTTTGTTTCTTTGTCTGTTGCTTGGTTTGTTGATCTCTATTGGATTATACCGCCAGCGCACAAACATGCTGCTACTTCTCCCATTTTAAAAAACAAAAACCTCTTCTGACTCACTTCCCCCTTCACCTTCAGCTACTATCCATTTGTCTCCTTTTCCTAAAAGCAAAACTCCTCGAAAGTGCCAGTATACGTGGTGTCTCCAATTTTTCTTCTCCCGCTCTTATTAGGCTTTCATTCCCACTACTCCACCAAAACAGCTTGTACAGGTTACCAGCGAACTCCATGTTGCTAAATCCAGTGGTCAATTCTCAGTCCTCATATTCATGACCTAGCAGGGGCATTTGACATGGTTGATCTCTCCCTCCTGTGTAAAACCCTATATTTGGCTGCAAAGACACCACATTTTCCCCTCTTCAGTCTCCTTAGCTGATTCTTCCTTATCTTCCCAACATCTTAGTGTTGGGATGTTCTGGGATTGGTCCTTAGAGCTTTTCTTCTATCTTCACTCCCTCCTTTGTTGATGTTTTTTGACTGGATAAAGTCTATAGTTCAGTTAATAATAATGTACCAATTTTAATTTCTTAGTTTTAAATATCACCTCTGTACTGATGACTCACTAATTTATATCTCTAGTCAGGGCCTTTGCCCTGAACTGCAGACTCATTTATTCAACAGCCTATTCTATAGCTCTACTTGGTCATCTAACAGGTCATCAAACTTAATATAGCCAAACTCAGTCCCCAGTTGTCTCTCCAAATCCTGCTCTCCCAAAAGGCTTTCCTATCTCTGTCAGAGGCATCTTCAACCATCCAGTAGTTCAGCCCAAACCCTCAGCATCATCCTTGGCCCCTCCCCTTCCTTCTCTCCCCACAATTCATCAGCAAATTCTGCCAGCAATATTTTCAATGCATGCACAGAATCTGAGCACTTTCACTACCACCACAACTACCACCCTACTTGAAGCCACTATCATCTCCTGCCTGGATTATTACAAATTCTAACTGATCTTCCCAGCTTCTGCCCTTTGCCTGTTTGTCATTTATTCTTGAAACAGGCATAATCCTGTCTCAGAGCACCCCTGTTAAATATTAAAATGTAAGTCTCTAAAATATCCTGAAATTAGTAGTGATGGTTGTACAATTTTGTGAATACTAAAAATCACTGAACTGTATACTTTAAACGAGTGAATTTTGTGATATATGAATAATATCTGAACTTTTAAAATGTTATTAAATGCAACATGGATTGGATCCTGGAATAGTAAAAGGACATTAGTTCAAAACTAGTGAAATCTGGATAAAGTCTGTAATTCAGTTAATAATAATGCACCAATTCTAATTTCTTTTTTTTTTAAGATTTTATTGAAGAATTGGGGGAGGGGAACAGCATTGGGGAATCGGGGAAGGGGAACAGAGAAGTTGCTGTACTTTTGTTCTTCAGTCTAGTTGTAGAGGACATCGCTTCACTGGCCCATGTTGGTATAGTGATGATTGCGCTCTTCCCAGGTGAGGCAGTCACTCGCTGGCCATTGGACGGCAGCTCACTGTGGCTCACCGCAGCTCGTGAAAGCTCACGCCCGCTGCCAGCCAGCCCCACTGCAGCCTACGCCGTCGTGGGCAACTCACGGCAGCCCAGCTCCAGGTAGAGAGAGCTGTTGTTCACCATGTTAGCTGTAGAGGGCAGTGTCACTGGCCCCCATGTGGGATCTGAACCGGGGCCCTGCTGCTCAGAGCTGGCGTCTCAAGCCAACTCCTAACCAACGCACCACTCGGCCGGCCCAATTTTAATTTCTGAGTTTTGACAAATGTACCATGGTTATGTAAGTTGTTAATATTAGGGAAACTGGGTGAAGCGTATATGGGAACGCTGTGCTATCACTGCAAAGTTTCTATAAATCTAAAATTATCTAAAAATAAAGTACTAAAAAATGTAAGACAGATGATGTAATTCCACTGCTCAAAACCCTCCCATCTCATTCTGAGTAAAACCCAAAGTCTTTTTAAAATTTTTTGAGGAGCCTCTATACTCTTTTTCATAGTGACTGCACCATTTTACATTCCCATCCAAAATGTACAAGGGTTCCAATTTCTCCACATCCTCACCAACATTTATTATCTTTTTTCTTGATAACAGCCATCCTAACATGTGTGAAGTGATATCTCGGTTTTGATTTTCATTTCCATGGTGATTAGTGATGCTGAGCATTTTTTTCATATACAGTAGTTGCCCCTTATCTGCAGTTTTGCTTTCCCTGTTTTCACTTACCTGAAGTCAATGGCAGTCCAAAAATATTAAATAGAAAATTCCAGAAATAAACAATTCATATGTTTTAAATTACATGCCATCTTGAGTAGCGTGATTATATCTCCCGCCATCCCTCTCTCTTCTGCCTGGGATATGAATCATTCCTTTGTCCAGCGTATCCACGCTGTATACACTACCGCCATCTGTTAGTCACCTAGTAGCTGTCTTGGTTATCAGATTGGTTATGAGAGAAAGAGAGAGAGAGAAAGAGAGAGAGAGAGAGGGAGGGACCACATTCACACAAATTTTATTATAGTATATT
>NW_017731996.1:259783-267022 GCF_001890085.2 Hipposideros armiger
AAAAAAAAATGCAGGAGGCCTCTAGAAGCTGGAAAAGCCAGGTTCACAGATTCTCTCCTGGAGCCTCTAGAAGGAACGCAGACCTGCCCACACCCTGATTTTAGCCCAGTGAGGCCCATTTTGCACTTCTGACCTCCAGAACTGTAAGATAAAAAATATGTTGCTGAGGTGACTGGTTAGCTCAATTGGTTAGAGCGTGGTGCTGATAACACCAAGGTTGCCAGTTCAATCCCTTCATGGGCCACTGTGAGCTACGCCATCCCTAAAAGAGTCAACTATGCCATTGTAGCATGAAAGCAGTGTGTAACCAATGACCATGGCTGTTCTCCAATAAAATTTTTTTTTAAATGTTGCTGTTTTAAGCCACTAAGTTTATGGCGATTTGTAAGGACAGCAATAGGAAACTAATACAGATGCCCATTAGACAGCTACTCAACCTCACATAATAACCCATTATTACAAATTCTTAAAGTCTAGGGAAAAGTCAATCTCTCTAATGTCCTACTTTGTTTCCCTTAACCAGAACAAGAGAACTATGCTACTCATTTTCTTTCACTTTTGGAGTTAGAGGTAAATTCAGTGTCACCAGTTCTTGGAGAGCAGAAAATGTGTCATATTCATATTAATTCATATTAATATCCCCAATGTCTGCACAGTAAATATTTGTTAAATGACTGCTCAAGAGCCACAATCCTCCTTAGTCTAGGTTTCTAGTATAATTATCTTTTCCACATTCCTAAGCTCCATTACATTCTATTGTACTCTTAAAATATAGGTCTTTGACATTCCCAGATTTAATATTCATTATGTTTAATATTTATAAGTGACTCCAAAGCCATGTAGTGACCTAAAATTTCACTGAGGCTGCTGTGTAGGAATAAGGTAATTGGCTAGTGAGTGAACCTTGCTGACTCCCCAACAGCCTCATCTCAGCTGGCCTTGTTATTCTTAGCTCCTGGTTATACAGGGAGTCCTCTCATCACTGTCTAATTCAAGTTTCCCAGGAAATCGAAGACTCCTTCTCCTATTTTTTCCCAGCTTTCATCATTCTGCCCAACCTCCCTTTGGAGCTAATGCTTACTTCTACCTTTCTCTTTAATTATAAAAAGAGCTGTTGGGGAAGGGTCCCTCCTTTCTCCCTCCATAAGGAAGACTGACCATGGAGATAGAGACTTCTACTACATACTTATGTAGGATGCCTTAGGCCTTAAGAATTAGTAAGTCTGGGTCACATAGACTTTGACCTTGGTGCATGCTGTATGGGTTAATTGCAGCTAGTGACCCATGTCAGCCTGTGATTGGGTTTGCATGTCTATTTGACACCAATGTGAAGTATTTGCAAGATCTACTGCCCTGAAGACTTGGGCCAGGTGCTTCATGCTAGCTTTTATCAGTAATAGGGCTGTCACACTACTCCCCTTCTCTTGGCCTCCTGCATCTATCTCTCAATTGATTCCAAACTTAGGTGGGGGGAAACGGAGTATCATTTCTTGATCTCCCTAGAATCTTAGTAAAAATTACATATTTATTCTGTGTCAGGCACCATGTTGATGCTTTGTACACATTATCTTTTTAAAATCATCACCAACAAATAGAATAATGGTCGTACACACAAGCATGGTAGTAACTGAGGGCTTCAGAGCAGGGAGTTGAAGAGAAAGAAAGAGGAAGGAGAACAGTGATGCCAGGACAGGCCCAAGAGTAAAGACAATAGCCTACAAATCCTTCACAAAACACAGGGTTCTTGAATCCTCACTAGAAGAAAACTGGACAGGCCAGCCAGTCCATTTCCCAGCGTTTATACTAGCAATGCCAGACACATGAGACACTATTGTCTTTCAAGTCTTCTTGACACGCAGGTCTCCAAAATGGCCTCACTGGTGGGAGTGGGAAGGAAAAGATTCTGTGTTTCCACAATGGAGGCCGTTGCCATCGCATCACCTCACAGGGACCAGGCCTGGGGCGAGCTCGTGTGGCGAAGGTTATCAGCTAAGCTGGCTTTTTAAATTGTGAATAGAGGTGAGCCTGAGCCCCAGCTGTAAGCCCAGGGATGAGACCTCAGTCACACTTCAGTGATTCCTGAGCTCTGAGTCCCAGTGCCTGGGTTTGAAATAAGTCTATTCTTTTTCTTTGGGTCCCTGACCACAAAGGAAATTAGGTATTGTTTATTTATATACTTAGTGTCTATCTCCCCAACTACAGTATACACTCCATGACAGCAGGAAGGGTGTTACTCCACAGATAGCATAATGTCTGACACCGATTGAGTACCAGATAAATGTCTATGGAATGAATGAAAGATGTCTATTGAATTGAATGAATGAAAGATGAAGCTTACTGTTTGGCTCCGTATAAGTAACTAGACCTGGCTTCAACCACCCATTCTTTAAGGAGATAGCTACCTCTTTGGGTCAGAGGGAAGGTATGAAAGACACAAAGAATGATTTAAAGCACACACAAGATGAATTCACATGGCTGACAATATCCATAGTCCTTCTAATCTACTCGAGGCTTCATAGTTCTTCTTGGGCTTTCCTTTCCACTTCCTAACGTGATCTTCACAAAAACCCGTGAGGCAAGAAGAGCAAGAATAATTTTCTGCATTTGATAGTTAGGCCCATGGAGGAGAGGGGCCACACACCACAGCTGCTGGGCAAAACCAGGACTGGAAGCCAGGACTCCAAAGTCCCAGGTCAGCTCAGTCCTCCCACAGACCCCCGGATTCTTCCCTTAACCAGCACGAGACCCAGTAGCCCCTGTAATGGGCCTCATGTGGAAGTAGTAAAAGGCCAAGTACCGCTCTTCTCTTCCCACAGGTCTCCAGGGGTTGCCTGGCAACCAGCACCTAGCAGTAAGTGGCCTCTAGCAGGTCTGTTGCTGTGGAGCTTCCAGTCTCCCTCCCTTCACACCTGTGCATGTTCTCATTCTCTATTAATGAGGCTTCTCCCCTACCCCCACTTCTCTAGGAAGATCCTGTTCTGTGATCCACAATAATTAACTTCCCAGCAAACCCAAGGGGCTCTTAGGGACTTGTGTGGCGAGGGACTCCAGGGAACAAGGCACTACCAATGTCCTCATCATCCAACATCCCCCAGAGATGACAGAAACTCCTTTTGTGAGTGGTACCGCTCAGCAATGCACATAACCTTCTCTTCTTCCCTCTCCACCTTCCACCCTGATGATGGCATTCTGAAATCCCCTGGGACAGATCAAATGGGCTGGAGAAAATTAATTGAACATTTCATACTGTGCTAGTGGGTCCCTGGAGGCTGTTCCAGCACTCCTGCAACCACAGGTGGGTGCCTTGGGAGGCCCAGTCACCCTCTGCATGTGAATCAAACACAGAGAAAGGAAGGAACCTAACCTTTATTGCATTCCTAGTATGTGCCAGGCACAATAATATGTTATAACATGTAGCACCCCCCCCAACAAATTTGTGAGACTTTTACAGTGGAGAGTATTATCTATTCATAGAAGTGAAGTGACTTACCAAAGCTCACACAACTTAGAAAAAATCACAGAATTTTTGTTTACAGAAGTAAATACATATGAATAGATATGTGTTCCTCCCATTTCTCATGCAATTACTTGATCATCAAATTTTGTAAATTCTAGTCCTAAGTCTCTCTCAACTGTCTCTCCTCATTTCCATCCCTTATATCATTTTGACATTGTTTCAGTGTTATGTACCAAATGTTTGTGTCCCAAAAGTCATATATTGAAGCCCTAACCCCAAGTGTGGCTATATTTGGTGATAGGGACTCTAAGGGAGTTATTAAGGTTAATTGAGGTCATAAGGGTGGGGACTTCATCTGATAGGATTAGTGTTCTTATAAGAAGAGACACCAGAGAGCTCGCTCACTCTTTCTCCATGTGTATGCACCAAGGCAAGGCCATGAGAGCACACAGCAAGAAGACAGTGGTCTGCAACCTAAAGAGTCTGCTCTTGCCAGACATCAACGCTGCTGCCACCTTGATCTTGGACTTCCAGTTTTTAGAACTGTGAGAAAATAAATTTCTGTTGTTTAAGCCATCTAGCCTGTGGTGTTTTGTTATGGCAACCCCAGGCCGACTGATAATACACTTAGCTCCGGCCATTTTAATTTACCCAAACCACTGGTTTCTTTGCCTTGCTCCATCTACTTTCCAAACTGAAACCACAGATTTTTCTAAAATGCAAATCTGACCTTGTTAAAACCCTTCTATGGCTCCCTAATGCTTATGGTAGCGATATTTAAATGTATACCCCTGTTAAGTATGAAAAATGTAGGCATAGCACCCACAATATTTGTATATTTGTATATTTACTTATATATACATATATATATATATACATACATACATACATGTGTGTGTGTGTGTATATATATATATATATCTCCTGCACACAAAAGATGTTAAAATACATAAAAGTGACATGGATAATATTTAAATGTTTACATTTTAGTGTATGAACAGTACAGATAACTTTTTTGGTACAGAAAAGCACATTATGTACACACACACACAGAAATCCTTTGCTAATATTTTTTTCTAGCAAAAGCAATGTGATNAAATCAATATAAAAAAATATGTACAGTGTTTCTCTATATCAATTATACCTCAATATAGCTGTTTAAAAAAAAGAAACCAAAGACTTTACAAAGGCCTCCAAGGCCCTACACGATCTGGCACTCCCACCAACTCTCTAGCCTCATCTCTGACTGCTCTCCCCCAGCTGCACCTGCACTGGCCTCCTACTCTTACTGGACTATGCCAGGCACACCCCTGCCTCAGGGCTTCCGCACTTGCTGTTCCTTCTGCCTTGGACACTGTTCCTCCAAATATCCCACAACTCCTTCAGGGTTTTACTCAAAAGTCCCCAGCTCACTGAAGTTTACCTTGAACTCTCTGATTAAATTTATAAACACCCCTCACTTCCTATCCCCCTTATCCTGTTATATTTTTCTCCAGAGCACTTATCATCATAGAACATACTATATATTTTACTTGTTTATTGCCAGGCTAGGGGAATATGGGATAGGGGATTTTGACTGTTACTTTCACTGTTGTGTCTGTAGCACCTAGGACAATGCTTGGTAAGTATAATGAAAACATTGCTGAGTGAATGAACAAACAAACAAATACATAAAAGTTTGGTGTGGCCAGAATGGCTACAGCACATGGTATATGGGGCAGAGGCAGGAGAGCTGTGACTGGGAGATGCAGGTGGAGTTCAGGCATTTCATAGGAAGAACAGGGCATAAAGCACACTACAGCTCCCCCCCCCTCCCTTAATGTCTGCCCCCCACATCAGCTCATGTTGACCCTCTGACTTGGAACGTTTCTATTATACCTTCTTCCCTTCCCCATCTTGTAATGCTCCCCCTGCCTCCCTCCCAGAGGCCTTTCTTACCCACTCTACCCAATACTGAACTTCCTTTTAAATCCCCGCTGCATTCTCACAGCACCACACATTTTAGTTCTTTATAGTTTTCTAACTTGTTTTATCTCCCCCAGCTAAATTTCATGTGCCATCAGGGCAGGGCTCTGCCAAAGGAGTCAGCCACCAACCACTGCAGACTCAGCTCAGGACTCAGAGAAAGAATTCAGGTGGGTGTGCATCAGCTCCTAAAAAGGATGCAAAGTCTAGCTCAGACCCCTTGTTACCACAAGTCAACGCTTGAGAGTAACAGAATTAATAATAATAAAGGTTACCAATTAGTGATCATTTACTATGTACCAGGCACTAGGCTAAGCATTATCTTATCTTATTCCCTCAACAACACTATGTGGTTGTTACTCAAATTATCCTTATTTTAGAAAGAAGAAAGTGAAGCCCAAGGAGGTAGCACAAGGACTTGAACAAGGTGACAGTGACAGAAATGGGTTTGGAGCACAGGTCTGGCTCACTCCAGAGGCTATGCTCCTAACCACATGCCACACTGCTTCCTGAACACGTCAATCATTGCAGGGGATGTCAGCACACTGCTGCTGAGTCAAAAACAGAGGTCGGCCTGGACCACAGAGCTAGGTGAATGAGACAGGTATCCCTGCCTCTGAGGGTGTTATTACCTGCTACAGACAACTCTCATTACCATAAGGCCACCTCCTCTAAGGAGCCCTCCTTGATGCTTCCAAGCTGAGAGGGAGCACTTCCTCTCTGAACTCCCTTAAAACTTTCTGTTCCTCTCTCAAAGCATCATCCATGTCTGTAGCATCATCTATATTTGTGTACATGTTATATCTTTCTTTCTACACTGGGTGCCCCTGAGTCTCACCCTTCCCTGCACAGCCTACCACAGCCAGGCACGTAAAGCATCCTTAAAAGCAATCGTGCTTTTGCAAGGGTCTTTTTTTTTTCTGCATGTAAAGATCTTCCCCAACATTAACCTGAAAAACTCTTACTCATTTGCCAAGGCCCAGCTCAGATGTCCCCTCCTTTGTGAAGCCTAAAATAACTTTCCCAGGCACAGGTAGCAGCTCCTTTCCCCGTGTTCCTACAACACTTTCTTCATCCCTTTATTATGTTATTTATATTGTATTACAGCTGTTTATTTGCCCTGTTATGACAGTGTCTGGCACATAATAGGTACACGACACATTTATCAAATTAATAAATCTGTAAAGAGCTTACAGGCTACTACCTTTTCTCCCACACCAATTCGGGTAGAGGGAAGGGGTTGGTAGCCCCAAAGAATGGAGGCCCCTTGAATAGCCAGTGAGGATTGCTGGTTAACTCATTTGCAAATTACAAAAGCAGACTATGCCTGCAATTCTGATTAGACTCCCCATAGTCTCTGTTGTGATTTTAGAGATCAGATTAGACCTCCTCCAGCAGCTGGCTTCTATAGGCTTTGGAGAGATGAAAGTGTCAACATGTCTCTGCAGCCACACCAGGAAACTTGCTGCCTAGAAAAATCAATTCTGATTATCATGAGAGCTGAGTATGGGAGGTTGTACTCAGGCACCATCTCCATATTCCTGAAGACCTAGGGACCTGTCAGAGCCCCAGGGCCCCTGTTCAGCCCCCAGCCTTTTCTGTGCTGCCCTTTGGTTTCTCTGTAGAGAGACTCAGCTTACGTTCAGGCAGCCAGATCTCACCTTCCTGAAGGTGGCAGGAGAAGGGCTGGAATGTGTGAGGAGACCTCGCAGTGGGCCTTTGGCAAAGTCTGGATCTCTCTCTGGACCTCAGCCTCTGTGATGAGCTCTAAATGCACAGGCTTGTTAGCACCTAACAAGGTGACAGGCACTCTCAGC
>NW_017731996.1:276012-277806 GCF_001890085.2 Hipposideros armiger
GCTATCATTCCGCTGTTTGAAAAACTTTTATGGTTCCCCACAACTTTAAAAATCAAGCCCATCTGTTCAACTTGACGAAGAACCAACTAACCAAAGAATAAACTATCTATAAACTTTATCTTCCCCGAGTCTTCTCCCTACCAACCTATGCTACTTTTATACCAAATTATACACTTTACTCCAAATATGCCATGTTATTTGTTGCTTTTGTCCCTTTAGACATGTACGAGTACTCTTTCTTTCTGCCTACAGCACTCTTCTCCTCCAAGTAAACTCCTGTTCATCCTTGTAGAGCCAAATGAAGACCGGCCCCTGTGCCCCCAGAGCACACTAACAGCACTCGTATCATTTCAGAACTGTTTACTACTCCCTTCTGCTTTAGACCAACACCTGGAACTTAATGCACTTCATTTCTGCACCTCTGGCTTCTAGCACAAGTCCTAGTACAGAATTTGCACTCATTAAATGTGTGCTGAATTAATAAGAGTCGCGTCATCACTCTGGGACCCAATCTCATCATTGTCTGGGAAACGGTGAGAACAATTTCTGCCCTGCTTTTCTCACAGGGCTGTTACAGGACTCAAGTTAGTTAAAAATGAGTAAGAATTTAATAAATGGTAAATCCCACACAGGTGTGAACATAAGTCATTATTATTCCAAATCCTTCAAAGCCTAGATCCTTTGTTTATTTATTTGTTAATTCATTCACCCATTCATTCATTCATTCAGCAAGTATTTATTACATGCCAGGCCTTCCCTGAGATCCGAGCCCTCTCAGACCTGCCACCAGCCTCCCCCTCCGCTTTTCTAGGACACTTTGTATCTGAACCCCATAATCCAGCACATAGTCCCGTAGTCTTACTTGTGTCTTTAATTGCTTCTTCTACATCTTACCAGTCACAGGTACCCTGCTTCTCTACCTGCAATCTCTTCTTGTGCTCTCGGCACTGGATACTCAGATGGGCTGGGTGAGTGGTCAGAGGAGGGTGGGAGGACAGCCCTAACATGAGATAACATCCAGGAAAGGCGTCACTGTCTTTAGGAATTCCTGTGTTTCCCCCCAAAGGAACAGAGAGTGAGACTGATGGATTTAGCTCTATGGCCCTTTTTGGTGAGCTGTACAGACAAGGAGCTGACAAATGTAGAATGTTTAAAGCTTTCTTGAAGAAAGGTCAGAGGTTATTGTGGGATTATTAGCAGCCCTTTAATAATACCTCCTTAAATATGCCACCACTAGCCTCTGGTGGCCTCTGTGCTTCCTTCTCTTTCCTCCCAGCTCTCAAGCTTTTATCTGAGACCTCCGGCTCCCTGTATCAATCTGTCACATAACAAGGTTCACTAGGTAGGTGGGTGTGGGACATGCCCTGGGCCCTTGGAGGCTGAGGCATAACATTTACATGGAAGAAGAAAGTGAGATGGGAGGGAAGGGAGCTTAAACTGTCTCATAGCCCTAACTTTTCAGTTTTTCATGGTACAAGACGCAAAGCCTGTTTTAAGCGTTGGCAATTCAATGGAATTACGCTTTTTTCTACCTAAGACAAGGAAAATAACCACAACGACCTCATACCATCCTCTGCTCTGCTGCCAGTCTTTTTTGTTTGTTTACAAGAGACAATATCTACTTTGAAAGTATATATTCATTATTAAAAATTACAAAAAAACACAAGAGTGTAAAAAGGAAACAATTTAATTACCATACATCTCATCCATTCAGAAACTACCATTGTTAACATTTTAAGTGTATTTCCTCACTTATTTTTTCATGCAATAAAATGCCATCTATTTTTAAATTAT
>NW_017731996.1:279986-281211 GCF_001890085.2 Hipposideros armiger
TTCAGATGGAAGCCTCCAAGAGGATCTTCTCAAGAGGCGGGCAGGGGTTACACAGACATTTGGAAGAGAGGTGAAAAGCATCCCAGCATGCAGCTGCCCAAGGCAAATCTGAGCAGACGGGTCACTGCACAGTGGTGCAGGCAGACCCACACTTTCAAGATAAGCATCAATCAAATCTTCCCTCTCTTTTGTGACAGTCACAGAAATGATAGAGTCGGATAGCTCACTGTGTCCATGACAAGCAATACAGATGAAGGTCTAGGGACCATCTGGGAAGTCATCCCTGGTCCCAGGCTCAGGAAAAGAAGGAAATGGCTCCTCCAAGGGTTGGTGTGAAAAACATATAACACTTTCAGTCTGATGGGCAGCAGAAATAAGCAACTAAGGAAGAAGCCAACTTCAGCCAGGAAAGAGGGAAAAGAGGCGGCGAGAGACCTAAAATCCAGCAAGAGATCACCTCAATCAATACATGCAGTGAAAGAGTGAATGGATTGACTTTTCTTTTGATGAAAAAAGCACAAGACTGAGTCAGAGAGACCTGGGTTGAGCGCTGGCTTGCTCACCAGTTGTATAACCTTAGCCAGATCACACCCTGGGCCTCAGTTTCCTCATCTATAAAATGAGTTAATAAAATGACTGGCAAACTGTGGTAAGAATTAAAACCAGTATATGGGAGAGTACTTTATAAACCCCTTAAATTTTTTTTTTTGTCTGTGTGCTTCATGTTTTGTTCTACCAGGTCATCCTGGGTACTGGAAATAGCTTGGGGTTCCAAATCAAACAAATTAGATTTGTCTGATTCTAATTTCCAGGTCTACCATTTATTAGCTGTGAGACCTTGGCAAGAAATTTTACACGACTAAGACACAGTTTCCTTGTTTGTGGAACAAGCATTATTGGGAAGATTGTAGTCAATGTTGATAAAGCATCTAGAATAGTATATGACATAGAGCAGGTGCTCAATAAATGTAATTCCATCTTCCTATTGGGAACATTTATCAGTGAGGATAAGGTAGGAGTTAGGCATATGTAGACTTCACCCTACTATATGCAATTTCCTCCCTAAAGCCATATTCTACTAACTTCTAATTCAGTCTTTTCTTAGACCACCCCCACTGCCAACCCATCACCACCAGCCTACCCTAGCCCACCTCCTCACTGTTTCCCCAGCTCTCTTGGAGTCACAGAAACAGTATCATAATAGCTACTATTTACTGAGTACCTG
>NW_017731996.1:283531-341564 GCF_001890085.2 Hipposideros armiger
GGGGGACCCTGTGCTCCCCAACATCTGAGTGACTATCATGATTTATTTTAATTCTCACGCCTCGAACTTACTAGGGTGATCAGAGAGCTTTGGTGATAATGTAGATGATGATGGGTACCAGAATTTTGCCATTTCCAAAGCACTTTCTTGTCCGTTATATCGCTTCATCCTCACAAAAACCACAGGAGCGATACAGAATCTGGACGGCTGGCTATAAGAGGAAATGGGGCCAGAAACCTAGGCATTGTCCTCTACCCTATACACTCCTTCGCGCCCTACATCCCATCAGTCTGGTGATAACACCTCCTCAACATGCCCTATCCTTTCCCTTTCTCTCCTCTCTACTGCTCTCAGCCTGGTTCAGGCCTCATCACTTCTTGCCTGAACTAATGCAACAGCCTCCTAATGGGTCGCCCTGCCTCCACTCTTCAATCTATCCTCTACACCGGCAGCCTGAGCGATCGTTTTAAATGGCACCATGTTACCATCGACCACGTTAAAACAAACAAACAAAGAAACAAACAAAAAAACTTTCAGTGGCTCACCATTACCAGCAGTAGCCCAGAGTGAGAAAACGCTCTTGCTTGGTCATTAGGAAGTCCCAGCTCTGCCAGTGAAGGCACGCATAGGAGGTAATTAGCACTGCATCCTTCCATCCTGACCTGGACTTCAAGCCTTCCTCAGGTCACAGGAGCCAGCTGCCAGCTTTGGTTTAGAATCACTGTTCTTTCCCACATTCTTCCCCTACCCCAAATCTTAGACTTCTGTGTCAGATACCAAAATGATTTTTACCCCCAAGTTACATTATGACCCTATCTACAATTTGTCTCTCTGATTCCGGGAACCACCCCACTGATAGCCCCTCTGGTTGTCTGACTTATCTGTCAGGCTCATCCTTATACTCTTCTGAGCTTCTTCAACACCTCCATTTCACTCACCTTCCCACAGTCCTTTTCCTGGCAGCCCTTTCCACTGTACCTTCTAAATCCCATTCCTTTGTCAACAAACTCTTCTATACCCTTTGCTTCTTCAGAGAGTACTCAGGTTACTTCTTTGCCTTTACTGAAACTTGACCCTCCTCAAGGACTCGTGTTGTAGCCCTCTTTAAGAAAGCTTCTCACTTTGCCATTCCCCACACACCATAAAACCATAAGGCAGGGTCAGCATTGCCACTTCCACCCTTGTACAAAAACGCCTTCTCCTTTGCTCTCCAGTCATACCACCTTCTATCTCTTCTCATCAAGGACATCATTGACCCCCAATTGCTCCTTATGTATTGAAGAGTTCAGTCCCTGGCTTATGGTCATCCTCATTAGCCCCTGTCCTGCCATCCTCCTGGTGACTCCAGTAGCCATGTGACTTCCTGATCCCTCAGTCCTTGGTCTCCTCTTCACATCACCTTGGCCACTGGCTCTCATGGTCACATTCTGAACTTCTTAATCACCCAGAACTAGTGCCTCTGTGATCTTAAAATCAAATATCCTATGCTGCCTGGTCCCTCACTCCCTTTCTCTCACAAGAACCTAGTTTTCTCATTTCAAAATGGGTGTGATGATAATGATTATCCATTCATCACAGGAATAGTGAGATAACATATAAAACCACCCTTTTAAAGTTGCAAAACAATAAGAGAACAGATGGTATTGCGGTTATATAGCCTCCGGTCTTTTGATTTCTTTCTCCTTCTCCTTCCCCTGAAAGGCCATGTAGTAAAGTAGAAAGAGCACAGACTTGGGGCCAGACAGAGCTGGTGGTTTTCAATCCTGTTCCACCACTTGCTTGTTGTGTGATCTTCTGTAAATTACCTGATTTTTCTGACACATGTACCTCTCCCCATTTGTAGAAATAGCAATAATGAGAGCTACCTCCCAGGGTCATTGTGAAGATCAAATAAGAAAATGAGATAGCAACTGGGAAGCACTTGACAGAGTACAAGGCACATAGTAGGCACTCAGTAAATAGGAAACACTGTGGTTATTATAACAGAAAAAAATGCTATTTTTAACCACAACTGCTTTCCAAGAAGGAAAGACCCTAATTCACAGACGGTCCTTTGTCCTACTCATGGCTTTGAGGAGTGTGGATATGTAAGTGTGGAAGGAGAAGGGGGAACNGTACAGATAACTTTTTTGGTACAGAAAAGCACATTATGTACACACACACACAGAAATCCTTTGCTAATATTTTTTTCTAGCAAAAGCAATGTGATTGACTGCATCAGATCTAATTAGATCATCATTGATTTTACCTCAAAACAAGGCTGACAATGAACTTGTGCTAGGAGTCAGAGAAACATTAGTTCAGCCATTTTCTGTGCTCACTTGTGCTCACTATATTTAGTATAGTCTTCAACTAAAGGCTTCTTTGCAGGACTATTTTAAAGTTACATATCCATTGTGAGGGTTCATTTAGTTAAAATTAGGTAGTATAATCAATAAATCCACTTAACCAGGCATAGGAAAACTGCAAAAGCTCACAGTGGGCTGAAAATTAATGAAGGAACAAGGGAGCAACGCTGCCAACCCTTTAGAAGGGCAGAATGTCTCCTCCAACCTGAAGATTTTTCACATGTAGGATATGTGACCATCTGATATGGAGATCAAATGAAGACATCTGTATCCATCCATATAGTAAATATTAGTAAACATTTAGTTTATCTTCACACATAAAAAATGGAATCTAATAGTTTATTCAGCTTCCAAGGAATCACCAACCATGTACGCTCTGGCCCATGGCAAGAACCTTCTGTATTGCTGTGCAAGGTCTCCCTGACCCTCAAGCTGCCACCTGATAGCCTCTCCAGAAAACTTCCCACTGAGCACCCCCTCTCTGCTCTTTCACAGCTTTGCTCCGGTTAAACTGTATTGTTCACCACGCCCCAAATACCCCACGCTCTCACCTTTCTCTATGCATTGGCTGCAAGAAAGATGTCAGATAACATAAGTGGAAGCACTCCGCACATAATAGGTACTTAATAAATGATTATTGATTCTCATCAGTGGTTCCTCCATTTTAGCTTGCCTCAAAACCACCTTGTTATAACACAGATTGTGGGGCCATACCCCAGAGTTTCAGGTTCAGTGGGTTTGAGGAGGGGCCTGAGAATTTGCATTTCTGACAAATTCCTAGGTGATGCCAAATGCTGTTCATCTAGAGATCACACTTCTAGAACCAATAAACTAAGTGATATAGCTTCTCACATTTCTAATGATTTGTGATTCCTCAATGCTGTTAATAGAGATTAAATGAATAAAATAAACTTTTATCTCTATGTAAATTAATACTTTACATTATCATACACGGAAATAGGGGCTCTATAAGGCCTAATGCACTGTTCTACAGAGAGCATAATTATACAGACAGCATAATTTAGAATCAGAAAATCTGAGCTCGAATCGTACTTTATAGCTGTGTGGTCAACCTAGGGCAAGTTAATTACTCCCTGAGTCTGGAGTTTTTCTTTTGTAAAATAGGAGTGTATTAAAATAATATCTCCCCCATGGGGTTAATTGTGAGATAATACTAATATATAGAAATAATTTATAAAAAGAAAAGTAACGTATATAGACTATACCAATAAGATATACCCATGATGTAGTAATGTACATTTAACAATTTGGATGGACAGATAATCAATAATACATGTTTTGAATACTTTAAATCACAAATTTTCAAAATTTCCAATCTCAGTGCTAATTCGTTATTAAAAAGTATATGATCTACAGGTTGCTGTGTTATCTCAAATATCTGTATGTCTTATTAGTACAACTGGTAAATACCAATAATAGTAGCTATGGTGGCCAGCTTCCAAGATGGTCCTCAATGACCATCACCTCCCAAGATTCATACCCTTGTGTTGTTTCCTCCTACACTGAATCAGTGACCAATAGAATCCTCTAAGGCTAATAAGAGACATTGCCACTTCCTCTTTGGTTTTTTGGATCGCTCCCCGTGGGGGAAGCCAGCTGCCATGCCATAAAGACACCTAAGCAGTTTTATGGAAAGAGCCACATGGGAAGGAACTAAGGCCTTCTGCTAACAGCCAGTAACAGCCAGTACAAAGCCACCTTAAGGGGGCCCTCCAGCCCCACTCAAGCCTTCAGATAACTGCAACCCAAGGTGACATCTGGCTGCAACCTCATAAAAGGCCACAGAAACTAAGCCACTCACTCCCAAATGTTCGAGCCACAGAAACTGTGTGGTAATGAATTATTATTGTTGTTGTTTTAGGCCATCAAGTTCTGAAGTGATTTATTACGCAATGATAAATTATGGATACAGTAGCTAACATTTATTGTGCATTCACTATGTCCCAGGAACCATGCTAAGCACCTCACAGCCCTATGATATAGATGCTATTATAAATCCCAAAGAGGAAAGGTGGCCCAGAAACGTTAAGTAATATAGTCAAGGTTCCATAACTAGTTAGTGGCAGAACAAGAATTTAAATCTAGGTCTTTCACTCCAAAGCCCAGATTCTCAGTCACGCCATCATACAGGCCAGGCAGGATACAGTCTCTTGGGACAGTTAAGCAGTAGAAGCAACCGAGCCCCCAGAGGAGAGTATAAACCAGCAAGGGGCAGTCCAGGCACCAGACCAGTAATAGCATTGGTGCCTGATGCCATAAGACCCAAAAGTTCCAAACTTGCCCCACCTCCCAGTCCTTCTCCCAGCAGACTAGTCACTTCTCAGGATAATCCTGCCCAAGATGCCCAAGACTCACCCAGATCTGTAGCTTTACTCGCTTGTCATGGCGGTAGACTGTCTTCACCTTGAAGTCGATGCCCACAGTGCTGACGAAGGCTGGGGTGAAAGTGTCGTCG
Organism: Hipposideros armiger; assembly: GCF_001890085.2. NCBI lineage: Eukaryota > Metazoa > Chordata > Mammalia > Chiroptera > Hipposideridae > Hipposideros > Hipposideros armiger. The sequence goes on from NW_017731996.1 coordinate 288,356, forward strand.
GCGTAGCGGAAGAGGAAGGAGGTTTTGCCAACACTGCTATTGCCGATGATGAGAAGTTTGAACATGTAGTCAAAATTCTGGTCAGAGGCATCTTTGACTCCAGCTTTGCCATCGGTCACTGAAGCCATCTGCAGGAGAGACCTATGGTCATTCAGGAACACACTTCCAGTGTCACCCTGAGTCACCAACCTTTTAATGGTCACTCCACTATTCACATACTCACTGAGGAAACACACACTCCTCAGAATCACCCCATCACTGCACCTGCCCCAATGTTGTCTCAGGAGTGGGGTGGAACCCCGTTCCTCCCATTCATTCCTTCGGCAAATATTTACTGAGCGCCTTGCTCTTGGTCAAACCCAGTGCTGGGCATGGGGAATACAAACACGAATCAGACATGGTGTCTGACCTCTGAGTGGCCACAGATTAGAGTATAAAAGCACAGAAATGCAGAGTAAAAAGCAGTAGATAAATGATAAGACAGAGGGAAGCTTTGGCTGAGGAAGCCCACAAGAAGCATCTAACCCAACCTGGAAGCATGGTGGTCAAACAGTCTCCTGTAGGAGGCAGCTCCTAAACTGAGTTTAAAAANAACAAAATGTGAAAATTGAGGTTCAAGCCCATTGTATTTAGATCTGAAAGAGGAAGAGAAGTCACATCTGACATTTGGGCTGTATGATTTATGCCCCCAATAGCTACCTCCCTATTGACTAGCAGGCGACCACCAGAGAGAAGAACAAAACAAATCAAATTATATTGGATTTTCTTCCCTTCCAGATCCAAATGCCCAAGTAGTAAGAATAAAAAGAAAGACAAAATTCTACCTTTTGCCTTGGATCAGATTAATTAACTATTATATCATTAAAACCCTAAAATGTGCTGGGCTCATTCACATATTTTATCTCACCTAGTCCAGTACAATCAAGCAAAGTATGGACTTCCATTCCCTTTTTATAAATGAGGAAATAGAAGTCATAAAATTTAAATGATTTGCCCAGGTCAGACATCAGGTAAACAGCAGAGCCAGATACCACATCTGTCTAACTCCAAGTCCAGTGCTCTTTTTATTAGACCCCAGAATTATGGTTGCTCAGGGAACACCATTATGATTAAGAGTCCAACAGACAAAATTTCCTTAAACCCTTTTAGTTGCCAGAGTAATCAGCCTTCTTTAGCTCCTGGTTTTTACATGAAATTAAAAAAAAATTGATGCTTTTCATTGAATGAAAATCAGTCACATAGAAAAGGTATTAGCATAAGTGTGGATGTCATTTGGAATGTCCAAATCTTCATAAGGTTCAAACCTGTACCCCAGTGTGAGTCCCTCACGGCCAACCTAGGAACTTAGAAGGGTTGACAGGTTGAATATTTTCATCAGACCCCTTCAGTGGGTTGCCTCATGCAATGGGGGAGCTAGAGCAGATGCCAGAAGGTCCCCAGAAGCTGTGAAGCAGCTCTAGAAACATAGGGTTCAATGAGAGGGGTGGTGGAAGACAAACTGGAAACAGAGGCAGGGCCAGATGGTCTAAGGCCTCATAAATCAGGTTAGAGATTTGGGAATTTCCTGGCAAGCAAAAGGTTTTAAGCAATGGAGTGACTGGATGCATATGCATGTAAGACAGATAGCTCTGACTGTGGTGGGTATGACAGATTGGATGGGAAGTGTAGGGATCAGGGAGACAGGAGATAAGGAACACAGAGATTGCTATAATAATTCAGGAGAGAGATGAAGGGAACCAGAACTCACATCATAGCAGTGGGGAAAGCGCAAACTAGAGGGATTTCATATGCATTTAGGAGCGAAAATTCCCTAGACTTGGTGACAGATTGTGAGATATGATGGGAAGGGAATTGGCATAAGCAACCAGGTGGACAGTGAAGCCATTTACTGATAAGGGGAGTGCTGAAGTTGCTTCAGTTCTCTATTGCTGCATAATAAACCACTCCCCAAAATTCAGTGGCTTAAAGCAGCAATAATTTATTATTTCTCACAATTCTGATGGTGGCTGAATGGATACATCTGTTGATTTTACCTGGTGTCACTTGTAAGCAGCATTCAGTTGGAAGGTCAGCTGGACTGAAAGGTCTAAGATGGCCTCACTCATGGGTCTGGCAGGTGGTGCTGGCTGAGGGATGGTTGCCATGGCTCTTCTCCACATCCTAAGTCACCAGTAGGCTAGACCAGCTTACACAGTGGTTTTGGGGCAGTGTTCCAAGGCAGTAAATGCAGAAGATACAATCTCTTCAGGCCTAGCCTCAGAAATTGCATAACATCACATACGCTTTATTCTACTGGCCAAATCAAGTCACGAATACAGCCCAGATTCAAAGGCGCAGAGAAATAAACTCCACCTCTGACTGGGAGGAAGAGCAAAGTTGCACCACAAAGGGGCATGGATACAGGGTAGTGAGGAACCTATGGCCTTTAGCCAATCTACCACAGGAATGGAACAGATTTGGATAATGAGAAAAAAAAATTATGAGTATCTCAAATGCCATTTCATGTACTAGTCATTCCCTCCTTCTCTGTGTTTCAGTTTCTTCATTTATAAAATAAATGAATGTTCAGGTCCATTCTCTCCCCACCTGCATCAGTTTTATGAGGTGAAACTGGTTAAAATGCACACTGAGGACACTGCCCTATCACCAGGGCACACTGAAATACACAAGGGAAGCATTCAACTTGTGAATAGTCAGAGCACAGGTGCCACACACCACCCCTCCCTCTCCCTTGCCCACCCTGCCAATCCATTCTACCTTCTGAGAACTCTATTCCATCCCTTCTTCTCCATCTACACTACAGTCTCCTTACTATCCTACCCCCGTGGTAGCCTCCAGTCTTCCCCCTGTAATCCATACTCTACACTGCTGCAGAGGACTTCTCCTAAACACAGTTTACGAGTAAAATCCCTCCCAGTGCCCTACTCCAAAGTCCATCTGTTTAATAGGCACATGGGGCCCCTTGTGGTCTGGTTTCACCCACCTTCTAGCCTCATTACTGGATACTCTCCCATCATGCCCTGAGCTCTAACATTAAAGTACTTGCCATTTCCTGAATGTCACCTGTTCCATAACATCTCCATTGATTAGCATGTTTCTCTCTCTACTTGGAATGCCACTCATTCATTAATTCATTCATTCTTTCACTTATTCACTCATCCACACAACAAATATCTCCTGAGTACCTACTATACACCAGGGTGAATAATAAATGGTCCCCTACCCAAAAAAGCTCACTGTCTGTTGCAGGACAGCAGGCTATAAGATCCATTAGTCTGAGCTCCGTAAGAGCCAAGGGCCACACTACTACCAACGCGGTGCCTCCTGAATCATTCTTAGAAGGAGTCAGAAGATATTTGCTGAATAAATAGGTATAGAAATATTTACAAAGGACTTATCACCTCCATCGTCTCATTTAACTTTCACAATAAACCTATAAAGTGGAGACTGATTCATACCATCTTGGATGTGAGGAAGAAATAACTAGCCCATGCTTTCTTAGCTACTGAAAGTAGGGAAAGTCTTCGTTTATTTTATCTGAATCAGCAACATTAATGAATTTGGCATGGCTATTTACTCACTGTAGAACACATCAGCAGGGAGGAAGCTGAGAGTTAGGCTGGGATACAGGTTCTGGGAAGCAGAGATGAGACTTGAGCTTAGCCTTTTAGGATAAGTAGGAGCTAAACTCGTGGAGAAACAACCCAGATGGACCAGCATGAGCAAAGGCCCAAAAGTGTGAAATGATGTGAAATCTTCAGGGAACTTCAGGGGCTATCAGTCTCTAGAAGCATAGACGTGATGGGCACAGTATAGGTGGTGAGTGAGGTGGGAGGGTAAGTCAGTGCCAGAGGTCACCCAGGGCCTGGGGGCCGTGCTAAGGATGGTCAGGGCAACATGGAACTCTTACAGGGCTGTATCCAGGGGGAAGCCTTGGCCAAATTCATGCTTTAGAAAGATCTCAGCCTGCACAATGGGAGATGGATTGGAGGTTCCAAGATACAGGGGACAGGGAGTCCAGAGAGAAGGCTGGTACAGTGACTTCAAAAGAGATTATGAGACCTGAGGTGGGAGATGCAGTGGGACATTAAAGGAATGAAACGGAGGGGCACCCCAGTCGGGACCCCCTCTTGTTTTGAGAGCTGTTACTTTCTATTCTAATAAACTGTCCTCTGCTGCAAACTTAAAAAAAAAAGGAATGAAAAGGAGAAGATTTGGTGGCTGATTGGCTATACATGGGGAGAAAGGAAATCGAGGCAACTAGGAGAGTTTTGACTTGGGTGGTAACCATTCCCTACACCCGTGGGGAAAGTGAGGTCCAGAAGGAAACAAGAGCCCAGTGGTAAAAGCAGCAACTGAGTTGGAAATGATTAGCCATAATTGTCTTCATTTATTTTATTCGAATTTAAGTCAGTCCATTAGTATCTCAGGCAGGTGTCTCCCACAGAGCCCAGAAGCAGAATCTAGCATTGTCAATCCCCTTGTCTCTGCCTCCCTCACTTTCCGAGCCTCTCTTTCCCTAGCTATTAGATAGAGAAAATACCCAGTCTATAATTTAACACAATGACTAGACAGCACCCTGTTATCAGGGTTTTAGATCAAAACTTAATTAAGATTCTACTGAGGAGCCCAAAGGACCTCAAACCAGCCCTCCTTCACCAATCCAACTTGGGAGCCCCCTAGATAGTCTTCGCATGCTCCCTTCCAAAGACAGGGAGACTATCTCCTCCAGGGCAGGCTGCTTTGTCTTTGGGCAACTCTTATTGTTAGGAAAATCCTCTTCTTTGCTAAACTCTCACCCTCTGGTCCTAGCTCTTCATCATTGTATCACTCATTCATTCCACAAAGATTTGTTGATCACTTAGTGTGCCAACACTTAGCAGTGTTCTAGGTACAAGCGTGCACAAACATGAACTAAACAGAATCCCTGGTCACATGGAGGCTATGAATCCTAGGAGGGGAGACAAATAAGTGAACAAAATATATAATTTCAGTTAGTTATGAGCACATTTAAGAAAATATTTTAACAAGATGATGGGATAGACAGTGACTAGGGGAAGGAGCTATTTTAGAATGATTAAACAGGGCAAGCCATTCCAAGGAAGTGACATTTGAGTTGAGGCCTGATGGAGGAGAAGGAGTCAGCCCATTTTAAAGATGAGGCACGAAGGGACTGAGAGGACAGGTGATTCTTCCAGGGTGAGAACATGGTTTAAATGGCCAATTCTAAAGCCTCCCCGTCTTGCAAGGTGTTGACACAGCAGTGGCATGGGCATAACTATAGTCTGTGATCAGGGGTCCTCATGTCCACGAGCTCACCCTGGTCACAAAGTCCTCCCCTTGGTCTCATCAGTAATCACTCACCACTGACCAGTTTCCTTTCTCGACTATCCCTATTAAACAAGGGAATTGAATTAATATAAACTCCAAGCCTTTGTAAGGTAAACCAGTGTGGGATAATCAAAAGGGCATAAGCTTTGTATTTGAGTTCAAATACAACTTTCACCATTTGCTAGTTATGACTGAATTTCTCTTGATCACACAGGTTTGCTTATCTGTAAAATGAGAATGAGAATTATTTCACTGGCTATTCGAGAGTTAAACTAAATGTGGTAATGTGTGTGAAAGACATGTTACGTAATAGGATATTAAAAAACAGCTACTATAAGGGATCTGATCTCTCTTATAACTAAGTTCATCATGCTTGCCAACGGTTTCACGCCTCAAATACATGTCCAGGGAACTGAAGAACAGTTACCGCTCACTTGGAATCTATAAGTCAGGTTTGCCTTTCTAATTTTGGAAAAGCATTTCCTATTTTGCCTTTCTCATAAAGCTTGTGAAGGAAGCCTGGTAAGTCAGTCCTGTGACCCTTCGCAAAGGTTGTCTTACTCCCCCTTGTGCTCCAAGTGGGAACTACATTCTCTCAGGACTGACGAGAAACCAAAGTGCTGAAATCAGCCTGAGTATAGAGGCTGAAAGGAAGCTCACATTCCATTGTATGTCTACACCACGTTTTGTTTATCCATTCATCCATCATCCAGCACTTGAGTAGTTTCCACCTTTTAGCTGTTGTGAAAAATAATGCTATAAACATGAGTGTGCAAATATCTACATTCAATTCTTTCCACTCTGAAGTGGAATTGGTGGATCATATAGTAATTGTTTAATTTTTGAGGAGTGTGAAAATGAAGATCTGGATATCAATTCACTAAAGTGTCTATGCTCATGTATCTCTTGTAAAGTCTTTTTTTTTTAAAGATTTTTATTGGGGAATTGGGGGAAGGGGAACAGACAAGCTGTTGTCCTTTTGTTCTTCAGTCTAGTTGAGGACGTTGCTTCACTGGCCCAAGTTGGCACCATCATTGCGCTCTTCCCGGGCAAGGAAGATCAGTCGCCGGCTTCTGGACAGCCGCTCACCGCAGCTGGTGGCTATACACAGTAGCCCATGGCAACCCACCTGCCATCACCGGCGACTCACGGCAGCCCAGCTCCAGGTTGAGCTGTTGTTCAGCATCTTAGCTGTGGAGGGCAGTGTCACTGGCCCTCATATGTGGGNTAAATAAGTACTATACATTCTAGTCTATATCATCTATGTATATTTTAATAGCTAAGATCATACTTTCATTAGTTTTATATCTTGCTCCTTTTCACTTAACATTAGGTCATAAATATTTTACTGAGACTTTAAAATGCTTCATAAATATCATTTCAATTGACTACATTATAGTCCAGCCTATAGGATGTGTCCATCCTATGGGTCATATGACCAATTTTTTGTTATACACTTGTTTTTTTATTCTTCCTTGTTACATATTAAACAACAGTGACCATTTCTTGACATAAATATTTATTCACTTTCCTACTTATTTCCTTAGGAGAGATCCTAGAAATGGAACTGTTGGTCAAACAGTAACTTTACTGAAATACAGATTTGAGCATTACCTCAATTTCATGTCCTTCATCTTTTTTTATCCTCTAAATAAACCTGGGAGATAAAATTGAAAGGACAGAAATTATTATTCCCATTTGATCAAGAAGGCAACTGAGAGCCAGAAATGAAGAGGATTTTCCCAAGCCTCATAGCTAACAACTGCGACTAGACCTAGTACCACGCAGTGTTATGGGAAAGTTCAAAATCCCTGCTCTATGCCTCAGCTGAATTCTTGGGCAAGTCATATTGCCTCTCTAAGCCACCGCGTTTTTACCTTACAGTAGAGAAAATATCACCTACTTCACAGAGCTGTGGTACAAAAGTTGGGCTGTCGGACAAGTCATGACGTATTTTTTCTGTTTTTCGTGGCAAAAATGCGTTATGACTTTTCCGACAACCCAATAGAATGAGCAGTCACCATATGTAAATAATCTGGCATGGTTTCCTGGCCCATGGGAGGTACTCAATAAATATTATTACACTGGCCTTTTTAATTTACTTCTGCAGTCAAATCTTGTTCAGCTGCACTCTCCCTGATCTGGGCTCCAATATTTGAGCTTGTTTTATAATTAACTGTTTGCCTCCCTTTCTGGAACAAGCTGAGTTGTATCCATCCTTACAACCTGTCAACACTAGACCTATAGTAAATCTTTAGGGCATGTTACTCCTTTCGATAAACATTTATCAGGCATTTCCTATGTGCCAGACTATCAATGTAAATGTGATATTATTGGTCTTCATTTTTCTGATGCAGCTGTTTACACTCTTAGATTTCTGGAATTAGAACGGATTTTGGAGTGGCAGCTTTAGCATAACAAAAAGGCTGGCTCCTGGTCCCAGCTTTCCCAGTAACTCAATGTATGGACTTGGGCAAGTCACTTAAACTCAGAGCCTCAGTGTCCTTATCTATGACATGATATTACCTACCTNACTCGGCCGGCCCTGTAAAGTCTTTATGTACTCCAGACTGAAAACTCCTGTTCTGAGTTACACCTTAAACATAAAGGAGGTAATATAATGTGTGGTGGGAAAAGCATGAGTTTGGAGTAAAGTAGGGATGGTTAGAATCCGTATTTAATCTAGAAACTGAGGGCAAGCCACTTCCATCTCCAAAGTCTCCTTTTCCATAAAATAAGGTTAATAATACCTATCCCATAGGACAACTGACGGAATATAGAGAATGGATGAAAGGAACCTACCATAGTGGTAGGTAGGAGCCTACCACTATTCACTTGACAGTACATTGTTTTGGGACCTTGGTACACAGAACAGAGCAATAGCCTCTGCCCTAGAGGAGAACGGCCATTTGGTTACAGTCACAGATGTACAAATAGGTTAACTACAATATAATGCGGGGTGGAACCAAGATAGGTGTATTAGGAGAGGCGCATTTTATTCTTCTGAGAAAGGTCAGGAACAACTTCGCAAGAGATGGCTCCAAATGGAAAGGATGAGTAAAAAGATGTTTTAGGCAGAGGAAGCAAGCCAAGCAAAGGCACAAAAGCATCAAGGAGCACGTTGTGAGGGGAACTTGAAGCAACTGGGTGTCACCACAGCACAAAATGCAAGGAGATGAATGGGAACAAATCATGATGAAATAGGCAGCTTCTCAAAGGCCGTGGTAAATAAAGATCATGACTCCATCCTGTGCCTTGGTGTCATCATATACTTCAAATTCTCCCCTTGGTAAGCGGAGATTATAATGTACCTTTCTCACAGGGCTGTTAGGACTAAAGGCAAATGAAGTAGAATGACACACACAGAGCACTTACAAGAGGGCATGGCATATACTGAGGCCCATATGTTTCCTAACGTTATCTTGAAGGTGGCAGGAAAGGCTTTAAGCAGGGGGATGACACAGTCACATTTGTTTTGGAAAGCAAGGAGGATGGATTGGAGAGAATACTGGTTGCAGACAAGAGGCTGTCACAATAGTCTAGGAAATACAAAAAGCCTGCTCTGCGCTAAAACAGTGAAAGTGAGGATGGAGGGGATGCAGCTATTTAAAAAGTAGAAGAGATAAACTCTGACCCATTCATTTGAATGTGGAAACTGGAGTCCTACATTAAGCCTTCAAGGTTAGTTTTCTTCCTGACCTCCGTCCCTCCTTCCATTCTTCAATAACAAAAAGACCACCATAGCACATTTCCTTTTAAAATTTTATTAAAGTTTAATAGAACAATTAATATTTTATGTTTGTTAACCCCAGTACAAAAATACAGTTGACAACTTGACAAAAATGGCTCCGCCTCGGGCTTGAAGGTTTGAGTTTCTCCAACAGTAACAGGAAAAGCATGCTTCCAGCTGGGGCTGGGTCTAAGCACACAGCCATTCCTGCACACGCATGCCTGCAAACAGGGAGGCCCAAGCAGGAGGAGAGGAAGGAAGTTGCAGGGATTCATGGAAGAAGCCCAAGATTATTCGCAGAAGAAAAAGAGAATAAAAACAGGCTGGTCTCCTTGGTGGGGGCAGAATGACTGATACACATTAAGGATTTGTTGTTTTAAATGAGAAGTGATTTCAGCAATTTTGACGTAGAAAAGATGCTCCTGGTCTCCTTTCACCACCAAGGCCAGTCACGTGAGAGGAAATGTAAAGATTTAAACACTTAAGTGAGGAGTACACCTCCAAATGGCTCAAGTTTTGTGTCAAAAAGTATCATTGTCTACATTCAACAACAGACATTTAGGTGAAGGGGGACAAGAGAAGGAAGACCGCCACACTTTGCTTGATCCACAAACATGGAGTCCAGCTTCGCTGAGCAGAATTCTTCCACAGTGCGAGTTCCTTCCCGTGGAGGCAGGAGCAAGGTTACCTGGTTGGTTTAATTGTTCTGAGCAGTTCCTCAATATTCCCTCCCTGCTGCTTTTCTCCCAGAACACTAACTTGGAGGGAAGAGATAGGTTGCTGTTACAACTCATCTTCTAGATGTTTCTGTTTGTAGGCATCACCTGTCAGCCTTTCCTGAGCTTCCTTCATCCCCTGAACAACTGTGAAATAAAGGTTGGGGGGGAAAAGTAGATCTTTAATATTTGACATTTGACAACCAATATAGATTTTTATGTTTTAGGAGACATAGCAGAGGAGCACGGGATCTGGACTCAAGATCTAGTTCTGGATTTTAGCCCTGAAAAGTCATTTTATCTCTTTGTATTGTTTCCTTATCTATAAAATGAGATAATGCTACTTACTTCACACAAGATTGTAAAATTAAATGACAATGAATATTAAAAGTGCTTTGTAAACCATGAAGTCCTACAAAAATGTTAGCAGTAACTTTGCTTAACCTCCAGGATTAGATTATACCTGTTCACTTGACACTAAGGGAATAGAAAATACCTTCCTACCATCTCCATTATAATTTTTGGATGAATGCTGTATTTATTTAATTTCCTGTAAAGGTTACAGGTTACACTGATATGTGAGTGTGTGTATGTGCTAGAAGGGGAGATGGTCTTCACTGAGGAAGGTGGTCACTCCTAATATCAAATATACATGGAAGAAGCCAAGTTCTCAGGCAAAAGAGAAACCTGGAAAGAAGGCCCTAGGTAGATGAGACATGTGACTTCTTGTCTATTTCAGAGCATTCCTCTTGTGCAATTAAACTTCAAGGAGGGCGGCTATTTGGGTACAGGCTCCCTATACCACCTCACACCAGCCAGGTGATAGCGTGTTATTTCCTTTGTTTTGCCTAAGCCTTTAGTCAAAAAGGTTTATAGGTTCCAGTTTCATGTCAGCTGAGGCATGGGGGATTCAGGCAAAGGTCTTGTGCCCACATTTGGACTAATGTGCTGAAAGATGATGCCAGCATGGAGATGGCGGTGGTAACAGGGACAAAATTCTAAAGTGAAGGTGAAGCTCAAGGGCCAAGAGTTGGGGACCTAAAGTCCAGCTGTCCTCCATGTGGAAAATTTCCCTGTAATACCAAACTCCAGTAATCTGCACATGGGTAAGAAGACGAGAAGGAGAGGATAACCTTTCCAGATCTCCTTCCTCTCCCTATTCTGAGAAATAGAGTCTCAAGGAGTCAAAACATAATGTGATCAATAATCTGGCAGCATGGCAATGGGGGACACAAGGCAAACAACCCCCTTTTATAGATGGCAGGGGGAATTTCCAAAGGAAAACAGTGACAGTACATGGCATGAGTTGCAACCCGCCTCTAGAATGATTGTGCTCAAGGATTAGAGAACAAAATGGCATGACTGACTTATAATTTCAACCTTCCTTCACCGCTTGTGCTGATGCTGTTCTCTCTGCCTGGAACACCCTTTTGCATTTTTCTGCTGGCTAGTCTCATTCTTCAGGACTCAATCAGTCATCATCTCCTCTAGCAAGCCTTCAGGACTCTCCATGTTGGGCTACAACAACCACCCCCCACACCCACACCCCATTCCCCGTCCCTGCTTCCGTAGCTTCAGATGTCCTCCTATCTGTCCATAGAGACAAATTCTTATCCTTCTAGGTTCAGTGAAGGTTTACTATCTTTGAAACCCTTTAGGCTCGATTAGCTAATTGTTAGCATGCCCCTCCTTTGAATTCTTACAAGAGTAGCAGCACCAGCACAGTGAATAAAAACTAAGTTCTGGACTGAAATCTCGGCTCTGTGACTATGGGCACATGACTATCTCTGGGAGCCTCAGTTCTTCAGTTTCCTGTGGGTCAGTTGGCTCCCAACTGGATTGTAAGCAGCTAGGGAAGGGGCTCAGTCTTATCTTTCTCCTATATGTCACACAGGATTGGCCAAAAGCTAGTCATGCAGGAGATGCTCAGCTAACATGGTGAATTGAGTTTCCCATCATTGACCTTGTATGTAATTCATCATAGCTAAATCTAGCAGCATACCTCCTTCCCCTCTCAACAGAACCATACCTTGTTCAGCACTGATGTAGAAATACTTGTAGCTGGGGTTTCCATTCTCATTGATAATTTCAGGACGCACCTTGCCACTGGGATCTGTTGAAGACAAAATGGCACAGGGGTTGCAATAATTACAATGGAGATGTGCTTCAAACACTGTACGGTACACTAGGCCTTCTGGGAAACGAGGGCTGCCCATCTCTGCAGCCCATGATCTCACCACCCACCCCCTTGTTTTATGCTGCAGTCATACTGAACCCTTTGTTGTTCCCTGAACCCAACCGCCACCCTCCCCCCATGCCCTGGCATAGGCTATTGCCTCTTCCTGACATGTTCCTTTTCTGTTTGATGATGATGGGATCCTGTACTTTCATTTGCAACCCCCACAGAAGTTAGCAGAATGTTAAGATTAGGTGGTCGTGAAATATCTTTTATAAAAATGCAGAAAGACATTTGTCTGGTTATAGTATTCCATTGCCTCAGCTGTACTATAGTGGAAATGTGGCTTATCTCTGTCCCTGCAGTGCTTGACTTATGGCTGATGCACAAATGACTGCTGAGTGAATAAATGGATGATCAATCCTCTGTCACTGTTCACAAAAGCAGTTAATTAATGGGAAAAGCTTTCCTTCAGACTTGAAGTTCCAGCATTCAGAGCTCCCCTCACTCTCTCTTGAAACTGGTTTTTGTTTGCCTTTGTTTTTAGCCATCCTAGCAGAGTTTCACTAGGTGGACTCAGTGCCTCGATTCATTTCTCTCTCCTTCCACATCACGGAGCGCCAAATTAAGATCTTCCGCCTTACCCAGGAAAAGGATTCGTGGAATATAACCCCCATCAGGGCTGAATTCTTCATCCTTAGGTTCCTCTTCATCCTATGAAGTGTAAACCTTAAGTCAGATCATGTCTCCTCTCTCCTCAAAACCTTTCAGTGGCTTCCTCTCTTGCTGAGCATAAAACCCCAAGTCCTTGCAGTGGCCTAAAAGGCCCTCCATGATCTGCCACCTGGACACCTCTCTAACTCCATCTCCTACCCCTTGTTTAGACCATTGCAACCACACTAACCTGCTTGCCATTGCTGTCATTCAACAAGCCAGGCACGCTCCTGACTCAGGCTCTTGTACACATTTTTACTCTCTGCCTGGAACTCTTCCATTATCCACACACTCACTCCCTTTTCTGCTTCAAATCTTTGCTCAATGTCACCTTCTTTTCTAACCATCTTTGCAGACTATCCCCTCCACCCTTCATTTTTAGCCATAGCATTTACCACCACTGATCTGTTTTACTTAATTATCTGCCTCTCCATATTCAAGCCCCCATATGCAATGTCAATGAGGGCAGGGGATTTTGTCTATTTTGTTCTTTGCTGATTCCCAATACCTACATCACTGACTTGCACGCAGTATTTCTTGAAAGCATGAATTAATGAGACTGATGTTTTAGCTACAACTGTGGAGTTATACTCCTTCCAGGAGATATGACCACATAATTAGTTTTCTCTTTAAGAAATTCTCCAAAGTTGGAGAATGCTCACTGAAGACATTTGTTTCCTTTAAGAGGTGATTCTAACTTACCACAGAGAGTGGTCAGGAGTTCATATGCATAGGAATCAATAGCAATTTTGTCATTTATGGTGCAGTCTCCATTTCAGAAGTTAAATGGGTCATTTCTTCATTTAATATAACTTTGCCTTGAGTGAGGCATATCAGCATTCAACTATTCAACAGCTAATATAAGCCATCCCTTAGCTGACTCAACATTAACTGTTAATGTTTTCTGAAAATTTCCAGTACTATGTTTAAGTAAACGTAATTTTACAGAAATTTAGGGTTAGGGGTATCATCATAGAGCATCCAAGCATCTCACATTTGACGAGTGCAGCCTAAAAGGCAGCACAGGGAGGCCACTGTACCTATTCTTATTCCTTATCAGTCTCTATGATCTTGACTAAATCACTTACTCCTTCAGGCCGAAGATGCTCTTTCTATAAAATGGGGATAGCACCAACGGCCTAAAAATCCCTCTTAACTCTAAGATCTGATATTCTGATTTGGGATTCCAAGACCTCTGGTCTATGTGAAGTACATAAAGGATATCTAATGAAGAAATAGGGATGTTGTACATATAAGCCCAGCACAGAGTAAGTTTTCAACTGAATTACATTTTGCAGGGAGTTGTGGGCTGTATGTGTGACTATACCTTTAGTTCAACTACACAAAGATGTAAAAACATGTCATAATCACAGACTAAGAATGATGGGACCTTAAAATTTAGCCACCTTATCCAAGCCCTTCTGCCCTAGTTCCTCCCACAAGTGGAAGCTGGATGGCTTTCTACCATATCTGATGCAAGCCTTAGTACTAAAGGTCAAGAGAAAAACACATCAATACAGCCAACTCTGCTGAATAAGACTTTACACCATTAATGATGGTAATTCTAAAAGAGTAAAGACTGAAAATCATAGAAAGGTGAAACTCTGGAAGTCTTACCTCAAGATTTACCATAACAAAATTATGGGAAAGTTCTGAAATTTCTGTAGATTCTGCAAATTTGGGCTTTAAAGCTAGGGGGAAAAAAAAGATTTTGGATTAGAAGAAACATCATTGTTATATCCAAGCCCTGATTTACTGAGTTGATTCACAGAACCCTTTTTTTCTTTTTTAATCGTTAGAACTAGAAATCATGACACCTGAATTCTGGTCCTACTTCTGCCACTTACTTTACTTATGTGACCTTGAGTTAGTCAACTTCATTTCTCTGAAGCTTTTACCTCATTTATAAAATATGGATAATGGCATACAAATGAAAAAAAATATTACTATTTGCTTTTTTACACATTTTAATAACTTCTATCAAAGAACAGACAACATAGTAACAATACCACTGATGTATATATATTATTACATGAATTACTTACACTAATTTTATATTCCTTTTCCAACTAGGATTTTATTAAGTGTAATATACCAAACAAAAGGAAAAAAATCGGACTGGGAAGTGGCAGGCTGATATAGCAGAAAGAATACATGCTACAAAGTAAAATAACCTTGGGTTCTAATTTCGTTCTCACCTCCTCCAGACTTCTCTAGCCACTTCTCATGTCTCTGTCACCTTCAGCTTCCTCTAAATATTTACTACCCACATGACTATTGTAGCACTTAATCCCATACTCTACTTAATTGCCTCACCCTCCATCCCCTTGAAAATGCAACTGCAAATTTCTGGGGGCAGGAAATCTATGTCATATACTTCTTTGGTATTCCTTTGAAGCAATCAGCAGTGCTGGGCCAAAGTCACTGCTCATATTTTTTAAATGTTAATATTTGAGAACACATCTGAGGTTTGATCATTTGTACTTACCTTTGCAAGCTCCACACCAGGACTTATGAATAATCACCATCAGGGGCAATCCACTTAAAAACAAAACAAGACAATTATAATCTAGTAACTCCACTCGAAATCTATCCTCATAAAATGATCACTTTATGAAGACAAGTGTACAAAGACGTTCATGTAGTATGATTTCAAGTGGGAAAATTTTAATACAACCTACTCAATAACAGATTACAACAAAATGATTGGTAAGTTTTGATATTGCTGTAAATTTTGCAAATTTGGGCTTTAATGCTAGGGAGAAAAGGCTGGAGAAGAAAATATCAAATTACAGTATTTCTAAATGTTATGATAACCATTGAAAATGTTACAAATTTTCATTGGTATAATGTTAAATTAAAAACTAGAATATAAGAATATTATCTGTAGTTTGGTTTTAATTATACAAATATGTATAGAGAAAAGAGCCCAAAGAAAATGTATCAAAATAGCAGTTATCACTGGATAATGGGATTATGTATTTTGCTATACGTTTTCTGTATTTCCAATTTTTCTATGATTAAATGTAATTTTTATAATCACGGAGGAAAAAGCTTTTTTCTTTTTTAAATAATGAGAAATATAATCCACCTGAACCAGTCTTAGCCAGATGCTCTTTAAGCTTTCAAGGCTCAAATGCCAACTTGCCAACTAGGTAAGCACCATAATCCGATTCCCATATCACCATACCAGCATAACTCTGTATAACAATGCATTTATTACACTGAACTACATCTATTACTTACCCATCTCCTCCCATTAGACTTGGAGCTTCCTAAAAGAAGGAACTCTTAGCTGTCTCTATATCCCCTACACCTGGCACATACAATAATATTGATAGCAAACACACTTATATAGCAATTACTATGCACCAGGCACTATTCTAAATATACATAAACTAATTAATTTAATAAGTGTCAGATGAAGCTATCTTATCACAGGCTTACTACTAATTGGGGATGGACTTCTGCCTCTAATACTTGTAAAAGCTTATAAACCAAATGAGCAAAGCAGGCTTAGGTGAGAAGTGGGATCTAGGTAAATATACTAATAGCCAACATGTGCTAAACATTTATTATACAACATTGTGCTATGTGCTTTATATGCATCACTGCATTTAAATCCTCACAACAATCCTAAGGTAAATATTAATGGTCTTCTAATAAAAATGAGAAAACTGAGACTCTCAAGAGATTAAATATTTGGCCACAGAAAATCCAGGTTCTGCCACTTACTAATTCATAAGCCTGACTCCAAAACTACTGTTCTGAATATTGTCTACTTCGAGAATGGCAATCCAGAATTCATGGGTTTATACCCAACTCAACCAACAACCAACTCAGAATTAGAGAATGAAGGTTGGAAAACGACTTTAGAGATTTCCTAGTCCAAATCTCCATTTCATGCAGGAATCCTCTCTCATGTATCAGAAACAAAAAGTGGTCCAGATTGCCTGATGAGCAAGAAATACATCACCAACCAAGGCAGCCCATCCTTTTAGCAGCTTCATGCACTTACAGGGTAGTTTAGAATGTCTTGCTCCCTCCTTTCTTCCAAGCAAACTCCTATTCAGCCTTCTAGAACAGAGGTCAGCAAATTACAATCGGCAGACCTAATCCAGCCAGCCCACTGCCTACTTCTGTAGGGCTGTGAAATACAAATTTTTTTTTCCACATTTTTAAATGGATGAAAAAAAGTCTAAAGAATAGTGCCTTGTGTATGTTAAAATTAAATATAATTCACATTTCAGTGTATATAGTTCTACTAAAACACATTCACTCTTTTTTATACTTATTGTCTATGGCTGCTTTTGTGCTACAATGGCAGAGCTGATAAGCTACAACAGAGACCCTGTGGTCCACAAAGCCTAAGATATGTGGCCCTTTGCTGACCCTTGTTCTAGAGTGACAGTTCACATATTAATTCCTCTGTGAAGCCTTTGCAAAACCACCTTCTCTCAACAGCTAGTTAGTCCTTTCCTCCTCTGGGCTCCCAAAGTATTCTGTGATGATCCTCTAATCACCAGCCCCTTACATCCTGTAATTATTTGTTTACCAAACTATTAACTTCTCAAGGGTAAAGATCATACCTAATTTATCTTTGAAAATCGCAAGCCCTGGTAAGGTAGGTAACTACCATTTGTTTAATGAAATTAATGAAAAGAATGAAAGACAAGCTTAAAGTGACATTTTCCTTGATATACAGAATGAAGCACAAGTTACAGACATCTATTCTTCTCACTAAGCACTACTGAAGTACTATTTCAAAGGCAAAACAGTAGTACATGTGTATCTAAAATGTTACATTAAGTAAATTACATGAAGGACATTAAGTTACATTAATTGAAAGAGATTCCAGCCAACTCTTCTGAAAGATCTAATAATTTTATTAGATAAGATAATCTAGTGATTATATTTTTCACTTCCATTAGAAGCAAAGCTTCCCAAAGACAGAAACCAGTGGATTGATCTGTGACCCCAGACCCCAGGATAGAAACAAGCAAACAGTTTAGGAACAGTACTCAAAAAAACTATTTGTGGTATGTAAGAAGGCCAGTGCAGATGCAGAACTGTGCCGTCTTCAGCTTCTCTTCACAACTATTTTAAACAATCCATCCATCCATTCTGCTCTCCCACAGTTCAGATTGGGGGAAATCAATATTATGTGATATCCCAAGTAGAATCCAATCTAAGCAAGCCCTGTCCACCTGAGCTCTGTCTTCTGGAGAAATTTGCCAAGATCTTCCAAACCAAGGTCTGGCACACAGGCATTCAGGAAAGCGTGAGTGAATCAGTCACACGTAGCTCTACTACCACACATCAATATGCTCAGCAGACACTCAGGTTATTCTTCGCAGAGAGAAACAGTGCAGTGGAGGTTAGATAAGGAGCAATGGCTTTCCCCCCTACCCACTCTGGTCAGTGCAGGCTCTGGCTCAGATACTGCAGAAACATGTTGGCCAGCTGAGGCAGGTTCTCATTGTTGGGATGCATTTTGGTGTAGGAAATAAACTGGCGTCGGAGGCGACTCAGTTCTGCCATGGTCAAGGGCCGGGTAAACCGAAGGTGCTCCGTGATGCCAGGAAGCTTGAGCACGTCTCCAGGGACTGCACTCTTCTGCGCTTCCATCAGTCCCGCCAGCACTTGGCTAGTGACATGATCTAACTGGTGCAGAAAGCTGCCAGAGGCAAGAGGCTGGGACTGTGTAGACTGATGGGGTGGAGGAGCCCGGTTTTCAAACAGGGCAGCCCGGATCTCTGCCAGAGGCAACGGCTCCTCTAAGCCCACCAAAATGAACAGGGGCCGGTCCCAGCGGTTCCGAGAGTCGGGAGCCTCGAAGCGCAGCGTTAGGGCTTCCAGAAGTTCGGGAGGGTAAAAGGCACTGGACACATGTTTTGCAGATTTTTCGAATTCCGGAGTCACGAGAGCTGGAAGATCTGGAGCCTTGGTTTCCAATCGCTCCAGTTCCTTAGGTACGTCTGCCTGGGCTCTCCCATTTACTACAGAGTCCGCTGCTTGCGGTTCCCCGAGGACACGGGTGCCTGCTGCCAGAGGTCTTCCTCCCTCCTCCGCGCGCGGCTGCCAACTCACACTGACGTTCAGGCTCCGGTTCTCCTCCGTGTCCACCCGAGGTCCCCGGTTCAGATCGCCGGGCCGTACGCAATAGACCAGGCAGAGAGGGGTGCGTGCCGCCCGCGCCAGGCAGTAGAGCTCGTAGCGGAAGCCCTTGATGTAGTTGAGCGAGTCGAGGATGACCACATCGTGACGACTAAGGCGCCGCTCCACCGCGGCTCGCAGGGCTCCACGCAATGCCTTCTCACGGGCTGAATCACTGTACACAGTCGCGTCCTCCGCGCCCAGCACAGCCGCGTCGTCCACTACGTACACCGCGCGGCCTTCGGCTGCCAGCGCCTCGCGAAGCTCCTCCGCGCGTCGGCTCTTGCCACTGCCCGGCAGTCCGCAAAACACCACCAGCGGCATCTTTCCAGGGCGCGGCCATGTGCAACCACGCACGTAAACTTCCGGGTTGCCGGCGTCTCCGACGCAAACGGAAATGCAAACTGCACTTCCGGCCTTCCTTGACTCTTAAAGGACCTCCTGTTGCTATGGAAAAAGGAGCTCTATGGCAACAAGACCCAAGTCCTGCTCTCTCAGAAAGAAGATGGGAACTAGAATGGCATCGGTTATTTATGTCAAATGTTATAGGCCTCAGGAGAATGTGATCTCCCTGCGGCAAAAGACTCTGCCCATCCATTTATAATGGGGCCTTAATGAACATTAAATAGCGCAATCGCCACTATATTAAGCATATAGCAGACAATTCACAAATGCTAGTTCCCCTTCATTCCTCACAGGCAATGACTCCCAGTATCTGTTTATTCAACTACCATTTCAATCATTCAACATCTCCATGTTTGGGGATTTAGAGATGACAATAAAACAGTTGCCCCAAACGAGATCAAGGGTCTGAATGGGAAGTTAGGCCCCTCCAAGCAGAATAGCATATACTACAATGGGTAGATGTAGATTGGGTTGTAAAAGCACAGAAAAGAAAAAACAAACTGCCCAGAAAAATCTCTGAAGACTTTATCTAGGAATAGTCATTTGTTCCAGAACTTGAAAAATAGGAATTTTTCTCCTGGGTAAGGTTACCAGATAAAACAGTTAAATTTGAATTTCAGATAAATAACAAAAAAAAGTTTTTTAATATAAGTATGTTTCAAATATTGCATGGGCATATTTTAAATTGCTTGTTTACCTGACATTCAAATTTAACTGGGCATCCTTTACTTGTATTTGCTAAATCTGGCAACCTTATTCCTGCATGCGGAGACTCAGCTATGAAGCTACAGGATCTGCTCTAGCATAAGCAAGCACTACAGTTTGGTAGGTGCAGAAGTGTGAGTGTTTCTGTGCAAGTGCGTGTATGTATAAAGTAGGTGCATATATATTGGGTTTTTGTGTCTCTCTAGTACAGTATAGTAGAAAACATTCAAGTCTTGGCTCTGCCACTTCCAAGCTGTGTACACCATTGTCAAGTTATTTAACCATTCCATATCTCAAATTCCTCTCCTGTAAAATAATAACAGTTCTTATTTCACACACTGAACCAACCTCATAGGTTGTGAGGATTAAATAAATTAATGCATGTAAAGCACTGAGCTCAGTGTTTAGCCTCCCATCCTCTTCTCTACCTTTTCCTCTCCCTTTGTACCAGTTGTCCATGCAAAAACTAAACCCACTTGGACCTGAGACTATTTAATGTCAGACTATTAGGCAGTATGGTTTACTGGTTGAGTACAGGCTCTGAAACCAGAGTGCTTACATCGGAATCTTGGCTTCACCACTTATTAGCTGTATGATCTTGGGCAAGTTACTTAACTGCTCTGTGCCTTAGTTTTCTTGTTGTAAAATGAATGTAACAACAGTACCACCTCAAAAGAGTTATTGTAAAAATTAAATAAGTCAATTCACATAATTCAATGTCTTGTGCATAGAAAGCACTTAATAAATCAGGCAACTATGCAGTTCTTGCTCTGCCTTGGCATGACCTTCACCTGAAATTAATGCTAAGCTGATGTCTAGAAAGCGTTTTACCATCATCAATAACCTAAAACCATATCTTATACCTGGCAGCTGCTTCTCTCTTCCCATCTTCTAATGTCCTCCAATGAATGTGATCTCCAAAACCTGGAAGGAAAGAGCTTTATAAACATTCACACATGAACAAAGGGCAAAAACCCAAGAAAGAAGTATGGCATGTTCACCATAAAGAAGGCTCTCCTCTGTCAAGAGCATGGTTTCACCACTTTCTGGGTATATGGGACTATGGATAGTCCCAGACCTCAAGCCTCACTTTTCAGACCTGTAAAATGGAGATAACACTGCCTAGTCATAGTTTTAAGGAGATTAAATTAAATAATGGCTATGAAGTGCTTTGTAAACACAGAGTATGCAAATAATACTATAAGAGTGAATGAGAATTTTCCACAGAGTAAACATAAAGCAGGTCATAACAAATCATACTAGCTGGAGACAATACAGCAATACAGTTTTAGAGACAGAAAGACATGGGTGTGTGAGTCCACGTCCTATGAAATATGTAAATTTCATAATTGAAGTAGGCTTTCAAAGTCCCAATTTCTTCATCGATAAAATCAAGATAATAATACCTACCTCCAAGTGTTGGTATAAGGATTAAATGAGATAATGTATTTAAAGCTATTCTTATTATTCCCCACACTTCAGCCAGAGTGATATTTTAAAATCACATCCCTGCTGGGTAAAAACCTTCCAGAAGCTTACCAATGCTCTAAAAAGAAAGGTCAAACTCTTGTAGCAGGACTTACAAAGATTTTCAGGCTATAGCACCTAAACTGAGATATTTTCTCACCATCAGGTATTCATCACTCATTATATCAATAAATAAATTTTAATTGAGCAGCATTGTGTAGTGGTTAAGAGCATGGACTCTGGACCTAGACTCCTTGAGTTTGAATCCTAGTTCTGCAACTTACTAGCTGTGTGACTTTGAGCAAGTTACTTAACCTGAGTTTCCTCAGCTGTAAATAAGGATAACAATAGCAGCTACCTTGTAGAGTTGCTATAAGAAATAAATGAATACATTAAAGAGCTTAGAACAGTATCTGGGCCTGGAGAATTGCTACAAGCATTTGCTATTAATTTAATATGCCAGGCACTACTCTAAATACTTTAAAATATTTATCCTCATAACATCCTTAGAGGTAGGTACTCTTATTCACTTCATTTTACAGATGAGAACGCTGACGCACAAAGTTTAAGTAACTTTACCAAGTTCACATTGCTACTGAGTATCAGAGCTGGAATCTGAACCTAGGCAGTCAGGGTCCAGACTCCTTGCTTTTAAGCACCACACCACCGCACAATGTTGTCCTTCAAGGTAAAAGCGGGTAAGGACAAAAAGCAAAGAGGGGGCAAACAATGCAGGGGCTGGTAGGTCACTGTAACGACTCTGGCTTTTATTATAAGTTCTTAAAAGATTTTGAGCAGAGTAGTAATATGATGTGATTTATGTTTTAACAGGATTACTCTGATTTCTGTACTGAAAACAGACTACAGGGAGTGTTATGGGTTGAACTGTCTCTCCCCAAAAAATATTTATTGGAGTCCTGATCCCCAGTACTTCAGATTGTGACCTTATTTAGTTATAGGGTATTTTCAGAGGCAGTGAGGTCACCAGGGAGGGCCCTAACCCAATATGACTGGTCTGCATATAAAATGGGGAAATGTGGGCACAGATATATACACAAGGAGAACACAGCCATCTACAAGGAAAGAGGTCTGGCACAGAGCCTTCCCTCAGCCTTCTAAAGGAACCAATCCTGCCGATACACTGATTTTGGACTTCTAGCCTCCAGAATTGTGAGACAATAAATTTCTATGTAAGCCACTCAGTTTGTGGTACTTTGCAGCCCTACCAAACTAATACAAGTGAGAAAAGTAAAAGCAAAAGGGACTAGTAAAGCGGTTACTGCAATAATCCAAGCAAGCAGTGATGGTGGTTTGGACTAGCTGTGGTGCTACAGGGAGTAAGGTACTTTCAAATTCTGGATGTATTTTGAAGGCAAAGTCAAAAGGATTTTGTATGGATATAAGGTGAGAAAAGTTAAGGATGACTCTTACGGATTTTGGCTGGGCAACTGGAAGAATGGAGCTGCCATTAACAGAGATAGGAAAGAGAGCAGGTGGAGTGAGTTTTGGAAAGGAACATTAAGAGTTTGGATTTGGTTATGTTCATGTGGAGATGCTTACTAAACATCCAAGTAGAGATGCTAAATAAGCAACTGAATATCTGAACCTGGAATTCATAGGAAAGTTATCAGCATATGGAAGTTATTTAAAGCCTGGGACTGAATAAGATTAGCAAGGGAGTGAGTATAGATGGACAGGGAGTCCAAGACCCTGTAGCTCTCCCAGGTTAGGATTGATAAAGAAAACCAACCAAGACCACGAGAAAGAAATGCCAGAAAACCAGCAGTGCATGGAGTCCTAGAATCCAAGTGTATCCAAAACGCTTCAAGAAGGAAGGATGGTCAACTGACTCCAATATTCCTGTCAAATCAGAAACGACTGCTGGATTTAGCAACTAGAGAACAATGCTGACCTTCACAAGACCAGTATCAACAGAGTAGGGGAGTGAGGATGAAAGCATTAGCACAAGATCAAGACAGTCCGGGGAAGAATCAGAGAACTAGTACATACAACTCTTTCAAAGAATTTTGCTGTACAAGGGGAAATTGCTAGAGTGAGCAGTGAGTTGAGTTTAATTCAACATGGAGAGTATATGATATTGAAAGCTGATAAAAATTATACTCATATAGTAATGGTAGAAAAACTGATGATACAAGATGAGAGAGGAGAATAAAAAATATCTTCAGTAGGTGAAAGAAGATGGATTTAGTTCTCAAGTAGAGGGATGAGAATCGCTAGGAGCACAGATAGGTGATCCAATAAAGGAAAGGAAGAATATATGGACACTGGTGCTAGAAGGCGGGTAAGTGTAGTGGTGACAATTTTTGAAAGGCCTCTTCTGATTCTGTCTCCCGTTAAATAGGAAGCACAGTCACCAGCTGAGAGCAAGTATTGTGGAGAAAGTACTGAAGGCTTGAAGAGATAAGAGGAAATATAAAATATTCCTCTAGGAGAAAAGAACCAGAGAAATTAAAAGGATAAAGGAAGGCAGTAATTCCAGAAGACAGCCTAGATACAAGAAACAGTGAGCAAATAAACTTGTAAACATGTAGATAAATCTAAATATTATCTGTATAAAAAATTTTAATGTTCAATTTGTAGAGTTGAAAAAAAAAAGAAAGAACTAAAGTGCTGGAAAATAACTGCTTAAAAGTAAGAAGGAAGTAGCTGAAGTTAAAATGTTCTAGGGCCCTCTTAACCTTGAGAGGTTAAGATATTAATGTTAGATTTTGTTAAGTACGAGGTATGACAATTAAATTCGTGAACTCAACCTAGAAAAAGTGCTACAAACTTCATTGCTGAATATCACTATGGTCACTTTCGAAGTACTCCTCTTGGGAAGCTATGCACCAATGCTAGCACCTAGTTCACCCTTCAAAGCAATTTTGGAACTCTTTTTCTGGAATGGAAAAATCAGAGCTATCGTCGATTTCCCTTGATGTCCTGAATGTCATCAAAATGTCTTTCTTTCAATATTTCCTTTATCTTCGGGTAAAGAAAGAAATCATTGGGGGCCAGATCAGGTGAGTAGGGAGGGTGTTCCAATACAGTTATTTGTCTACTGGCTAAAAACTCCCTCACAGACAGTGCCGTGTGATCTGGTGCACTGTCATGATGCAAGAGCCATGAATTGGCAAAAAGTTCAGGTCGCCTAACTATTTCACGCAGCCATTTCAGCACCTCCAAATTGTAAACTTGGTTAACTGTTTGTCAAGCTGGTACAAATTCATAATAAACAATCCCTCTGATATCAAAAAAGGTTAGCAACATTGTTGCAACAAGTTCACAAACTTAATTGTCAGACCTTCTATGCAAGTAAAATTTTGTGAGTAACCATTAAAAAGAAAGCTAGAGTGCCAACTTCCAAACTAATAAAGGAGATAAAATAAGAACAAGCAAATACTACTCATGAAACTAATATAATATTAAAAAAAAAAAGAACAAGCAAATACTCAACCCCCAAAGAAAGGGCACAAAAAGAGGGGAAGAAAAAGCATAGAAAAAACAGTAGCACTGGAAATTGGATGAGATAAATAAGACCAGCTCTGTCAATTATCACGATAAACTTAAAGGGATTGCACTTGCCAGTTGAGTTAAAAGACAAAAATGGTCAAATTTTGGTTAAAAAAAACCCCTAACTAGATGTTTACAAGAGCACCTAAACAGAAGGACTTAATAAAAGTTGAAAATAAAATGATTGAAAAAATATATACCAGGCAAATGTCAGCCAAAAGAAAGCCAGGGAAGCTAGATTAATAACAGGTAAAATAAAATTTCTCCATAAACCTGGGCTACTAAGGAACTAGCTAACAAAGCTGACAAACCACAGCAGGTTATTACTCAGAGAGACCCTCTCGGGCAGCATTATTCAACAGAACTTTCTGCAATGACGGAAATGTTCTATAGCTGCACTGTTCAGTACGGTAGCCACAAGCCCCAGGTGGCTCCTGAGTACTTGAAATGCAGCTAATGCAACTGAGGAGCTAAATTTTTAATTGTATTTAATTTTAATTAATTTAAAATTTAAGAGTGACATGTGGCTAGTGCTACTGTATTGGACAGAACAAACTTAGAGATCAACTAGTCTCATATTACAAAGGCCTAGAAAAGGGCAGAGCTTACCCAAGACCACAAAGGAAGCCACAACTGAAATTTAGGTCTCCTGATTCCTAATTAACATGCTTTCACAGTACCCCAACACTTCCCAAGCTGCCCCATTGCATTATTCCTAAGAGTAAGTCCAGAGGTGTAATTTGGAACAATTCACTATGAGTACAAAATTTCTTTCAAAACATATTAAAAAGTACACTGGAATTTTTCATAATAGGAATAATCACCACCATTACTTTTTGAGTGCTTACTTTATGTGATAATTACAATAACATAATGATAACAATAGCAATATTAATAGTGACTAACATTCATATGGCATTTAGTACATGCCAGGTAGTTTTTACACATATTAATTTATTTAATCCTCACAATAAACTTATGAAGTAGAAACGCTAATTATTGCCATTTTACAAATACAGAAGCTGAAGTTAAATAGCTTGCCCAAGATTACACTGCCAGGAAATGGCAGACCTGGGATTAGGACCTAGGTGGTGGAGTTCCAGAATCTGTAGTTTAACCACTTACAATGCTTTACTGCCTGCCTCCCTAGCAAAGATTAAAATGAATAAATGAATGAAGGAATGTGGCTTCACCAAAGCGGAATGAAAACATTGTCTCCAGACCTGGAAAACCTGAGTCCTTTTGTTTCCCTTCCAAAATAACTTGAAAGGGTACAGAGTTTATCTTTGTTACTAAAATCACCTACTCCTGGACACCACCCACACTCACACCCATGCCACTGTGGAACATCTGAAGGGAGTCCAATTTCCTGAAGTGTCACCTGCACAGCCACTTAATTTATGCCAGTTATCTGCAAAGTGAGCTAAAGGCTCCCACGTCAGCAGCTCCTTCTCTAAAACATTAATTAAAAAAGGAAAAAAAGGGAAAGTGACCATTTCTAAACACAGCATTTACATCAGAATTCCCAAGCCCTTCATCCTAAAATTGTTTTCATCAGTGTAAACTAAAAACATCAGAAAAGTAGTATTATCCACTCCCCCTCCCAGCTGATGAAACAAAAGTTCAAGTGTCAGAGCTGGCAGCCAAGCCTCTAAAACAGGTAACACTGTACCTGAGAGGTAGAATAACATGGTGGCTAAATAAAGTCTGTCTGCAGTCAAACAGGCCTGGGTTGGAATTCTAGTTTAGCCACTCATTGTTTTCACAAATACAAAACATGCCTAACAAAAATATCTATTGCACAGAGTTGTTGTGAATGTGAACAGCACAGTGTGGAAGGCAGACATTCCATATGTATCAGTGTCAAAGTTTTATTCCGGAGACTTGACAATCATCCATTTCTGTTTCAGGCAGGGGAACACATGAACTGCCCCTACGGACAGCTTTCTTATTTCTCCTTTAAGTTCTCAAAGGAGTTTCTGCACTCCGAGGCAGGAGTGGTGTACTGGTTAAGAGCACTGGCTCTGAGATTTGTAGCCCAGCTAGCCCACTTGCTAGCTGTGTGACTCCTGTGCCCCATTCTAGGTTCTTATCTGTGAAATGGGGATGATAATATTATCCATCTCAGAAGGCTATTATGAGGATTAAATCAGCCAACATGTGAAAAATGCACATAACTGTGCTGGCATATACCAAGCATACAATAAAAGTTACTTATTACACTTCTCCCCATAGGTGATATATTCCAAATTCTTTAGCACATGGAGAATAACAAAATTATTTTAGAACTCCAAAATGTTAGAGCTGGAAGGACTCTAGGCATCATTTCTAGTCCAACTCTCACATTTAAGAAATAGTCCCCAGGGAAGACCATAGCTGTCTACATGGTCTGACCAGGGTTAAAACCCAGGCCTCCTAATTCCCAACCAGTGCTCACACTCCACCCCTGTACTTCCTCTTCTTAATGAAAACAGTAGAGTCATTCAGTCTCTCCTGTCTGCAAACCATCTCCTGGAAAGAGCCAGAGCTACTTACACATCTGGGAAGAAATCTTACCCATCAAGATTTTCAGGAACCACTGCTTCGGGCAGCACTTTTTTGGGAGGTGGGCTGAGTGGTCTATAATCTATTTCCCAAGAATCCATACCCAAGAGATAAAAAAAAGAAATGACAGTTTGAAATATTATTAATTCCTTTCAGGAACAATTAAATATTCTTTGGAGGGACATAATAATAAACATTAACTAAATACTTTCCAAATTTGTGACATAATATTAAGTGCCTTTTGTTTTTCATTTAATCATCACAACACAGCCCCCCGCCTCAAGTTGCCCACCTATGTGCTCCTAGTTATCTGGTGTTTCCCTGCTCACAGTACATATCACAGTGTCACACAATTGCCTGCTTACTTTACTTGCGTCTTCAGACTATAAGCTGAAAAAAGACAAGGACCACAATGATCATTGAGTACCATTCCTTCAACAAATATTCCTAAGCATGAATAAGACAAAAATGGTCCTGGCTTCCTGAGGCAGAATACATTTCCCAAAGATGGTTGCAACAATACTTATCTCATTCCACATGTTCTTCTTACAATGTGAACTCAACCATTCCCCCTTGCGGGAGGGGTGGGGGGGAGTGAATGTCCCTCCCCATTGAACATGCCCATACAAAGTACAGTGAAAGGGATGCTATGTGATTTGTAAAGCTAGATGATAAAAATGCTATGCATTTCCACCTTGTTCTTATGGTGCACTCACTCTTTAAATCTAGCTGTCTTCCTGTAAGGAAGGCCACACTAGTCCATGAAGAAAGACCACATGGAGAAGTAATCAGCTCGACTGAGACCCCAGACATCACGGAAACAAGTAACATACCTTCCCCACTGTGCTTTGTTTGAATTCCTGACCTACAGAACCATGAGGATTATAAAATGATTTCTTTATGTCACTAAATTTTGGGGTGGTTTATTATGCAGCAATGCTAATTAGAATAACCACACAGAGCTTAATGTCTAACAAGGAATAAAGATACTGACTACACGACTCCAAGGGATTGCTTACACCTAACACAATAACTGAAACGGAGTAAATTATTTGTTGATGTCTGAGGTAGTTATTATGCCCATTGTTACAAATGAGGAACTAAGCTTTGAGAAGTTAAATAACTTGCCCTAGGCCTCTTAGCTGGTTCGTGGCAGAATAAATTAAAACTCAGATCTAAACCTACACTCCTAACACTATACTCTTCTGTCTCCCTTGAAACTTACAATTTTATGCTAAATATACAATAATCTTTTTTTAAATGGGATTGCCAGTATTTAAAAATTCTGGCCCAGGAGAATTTACCGTACAGTTTCATCATTGAGATGGAAACCCACATTACTACCTTCTCGAAGAAGTGTTCCCTGACCTTCCTAGCTCAAGTAATGCCAGCTCCCTCATCCTTTCCAGCCTTTCTACTCCATCTCAGTTTCATTATCTTCCCCACACTTATCCCTAGCTGAAATGTCTTATTCATTTGTTCATGGGTCTACTCTCTGTCTCTCTGACTTGAACAAAAGCTCATGAGACCAGGAGCCCTGTCTGTTCTGTGTACCTCTATATCCCCACTGCCCAAGACAGTGCCTGGAATGGTGGTAAAAAATGATTGACTGAATGAAGGAGTTTACTGTATTCAGGCACATTGAATGTCTACCCAATCTCATCGCCCACCAATAAATGTACACATAGGGAGAATAAGAGAAAACAGAATTTAAAAGAGTAAGACTGCAGCACAGTCATTCCATACAGAAAGGTCAGTACAAAAAAAAATAGAAGGGGAGGGGAATCCATGCTATTACTCATCCACTTAGAAAAGCATAAACCCTGAGTTCTAATGAAGAGGTGGGTAATGGGAGGGAGTCGGGGTGGGGTTGGGGGAGCGGTAACATCTCCTACACTCTATTCATAAACACTGTCCTCTCAGTCCTGAAAAAAAATTCATTTTCTTCAAACATACTGACTGAACCACAGGAAGGACAATTGTTGGTGACCCCTCTTAACATCAGGTCTTCTACCCTCATCTACCCCTTCCTTATGCACCAGTCACTCCTCTCTGGAATGCAGGTTCTGTTCCCCTTAGGGCAAGGAGGAGGCGGTAACCTAGCTCTCCAGGGAAGAGGTGAGGTGGAGAATCTTCAGACTCGGCAAGGGTCTCCGTATAGGCAGGTCCCCAAAGGACCTATTTCTCCTAGCAGGAAAGTGACCTTCCTGAGGATCTACCGAGCGCTAAGCACTATGCTGGGCTCTTAAACATGCTTTTCCTAATTTAAGAACCATTCCTTACTCCAACCCAAGAATTTAGGGAGGCCTCAAGTACAATTTCCCCATCACAACATTCCCCAGACCCGTTACTCCCTAACCCAAGAAATCTTCGAACTCCAGGAGCGGTTGGAGAGGGTTAAAATGAATCTGGCGTGGCCTACGAGACAGAACGACAGGAGACTCTTGTTAAGACTAGAAGAGAGTTATACTCGGCTGGGACCCAGGATGAGTAAAGATTAAGATAAGAACGCGGTCTGACCCTTTCCAAGCCCAGTATGTCCATCAGAAGAGGTGGCCAGGAGCAGGAAACTGAAGCCCAGCAAACAGGTGGCCCCGAGACGAGGCCGCAGCTCCATGGTGGTAAATGCGCGGGACCACGGGGCTGATCAGACGCAGCAGGGCCGGAGTCCTAGCAGAAGGTCCCCGCTGTCTCCCAAGTGCGGTCAACCAACCCAACTCCTCGCGTTTCCAGATTTTTTTTTTTTTCCTAACCCTGAAGGAAGTGATGTTAGACGGATGTGGGTGGTGCCTCAGGGGTCCGGTTTGGGACCGAGTGGGTTTAAAGGTGCAGTTCACGTAGAAGGGTACGGGTGTTGCTCTCGAGCTTAAGTTGCTTCCCCCAGATTCTGGATGTTCAGTCCGGAGGACCGAGAGGGGAAAAGGTGGGTGGTGATCGTGGGGGGTGGGGAGGAGACTCTGCAGAACCGTTGCTGGTCGCGTCCACCAGCAGACTAGCCCCGCCCCCCAGAACCGCTGCACTTAATATTCACAGCGCAAATTATTGATCGGTGAAGTCAGCCGTTCCAAACAGTGGCGGGTTGCCCATTGGCCTCGGGTCCCACGTTCCCCGCCGCAAAATATAAAAGACTACAACTGGATTTCATTCTTAGGTTCCTGCTTGGGTCTGGAAGAGACCTGGCAAACCTGTTCTGCAATGCATCGTCTCTGTGCTTTGCAAAAATGCCTCTTCCTGCTGGAAAAGCACTGCACCTTATTTTTCCTTGCAACTGCAGTTCTTCCACCCAGGGATTATGCAACTACCTGATGCAAGTTCCGAGAAAACCAAATTTGGTATCTCTTATTGCAAAAATGACCTAGCTCTTCAGGGATCCAGGACATTAAGTCACTGCGGGCATTTCAAGCGCAAAGCTTCTTCCGGTTGAATCTATTTGTTTTAGTTATTAAACTTTGTCGGTTGAGTGTTTCTCCTGAGTTTTCCTCTCTAATGCATAACAGGTCAAAATTTCTTATCTCTCTCCCTGAGTGGAGACTAATTGTGTCGCCCTAGTGGAGTCCGATAGTGTTTACTTAATGCCTAGGGAAAGACGTCTGACAAAGTACACGCCCAAACAAAAATACACACTGCCCTTTTATTAGGCTCCCTACGTGTTGTAGGCTCAGACACAATTGAACCCTTCGGAGACTGCAAGCTCCAGAATGCCACGCGGCCACCTGCACCTGCCGCCTTTCTATTGGGAGGCACAGAGCACACTGGGATTTGTAGTTCGCCAATGCTCTCCCGGGATAGGCTGCTCTGCTGAGGCCCGACTGTGTCACGTGGACCCCGCTCCCGCCGCCGCCGTCGTCTTTCTCTGTCTTGACTGAGGCAGCCATCTTGCTCTTGCCGCGTGCTGGTGTCGGAGGACCCTCCCTGCTTCAGGTGAGACCCCCGGCGGTCCCGCCACTCCACGGCCACAGGCCGCTGCGCACGGTATCCCCCCCCGCCCTCTTCTTCCGACACCCGCCAACCGCTCGGGCTGCCACTTCCGCCGCGGAGTGCCAAGTGGGGGCGGAGGCGGCTAGCCTGGCCTCTGGGTTACCGGCGGCGCAGCTGGGGGTCGGCACCTGAGGGAAGGTCCCCAGCACCACCGCCCCTTGTGGGGGCGAGCGGGCCCAAGCTGTTGCCACCCAGATCCAGTCCCAGGAGGCGGGTGGTCCCCTGCCTCTGTTCTGATACTCTTCATTATTCACAACAACAGTGCTGTGAGCGTTGAAGCTTTATACAGCCTCTCTGTTGTCATCTCATTGGATCCTTCCCTACAGATAGGGAAACTGAGGTTAGCAGCCCCTGGCCCCCTCGTGCTCGGGACCGAATTACGTTGCAGCGCTCTTCACCTGGTAATGGCAGTATTTGTTTACAAGTTGGCCTCCCGCTCAGACTTTGCCTTGCCCATCCGTATAGCCCCATCACACTGCTTGATGCTTAGTAGGCTGTTAGGAAATTGATGATTGACCGACAGGAACAATGTTCCACAGCTAGTGAACGGTGGTTTCAGCTTCTCTCACTCGACCATAGATGTCCCCTTTGGAGTGGTAACAATAGTTACCAGTTTTTGAGTGTCTACTGTGAGCCGTACCCTGTGTTTGATAACTTAACCTTTAACCCTTAAAACAACCCTATGTGGTGTGTGATGTTACACCTTTTCTAATGCAGAAGCAACACAAGCTTAGAGAAGTAAAATACTTTTCCGGAAACCCTAAGTGGTAGAAGCTTGATCCTTCTGATTCTAAAGCCTATGCCTCTCTTAGAGAAACCCCACATAATAAAAAAGGAGGGCCTAAAAATTGAAATTATTTTATCTCTGTGTAAACATGCATGTAATAAGTGCCTACCATAATGCTCGGAACTTAGGCACACAATCAATACTAATTATAACCTCATTATTTACACCCTTTCTCTGGAGTCCTTGAGGAAAGGGCTAAAAGAGTCTAGGATCCCCAAGTCATATGGCCTTAGGAGGTTACTTCTCCCTTTTGGGCCTAGGAAGTGACTTCCTCTGGGCCCTCGTTGGCAAATCTATTAAATTGGGAGGGAGGTGAATTGTGTTTATTAATTTATACCTTGCTGCTGTATTAATACCCTGCAGGTATTTGAGATGGCCTCACATACAACACAATAAAGTACAGGTTGATTGAGGAATAGGTAATTACACCGGGTGTCTTCAAGGTTCAGTCCAGATTCTGAGCTTGACCTGTCTTCTCACAGAGTCCAATCCTCTTTCCTACTTGAATTCCACTCATCACAACCTGCTAGTAGACAATGAACCATGCTTTTTCTCCCCTATCCCCTTGAGCTTCCAACCTTGCTAAAATGCTTTTTCTCTGAGATTACTCCTTGGGAACAAGTTCTCTGTTGTCCTGATGACCTCGAATGGAATCTGTTCTTTTATCTACGCATTCATAATAATGAGTTAGTTTTGTTGCTTTTGTTTCAAACAAGTCAGGAGTCTTTATCTTGACTTCTCTCTTCTATCTCTTCTAGGGGATTGTCACTTCGAAGTGCAGAAGAGTTCCAAAAGTTTACCTTGTGTCTAGTTCTAATATTTTCAGTTAGCCCCCTTTTTGTAAAACATTCCTTAAGCTCTTTGTTAGTTCACTACACTTTCATGGTCAATTCCTTTGAGAAAAATGAATATTGGTCCTTTTCTGTGGATATTGAGTATAGAGATTGGGATTTACATCAGCAAATTTTAAGTCTATGCAAATTGACATAGGTACACACCTAAGACTTCTGGTTTTGTACTCTTAGTCACACTTTCTCCTATAAAAGAGTGTTTTAGCTGCTTCAGAGCATTGTGATACAATGCTGAGCAAAGGTTAAGGAATCATAAATTCTAAGTGTTATTTGAGAACTGGACTTTATTTGGCCTTAAAGCAGAGTCATATACAGGTTAGTGCCTAAGTACAATGTCAGACTACAGAATGTGTAGTTATATAATCTTTGATTCTCTTTCATCTCTCAAATGAAGAAAACTTTTTCATCTGGATGATTATAAAGAGGTTAGAGAATTGGCCAAAAAATATCTGATAACAGCCTTGTCCTTCATTCCATCTCTCACATCTCAGTAATGATCTTTTGAGCCACAGAACAGGTAAAACAAGACTTTAACATTGGCTTTTATGTGTTTATATAATGTGGAATGTTATGATCCATTATAAACTTAGGAACTTCTTTCCTTAGTACGAATATCACTGACCAGACTAGGATTCACGACTATATAATGTTCTTAGAACTTTCAAAATCAACATTAGCCTTAAAAAGCTTATATTTAAGTCTCCTCATCCCCTCCTCCCCCCAAAATTTTGTACTAATGTGTCAGAGATGTGTTTTTGTCCAAATGTGCATGTAGGCATTTTACCCTGTATGCAAGAATATCTTGACAAGTATGACATACTACATCAGTGCAAGGTATTGAATGAACTCTGGAACGTGTTGCAAGAGCACTGAACATCTGAAAATCGGGTTCTCTTTCCCTATTATTAACATACCATCTGACCTTGAATAGAGGACACCACTACCTCATATCTTGATAGCTAGACAGCCTATTGTTGAATTTCTTCTTTGTCCAGCTTCTTTTTTTTGTCTTCTATTTATGTTTTACAAGGAATACAGAATGTGTTTGGGAGAAAAAAGTCTACTTAAAGGTTGTGCTAATAACATTTGGTAACAGCTCTCTGCTGTTAAAATCTTTGAGGGAAAAACTGGCTTGCCTACAGAGATTTTATAATTGGTTAGGTTTTACTGAACGCCAAAGTACCAAATCATGCCTTTAAGGAGGGATCTTCAGATAGGTAACTTTGAATCTCATTCTGTTTTCTATTTTTATATTCCACTCCCTCGTGGTATTGTTTAATTTCAGTTCTTTTAATATCTGGTTTATGAAGCTAAAAAAAGTTTAATATTTATTAAGAATGTAGATGTATTAATATGGTCATGGTGGTGATGAATATTGTAAGCTCAGTGAACCAGAAGGTACTGTTGCATAAACAGTTATTTTATTTTGGTAAAACAGTGACTTTAACAAATCTATTTTTCCCCCCCTAGATTTACCAACAGCATGAATCAAGAAAAGTTAGCCAAACTTCAGGCTCAGGTCCGGATAGGGGGCAAGGTGAGTGTGGCATAAAAACAAACTGATAGGAGAATGTATTATTACTAGAGATTATTATTTTGGATTTGTGGTCATTGAAAATCTAAAATCTTTTCAATAATCAAGATCAAACCACATTCCAATTTGAAAATAACTGTCTAAGTCTAAAATAGATAACTAGAATACTCTCTCTGATGGTGAAGTAGAAATAGCCACCTTTGTTTGAATCCTCTGAACACCTGGTAGTTATATGACATGAACAAGCTACCTAGCCTTGTAAAGCTTCCATTTTCACATCTGCAAAATAGAAATACTAGTACATAAGATGCTTCTATAGATTAGAGTAATATTTATAAAACACCTAACATGGTCTCTGGCACAGAGTAGCTACTTAATAAATGATAACTATTATTATGTTAGTTAGTCTCACGTGTGGGGCATCCCAGATATTAAGGTTACCAAATCTTGACAGGATACACTTACTGCTACAGTTAGGTTTCTAAGTGGCTTAACTGGAGAGGCTCAAGCTGATGATAGGTTTTGTTTATTGCTAGGTTTTCCTCCCAAATTCCTGCCTATATGAACATAAGCATTCTTATTCCATGTACTCTTTGAAGCCTAAGGAAAAGCTAGTTTTGAGCATCAAAAATCTTTGATTCCCTTTAGCTCTGGCCCCAGATTCAAGGAGAATATTCTCCCTTTATCTCTGCCCAGTACAATCTTTTCCTTTGTAAAAGGAAAAGCAAGAACAGTGCTTACCTCAGACGTGGGCAGGAGTAGGTAGGACAGATACTATGTATAAGCCCCACTGTGTCCTTTACTTCGTTGATAACCACAGCTCCTAGTGATGGGGACAGGAGAGGGTAAAGGGAAATAGTGACTAGTGCTTTCTCCTTTCATAGTGATACTGTTTTATGACTTTAGAGTCATATTAACACATTCATGTGACCAAATCAAGTATAGTGTAATATACCAATGTAAAAACTAGGGACCATGGAATACACCTGGAAGAGCTTGATGCAGAACATCATATATATATCTCTAGGCAGTTAGCACATTCATTCATTTAACTAGTTTATTGAGCACCTACTATGTGCCAAGCACACAGAAGATAAGGTTTCCTGCTCTTGACATAACTTGGAGAAAGACATGCTCACAATTACACTATAGAAGAATAAATGCTAAAATAAAGTACAAGGTGCTCTTGCCTAGGAGAGACAAGGAAGTCCTCACTGAGCTAAGATTTGAAGAATAAGAATTTATCACGAAGTAGACATGTGAGAGGGTAAGTGGGTAGGCTGAAAAGGGATTGTCATTCTCAGACATGCAAAAACACAAAGGATGCTATGATAACATGGTGCTTTAATGGAATGGCTTGCTTTCGTTTGGTATAGCTAGAGTTGAGGGGCCAGCCAAGTGGCTCAATTAGTTAAGAGCTCACTCAAGAGTGCGAGCTCTGAGCAACAGTGGTTTGATGCCTGGCCCGAGCTACGCTGCTGCTGAGCTGCCAACAGGTGGCAGGATGGCTCAGCTAAAAAAAAAAAAAAAAAGAACCAGTTAAAGTTGACTATATAATGGATAAAGAATGGTTGGAAATGAAACTACCAGGTAATTTGAGGTTGAATCATACATAGCCTTAGATACCATTCTAGGAGTTTAGGATTTTATCCTATAGTCAAGGGACAACTATTGAAGGATTTTAAGAAGGAAATAACAGTCATTTTAGAAAGGTAACTGCTGACAATGTGGAAATGGAATGAAATAGAAATTTGCATAAAAGAACAATTGAGAGGCTACTGCTGTAATATGTAAAATTTAGGGGTTAGAATTGATATGGCTGATAGAATATGGGGGTTGAAGGGAAGATGCAAGAGTCTGGGATGACCCCCATATTTCTGGCTTTAGAGACTGGATATATGGTGGTACCATCAGCTATAAAACATAGGAAATATAAGAAGAGTAGTTTGGCAGACTGATAAGTTTTTAGGCCATGTTGAATTTAAAGTGTCTGAGGATCATTTGAGTTGAGGTGTCCAGTAAGCAATTGAGCTATCCTGAATCAGGAACGCTTCACAAATAAATGAGCATCTATGTAATTCTAGTCCATCTTCAGCAACTGGGTTTCATCACAACCTCCGCTGCTACTCATAGAGCTCTCTTCCACTCCCACCAGAGTTGCTGAGACTGAAGCCCCTGTCTACCTTCAGTAAGGCTGAATGCTACTGCAGGAGCCACCCAGAGATTGAAACCTCCATTCCTTTTCCCTTACTCCTGCTGGATCTCAAAAAGCGTTAGCCCTCATGACTTGGGCTGCTTTTGTTAGTGTTGCAGCTCTGCTTTAGGTTTCATTTTTGTACACTGGCCCAGGAATTTTATCCATTCTTTTAAATAGTTTTTCAATGGGAAAAATTTATTTAGAGTTTCGAAGTATCCATTTAGAAATGAGCTTTTTCTATCTCAGTGTATAGTACAGTATTCAACCTATTTGCTCAGGCCAAAGTGCTAAGCATCATTCTATATAGATTCTCTTTTTCTACATCTAATCCAACAGCAAGTCCTATTAGTTCTTCTGACATATTGAGCTCTCCCCATCTCCACTGCCACAACCCTCATCTTTTATCAGAACTGCTATAGTAGCTTCCTGATTGATTGATGTCATTATATTGGGTTGTTGGAAAAGTCATGACGTATTTTTTTCTGTTTTTCTTTGCAAAAATGCATCATGACTTTTCTGACAACCCAAAAGTTGATTTTCCACAGCAACCTCAGTCATATTTTAAAATCATAAATCAGATCAAGTCATCTCTATGTTTAAAATCTTCCAATATTGCAATTGGAATAAAGTCCAACTCCTGCCTATGGCATTCTGGGCTACATGACCTAGCTCTTGCTTATCTTTCTGATTTCATTTTCTTCCTCCTTTCCCATTGTTCACTCATTCTTCTCTAGCCATGCTGGCCTGCATTCTTTCTCTAGACACAACAGGTTCACTCTTGTTTCATTCTGTTTGGATCACTCTTCCCTAGATCTTCTCATGGGTCTCAGTTCATATGTCACCTCTTCAGAGGGGCCTTCCCTTGAACATTCTAATAAAGTAGTGCTTAGCTCCCACCCAACACTCTTACCAGTGTATTATTTTTTTCTTAATACCCTTATCCCATTTGAAATGATCTTATTTATATATTTATTGGCTTTTCTCTCCCACTATAATGTATGCTTCTTAAAGTAAGAACTTGATCTTTCTCATTCCTGGATTCTAGGACTCTAGAACACTCATATAGTAGGCTTTTGATTCTTAATTATGTCATAATCTACAGTCTCAGAATATCTTTAGACTTTATTGTCAGGGGATAGTAGGTACTGTTAAAAAAAGCATTCCTTATAATGTTTGAAAGTTGTTATAAACTAAATTGTCTTGAAGTTATAAATTATTTTTTATTAGAAAAATTTTGAAATATAATGTGTTGAAATGATAAAGGCTGGATATTGGAAAGAATAAGAACTGGCTAGAACTGACCTTCAAAAATCTGGATTAGGCTGACAGACACAACTCTGAGCAGTATTATTAATCATTACTATTAAGTCAGCAATTTCTTATGTGGGTTTTAGTTCGGGTGCTGTGGATTGGAAGACATGTGATTGCAGTTGCCAGATGCAAGGCATGCTAACCCTTCTGTTTGGTTATTTTTCAGGGTACAGCTCGCAGAAAGAAGAAGGTGGTACACAGAACAGCTACAGCTGATGACAAAAAACTTCAGAGTTCTCTAAAAAAACTGGCTGTGAATAATATAGCTGGTATTGAAGAGGTATGATCACTTTGTAAATTGTTAAATTATGTGGACAAATAGCACATTCACAAATCATTATCCACACTTTTCAAATGTAAAATATCAATTTAACGTAATCTGGTATTGTCACTCAGATGTCTGTGATGGACTGCAGCTGTTAAATTTGCTCATTGTATAAAATTGGATGATTGTCCAAAAGATAATTTTAGTAGACAGTTAAGGAATTCATCATACTTTTCAGACTCAAAGTATTTGCATATATGGCAAAATGATGGAACTCATCTTGAATTTTAATGTAAGATATTTTTTCTGATATAGGAGTAAAAAAAACCCCATGCTTTCATCAAATAAGGTGGACTTTTTTTCCCATAAGGGCACCATTCTGCTCTACAAAGTCTCTAATTTCTGCCTCAGCCAAGAAGTTCTAGCAATAGCTTTCCATGGATTAGCTTTCTTACTAGTCCTCTTTCCAAAATTTTTGGTTAAATTTTTTTAATCATTTTATTATATTTTGATGATACAACTTTCCTCAAATATGAAGTCAAAGATTGATGTTATTTCAAAATACACTCAAGAAAAATTACATCAACTATTTGTGATCTGTTAACCATCTAGATCCACTTCTACCTAATGATTTCATTTCTGATAGTTATCAATGTTTACATTTTCACTGCCATAAGTTAGATTTAATTACATCATTACTATCTGTGGTACACCTCACCAAAGAAAGGGAAAGTACCTGCCTTATATCCTGTATTAGTGAGCACCTATCATGCAGAATTCATTATATACACCATTATAGATAAAAGAAATCCCCATTAGTGTTTCCAAGGACATTGCTGTTTTTCTGTTTTCAGATGTTAATGCGGGTGGTATTTCCTCTCAGAAGCCTTTGTGGTAGCACACATACGCATTTGTACAAAGAAAGGTTAGGTGCCTTTCCTATGTGCCTCATAATGCCCTGCATTTACTTTTATTATAACATTTATTAAACTGAATCGTGAATTCCTTTTTGTTGGTATTGCCAGTACAAGTCTAACTTTGTGAGGAGTCATAGCTCCAAAACATCACACAGAAAGTTACTGGTACATAATAGATATGTACACACTGTCATTGTGAGCCCCATGTATATGCTATGCTGTCTTCCAGCCCCCACAAACTGTTGGGTTGTCGGAAAAGTCATGACGTATTTTTCTATGTTTTTCGTTGCAAAAATGCATCATGACTTTTCCGACAACCCAATAGTTGTACAGAGAAAATATGTATAAAGATAATTAACAATGCAAGGTAACAGCTATTAAATTTCTAATATTTGAACTTAAGATGGGAGGATTTTTACTTTTTCCTTCTTTCCTGTTCTAAAATGGATTTTTGAGAACCAAGATATATATACTTTGTATAATGCTTTGCAGATCTGAAATAATTTTGTTTACGAATATCTGACATGGTGTATATAATCGGCTTGCCTCAAACATTATGTTGTCTGTTACTATATTTAAAATAAATTGTTTTTCAATTTTTTTCTGAAGAAAATGATGACACACACTTGGTTTAAAAACAGCTATTAGGAGGGGAAAAGGAGTTATTGCATTAAATGTATACGTGAAAACATACAGTTTTCAGAAACACTAAGGTATGAAAAAATATGTATGTTTTAGAATAGACAAAACATTAATTACAATTTTTTTATTTTTTATTTGGGATGTTTTAAACTTGTTTCACAGTGCTGAACTCTGAAGAATATACTGTCTTTTTGTTTTTTGACAGTTTAAGAAGAGCAGGTAAAAATTTTTTGAAAAGAAGACACTATTGTCAAAAGTAATATTACTATGTTTTCTGTACTTAAGACCTTCAAAACATCAAAAAAGTAGAAAGTCCTCAGTTTGGTGGGTGAGGAGCAGGAAGATCAGTGGTGGGTTTCAAATCATGTTGAATGCACTTTGCCAAGTAAAGTTCTAAATCTTACTTTCTAGGCTGTCAGTCTTGATGGGTTTTTTTTCCCCCTTCCAAAGCTTAATTTATGTCCTTTTCAGAAACTTAAAAAACCAAAGGACTGTTTCCACTGAGACAAACTTCTCCGGTCTTGCATGTATTCATTTGTTGATTTGCTGCAATAGTTATAATCATGTATAGATTTCTTTTACATGTTCCCAAAGACAGATAAATCCAAAGCTGAAAAAAAGTAAGGGGCAGGGGAGTGTCAGAGACTATT
Organism: Hipposideros armiger; assembly: GCF_001890085.2. Taxonomy (NCBI): domain Eukaryota; kingdom Metazoa; phylum Chordata; class Mammalia; order Chiroptera; family Hipposideridae; genus Hipposideros; species Hipposideros armiger. Next base: position 328,945 of record NW_017731996.1, read on the forward strand.
TCATATAAAATCAAGTTTTAGAAAGGAATTCCCAGGTGAACTTCAAGAATATAACCCAGAACTAAACTTCTGGAAATGTCTTATGTTCTGTGACATTTGAAGATATTTGGATGTACTTATTTGGTAATCTAGTTGGATATAGTGACTGCTGTCACCCTTCTTCCCCTGACAACATGAATCTATCAACAATAGGAGCTGTTCCATTTTTCAGAAACAATTGATTTTATAAGATTTAATTTGATAAAAAATGTCACCAAAAATCTGAATCTCTGGTTCAGATGGCCTAGTTGCTTCATAGAGTTGTACTATTACATTCAGAGGACAGATTCTATCTTAACTAGGGTGTAATTTTGCCTCTGAAATCTTGCCTATCTTTCCAGTCATAATTAATCAACCCTTTCTCTGTACTTCCTTCCCGCTGCCCTTAGGTTAAATTGCTCTTCTATATGTTTATTATTACTTCATATTGTGAGGTATAATGGCTACTTATTAACCAAATAGTCTGTTTTCAGTAGATGATAATGAATCTTGACAGCAGGAACCATGTTTTTTTTTTTGTTTGTTTATAGCTTGCAGACTCCCATGATGAGATGTCTTGGGCCTATTGTTTGAGATACTGATTACTCTAGGAGCGATTATTCTGCAACAAATTAGCCATGGGGAGCTGGAGCTCAGGAGAGAGCTTAGGACTGGGAATGTAAATTTTCTAATTGTATACATAAGTTTTACTGTTTATGTTTTCCTCTTCCTTGTTCTTAATTTTGCCTGAACCACTTGTACAGAAGGAGGACCTAAAGTTACTGGTTGACCCTTACCTCATTCCTTCTTCCTCCAGCTAGAGCCTCAAGTGCCGATGGATAGACACACCTCTGAGTGCAGGGGAGTAAAAGGGAAACACCATGGCCCACTCACCTTATCATTCCAAAGCAGCCTCACTTTGTCTTTGAATTTCCTGCTTTTTTGTTTAATTTTTTAATTATATTTTTATTGTGGAAAAATATATATAACATAAAATTTTCAATTTTAACCATTTTAAGTGTACAATTCAGCGGCATTAATTACAATCACAATGTTGTACCTATTACCTATTTCCAGAATTTTTCATTATCCCAAACAGAAACTCCATACCCATTAAGCAATAACACCCTGTTTCCCTCTCCCGCAGCCCCTGATAACGTCTGACCTACTTTCTGTCTCTGTGGATTTGCTTACTGTAGATATTTCATAAAACTGGAATACAATATTTGCCCTTTGGTGTCTGCTTCCTATACTTAGCATAATGTTTTCAAGGTTCATCCATGTTATAGCATGTGTCAGAACTTTACTCCTTTTATAGGTGAATAATATTCCATTGTATGGATAGTACCACATTTAATCCATTCATCTGTTGATGAACATCGTTTGTTTTTAAAATAGCTTCCTCCCCAATATAAATGTATGTTGTCATTGTAGAAAATTACAGGTATATAGAAAATAAGAATATTAACATTCAATCATTATTCCATTACACAGAAATAACTCTTACTCTTGTATTTCCCATTTTTGTATACATATATTTTTATACATACATATCTGAGACTAGTTAGATGTACAACTTGGAATCTTTTTTTTCCAGATAGCATTATATTGTAAAAATTGTTTCATATCATTAAAATACTCTTCTTAATCATCAGTCTAGATGTCTACATATGTTCCAATATCTGGATATACCATAATTTAACATTACTTTATTATACATTGTAATGCTTTGATAATAAAAGAATACATATTGGACTTTCATGTATATAAATAGTTAACCTTCATCTCTGATTTCCTTCAGATAGATTTTTGGAAATACAATTATTGGCTGAAAGAGCATGCATGAACATTTTTAGAACTCTTCATATTGCTAAATTGCTTTTCAAAAAGGGTATGCCATTTTACACTATCTACAGCACAGTTGTAGAGAATTCATTTCATTAGACTCTTGCCACCAGAGCATAAGAGAAAATGATGCCAGCATATCATATAGTGTTATGACAGCTGTTAGCTTTAGCTTATATCAACAATAATAGGTTATACTTCATACTAGCCTTTAGAAATAAGCAGGTACTGAGCTTAGAAGGATTGAATGAGAAAGGTACTGACTTATGGGAGTGTGTACAAAACCCATAATCCTCAAAATATGACGACATCCCTTAGCCTCACAAAATCCCAGATACTTATGTGCCTTATATTTTAAATGTCTAATATTTCACCCTATTAATATATAGGAGGATGGCAATAAAAATGAATTTTCTGATAAATATTTAAGTGCCACTATATGTCGGAAGGAGTGGCAATAAAACTTGATTTTAAGACAACTCTCAATTCTCAGAACAGCAGCTACCTGGCCTAGTGGAGACTTAAAATAGATACAAGAAATCACATTGCAGAAAAATTTAAACCTCTTCTCTGAACTTAGAGGGCAGTTATCAGCAAAAGCTATGGAGTCAAGTATAACTTTGTGAGCCTCCTAGAGCCATAAAAACTTACTGCTGTGTAGGAATAAAACAAGCATCAGATTTATGAGATAGAAGGCTGCTGTGATTTATGTGTGCCCTACTCAGAGGCCAGCGAAGGCAGGGATTTTTAAAGTTTTGATAGCAGCATAATGATGTCACCCAGCCGTTGCCAGGAATGACTTAAAATGGCTCTAAATTCTGTAGGACAGTCAGGCTGATTCTGAAACATCTGAACAATAGGAAAAGTCAGGCGAAAGACATAGCCCAGAAGATTCTGGGCATCTTCATTGGCAATATTACTGATGCTATTTCTAAACCTTGCATTTGGGAGCTGAGGTCTGACAGTATCCATGATTTTAGAATGAATTGTATAGGAGGTGTCCATTCATTCAGCAAATTTGAGCGACTATTATGGACACTTGGGAGCTTACTGTGTCTGGTAAGGCATTGTTTCCGATCTCAAGCTCACCTTCTAGTAAGATCAGACTTGAAAACACAATTACACTACAACAATTCAATTTAATTTAATTGTAATACCCATGAAGTGCAGAAATTGCGTAAACCACCTTAAATTTTCACAGAGAACAAGCATCTGATCAGGACTTGGTTGGATAAATGGGAATTTGCAAGGTGGGGAAGCAGGAAAAGGTTCTTCTAAATAGAACAAACTGCATATGTAAATGCACTAGGCATGAAAGGACAAAATACTTTCTGGTAATTATAAGACATATCAGTATTTTTAGAGGAAAAAATAAGAGCAAGGGCATCTGGTATTTTGGATTGGGGTCTCAAAAATGTCCCCTCCACTGCTCAAGTAGCATACTTTACTTTTAAGTACCTGTTAAGTGGAAAAAACATTTGACATAAAGGAGCTAGCTGTTTGATTGAAAAAGGGACCTGAGTGCTGGTATAGTAGCTAGTTTAGTAGTCTTTGTTTACTTGTCTGCTCCTTGTTTTTATACCATATATAGATTATATGTCTTATTTAAACCAAACATCAGTAAAATCACTGGAAGAAGTGAATTCTCCATATGAAATGCATACAATTTACTTTGTGAATTTAACAATTTCCTTATGCCTTCTTTTGCCTCTAAAAGGGAAGCGTCTTAACTGATCAGCCCAACAATTCCTCCTTTGATAGTTTCTAATAGCTTGTGTCTTGAAGCCTTATATAACCATGTCATTGCTCAGTAGAGAGAAAGGAATGTTAGAAATAAAATATTCTGGCCTTTTGAACTTCTAGTATTTCATTCTCCCTATTCTAAAATTAAACTCTCCACCCCTTTCTGGACCTTTTTATTCATGAAGCTAAATCTTTTATACAACCCCATTTAAAACAACCATTAATAAATTTATTTCTGTTTCACAGTCTGAGATGGAATTCATCTTGCTTTTCACACTAAACTCAAACAACACATTTTAAACTACAAAGACCTACATCAGGATGTAAATATAGCTATTAGAAAAGAAGCTTGAACAGAAGGAAAATTGATAAAATTTGTTTATTCTTTTTGGCCCCATGTTAGCCTCTTATTTATTCTGTAGCCAGGAAGATATATATTATCCATATATCTGTGCTGTTTCCTTTTGCATTCTCAATTTAGCCTATATTCTGAGATAAATAATTCTCTTGCAAGCTTTTGTGGGGCCACAGAATTGAATTTTTATAGACAAATAAATGTTTTAAGAATGCAAATGACATCGCAGGAAGGAAACCAAACAGAATGTTGGGAAACCCAGGTTCAAGTGCTGGGTTTGCACATACTTGGCCTTTGGTATGTTGCTTAACCAAGAGCTGATCTTTAGTATTTATTTCTTTAACAACAGATTTGAACTAGAAGACCTTTAAGTCCAACAAATGTATGGCCTGTTTTAGAACAATATTGATTTCAAATCTGTGATTTTAGGCTGTAAATTTTAAAAACTCCAATATTTGAGACTCTTTCATACCTGGAAGTATTATAAAAACCCTTTATTAATAAATTAAATGATTTGGTATTGATTTAGAAAATATAATCCTATCATATGTTTATTCTTTTCCCAAACTAAAGTATGTGATTCTAGTTTAGATCCAGAGCAACATTCCATTTCATCTCCATTATGCCACCTCCTTTTCAAGCCATTCCTCTCCCAGATTTTTAGCCACTTTAATATTAAACTTTTCTAACTAAGCTATAATTATCTTCAGAGCTATATAATTTCTTTTTTTAAAGTTAATATAAAGTATTAAAGTATTTTTAACTCACGGTCTTTGCTCAGAACAGCTGCATGGAATGCTTACTATGTATATGTCTAATATACATAATGGAACTGTAAGTACAATAGGGAAGAGTATAGAATTGAAATACTGATTTTAGTCAGAAAAAAAATTGGGAAATTATTTGTGGGGTTTAGTTACAGTTTTCTAGGGGATTTGCCTTTATTTTCTCTGTGTTCCAGGTCTTGCCTGAAATTTAGAAGCCCCTTTCTTCCCCTTCCTTTCTGGTGCTGTCAGTGGTGGTGATCACCTCTGAGGAAGAAAAGCCCACTTCCACTGACTATGGAGAACACTCAGCATCTCTGCTTGATTGTGACAAGGGCAGTTTTTGGATGGATCATGAAATGCTTCTAAAGTAGCCAAGTGTTAAATCTCCTAACCTTTTTATACAATAAGCATGTTACCACCAAGGTAACTTACCCAGTAGAGTCAACTACATAGTGGAATTATATTATTTACACATTTAAGTTATGCAAATTCAGCTCTACTAAAACACAGAAAGAAAGTGAGAGAAAAATAACTTTTAAATAGCTCATGTTCAACCTTTCTTTTCAGTAAGTCTCAGACAATGGATTAAATCAAATCTGAAACAGTCAATTCATATTGGTGAAAGCTAGAGAAGGAATATGAGGATGGTTTTAATGGTTTCCCAGTAATTAATAAAGCTTGCTCAAGTGGCCAGGCAAGTGGGTGGGAGAACTTCTTTGACATTTACAAGGGTTACTGAAGGTTGTTGAGAAGCAATACATAAGAATTAGAGGAACTCACAAAATCCTCTACAAAAAATGACATGATGAGAACATGAAATTTTTGTAAATTTACTAAATGTACAAAGTAGTATAACACCTGATTGATTAAATTTCTGAGTGTTCTTTATGGATTTTCAGTGGTTATTTTTGCCGTTACAACCTGTCCCCTAAGTGAGAGGCTGTCCCACCAAATGGTATCTGTATCAGTTTAGTTTAATAGTGTAAATTGAGTAAGATAATGGGTATTTCATTAAGAAGCCAGTTGTTGGCTGATTGTTATAGTATTTTTAAATGTGGACATGAACTTCTTTTTCATAGAAGTCTTTGAATTTAAAATCTAGATTCTTTGACCATCCTAGTAATTTGTGCCATTTACACTATGTTAACTTTGTTGCTAGGGTTTTTATCCATTCATATGCACTGCTTAGATACTACCTTGGGATTACATAATTACCAAGTAAAAAAGCATAATTGGCTAAATTGTTTTTTTAAAAGATACTTTTAGTTGTACCTAATATGTGAAGTACATTTTTCTTTCATGATCATACAGGTAAACATGATTAAAGATGATGGGACAGTTATTCATTTCAACAATCCCAAAGTCCAAGCTTCCCTTTCTGCTAACACCTTTGCAATTACTGGTCATGCAGAAGCCAAACCAATCACAGAGATGCTTCCTGGAATATTAAGTCAACTTGGTGCGGACAGCTTAACAAGTCTTAGGAAGTTAGCTGAACAGTTCCCTCGGCAAGGTAGGTATTTCAATTTAGTACCTCTTTTCTCCCCACTTTAAAGAAACTCATCATTTAAAACATGTCCTCTTTTATATTGGGAGGATTTGCCTGTATATATATTTTATTTTTATAATGTTACTTATGTGCTTCATCAATTTTGGGGTTTGTTTCTTTAATAATTATGCAATATGGCATAGGAATAGTTGGGTACATTTTGGTAATATAGAACGTTGAGAGTAATTACCTAAAAGGAAAGTGCCAGGATCTGCAGGCCACATTTTATAAACAATCAATTTGATACTCCTGATTAATGACAAGAACACAGTGTTATCACAGAACTATATTTTTGTTTAACATTGTTGATTGTACTATAGATGCAGCAACCATATGTTCTGAATTTCCAAGATAGTTCTGGTTTCCAGTGTGTCTTGTCACCCCTAAAAATCAAAGAGCCTATTATTTCAGTGCTCATACTACATAGATAGATACTCTCTTACACCAAAAGAGATGGAAAAAATCTTGAATATTGATTTTCTAATTTGGAGAATATGGAATTTGGAGAATAAATTAACTGTAATGTCTTTTTATTCAGACTAATCTGAATTACTCCATTTTGCATATAAATTTTACCATCACTGCCCATTGAAATTGCCAGCTGTATTTAGTATATATCTAATGAAGTTAAAGTTTAAGTGATTTTATGGCATTAGATTAGACAATACTTAGCCTTTTCTGAACAACTATATAAGATTTAGACAGGAGAAAAGGATAAACAGTATAAGTGTCTGTAGATGTCTTTGTTCTCAATGACTAATTTAAAACAAACTTTTTGTAGTATTGGACAGCAAAGCACCAAAACCAGAAGATATTGATGAGGAAGATGATGATGTTCCAGGTAAGTGACATTTCTTTTGTTTTACGATTTTTAGCATTCTGCTTATCTCATTTAATTTGTTGCATAATGACTTACAGTTTTAGGTTGATAATGAGCTTGTGAATTTCAGTTGATTCGAATGATGTGGCTATGGTCTAACAAAAAAGAATAAAAGCCCTCCCATTTAGAATGTAGAATTAAAAATAGTCACACAAAGCTCTGCTGCCTGCATGTATTAACTTGGAATCACTGTGATTATAAATTTGTTATGATTTTAGCTATTGTTATGACATATCTGTGGGAATTTTTATTGACATATGAAAATGCTGTTCACTCAGTAGTTTGCATAGACCAAAAAATTTAACTTTTCCTTAGGATTACTGTTTTAAGCAGATAAATGAAGCATTAGTAATGAAACACCACCAATTCTTTTCTGCCCCTTGTCCTATATATTTTGAGGCTAATTCTAGTAGCAATAATTTTGGTTTTATTGGGGTTAAAATAAAATACAAGGATTTATTTACTTCATGTATATCTTTAACTCATGTACCTTTTTTTCAGATCTCGTAGAAAATTTTGATGAGGCATCAAAAAATGAAGCTAACTAAAATCTCTTCTGGTTTTTGGAAGCTGGCATGGACTAGATTTAACAGATCAGCTATGTGGTTCCAAAGTTTTACAGACACGGAGAACATCAACTGTTACTAGTTCAGTAATATAAATATTTTGTATATTAATAATGCTGTTTGTTCAGCATTTTTTGGTCATTTGATTTTGCATTTTGCACTTCCTCCCCGGATCTATTCTTTTGGTCAAAATACGAAGTATTGGTGCAGTTTGAGGGTGTTTTGATTTTTGATTCTTGACTTTTTCTTTTGTTTTTTTGTTTGGGGTATTTTTGGTGTGTGTATGTTTATGTATGTGTGTGGGTATGTGTGTATACAGTGGAGAGCAAATTGGAAAACAGTTCTATTTATCCTCCTCCTTCCCCCAATAGAAATAAAACAAATCTTTACATTTGTTACTTTTTATTTTTTTCTAAGAATGCACAGAATTAATGAAAAGTGACTATCTGGGATTTCAAATCTGAGAGTTTATCCTCATTTTGTTTTAATTTGCTTGGCTAATGTATTTTTCATACAATGCTCTGGGTTTAAAATGTCTTTTTGAGATATTTTCACCAGCTTCATGCTGGCGTAAATGGGTAGCATATCTTTGGTGCAGTTGCCTTAGATTCACTTACCTAGTCAGACCCAGAAGAATTTCTTCTACTAGCTTTCTTCCTAAATGCCATTTTTCCTCTCCTTTTGGTTTCCGGTTGGCTTGGTCAGCTTTTGGTAATGCTCCTCCTCACCTTCCCCCTAGCCTCAGAACGATGCTCTCCATATAGAGTTAAGTGAGTGCCTAATCCGTCTTTTTGTAAGACTTTGTTCCCTCATCCTGAGGAATAACAACTCCATCTTCAACTTTTTATTTCCCCCTTGATTTTACAGTTTGGTAGATTTCAAACTGGAATAGCTAGCATGTGCTTACTAAATAATTTTATGCCAGCCTTATCCTGTATCCTAGCTGTTCTTAATAGCAGGTGCAAAAATGCCTCTTTTTCAGCAAGGTTGAAATTGGGAATATCCTTTTTGAATCAGAAAAAAATAGACCACAGACTTATCCCCCAGCACAAATGGGCATTCTATGACATGTTATTGGCCCCAGGAGGATTTCTTCAAACACTCTCCTATTCTTGGCCTTGAACCTACCTCTAGATTGGATCTTGCTATTATAACTGCTCACAGCATCCTCCTGCATGCTTAGAATAATGCTTTGGGCGGAACACTGGTAAAACACAGTATTTATTTTTTACCTCCTCTCAGAGGACTTGGAGGTAAGTTGTATTCATTCATTCAAGTTTCCCTCTTGCTGTCTGATGATAAAAGCTTGCATTTTGCTATATCAGCATTTGTTATAGCCAATATTTAAGGATAAGATTTAGAAAATCTAGCGTTTCCTGGCCCATCATTAACTATGGCTTAACCTTGCAGCATATGAACTTTTTTTTCAAGCTAGGTATCTTTATATGATATCTAAAGTGCAAGACCAACAACATATCAAGGGATCTACAGACACAAAGGCAAAGCTCTTGTGTTTTTTTTCATCCAGACACCTCAATTTATTTTATAAATTTGTTCATTATCCTGTTATGTTTTATATAATATATGGACTTAACTACAAAATAAAATAACAGTAATAAAATAACAAAAGAGGATATTTCCTCTTGTGCTTCTCTTATTGTTGTCTACAGAATTTCCTTTTGTATTTCCCCTCTACTCCCCACCCCCAAATGAATTTTGCCTGCTCATTTGAATTACTGTTTCATCCACTGTTAGATAGTAGATTTAAATGGTCTATATAGTCCAGAATTAAGTTCCTCTGATTGTCCCCAAGGGGCACCTTGTGGGGCAGAGAGGGTTAGGGGGCATCAAGTGGTTAAGGACATACAAGAGATAGGTAATATAGCAAATGAGAAAAAGAGCACATATCTGGAAGACAGGAGACTGTAGTACTAGTCCAGACTCTGGCAATTGCTAATTGTGATCCTGGGCAGGTCACCTAATTACTCTGAAATTCATCATTAGTCAAATGAGATGTTTCTAAATCTTATTTCTCCTGCTCCTGTAGTTCTATAAATCTCATTTCTGAAAATTCTCAAGGAGGTGATTTTATCATCTTTTCAGAGATGTCAGTTTTTATCAACACCCATAAAGCTTTTTTGTGGTATATGCTTCTTCCTCTTTTCTCCTTTTGATCACATTTTAACTACTTGTACCCAGAGGAGCTCTGGTCAGTATTTCCTTTTATCCTGTTGCTCCAACTCTTAATGGCTGGCCTCTCTTATGTGCAATAAGTCAATATTTTTTTTTTTTTAAGTATTTTCATCCTTCCACTTTCATGGACAGAGCATATTGAGATCTTGATTGAACCCAAAGAAATGTTCCTGCCTTCAGAGTGAGTAGGCATAGGTAAGAGTATGGGTGAAACTGGTAAATTGTAGTGTTCTTGGCGTAAATATGAATTATATAGCTTTTTAAAAATATATGAGGTAGTTACTAAATAAGTACTTTTTACTAAGGTTAGGTATTTATTGCCAAGATAACTATAGAAGCATTTTCTGGGGAAATTCACCTTAAGTTTTGGGGATAATTCAAGAAATGTCTGCAAAAAATTGATCCTTTAAAACGAAATGGTCTTAATTTTTGTGGTTAGTAGTTGTACTTTTTGTAAAGATTCTTATTTTTATCTGTTTTGGCAAAGCCCAAAGTAAATAGCTGGGACCTTATTTTTTTATCCTTATTTTCCTTACTAAGTAATGGTTTAAGAATACATCAAGCACCTTGATTTAAGTAAGTAGTGTTTATGGGATTCCATTAAATTAATTCTAATAAGCTTACCAGGTTCTTGTGAAAACCCATATTGGGATATGTTTGATTGGTTTCTTTGTTTTAATTCAGTGTTTACCCCTAAGTATGCTATATATCCATAAGTAAAATGTCCTAAGACACAGGATGGTATAGTAGAAAAAGCACAGGTTTTTAGATAGAGATGAGTTCCATTACCTGATCTGCATGTAATGGAGATTACAGCAGGGTTGTAATCTCTGTTTACAGCAGGGTTGCTGCAATGCACAATTCCAGGGACTACCATTCATACTTGTGGTCCAGGGGGTGCCATTTTCATAGACTACAATGTGACCAGTGCCCCTGTAATAGTGCAGTAATGGCCTTGCTCCTTGAGTCTTTTTTCTCCTCTGTAAAATGGTGCCTGAGTCAAGTAGGGTTCCTTAGAATCCCCTAAATGATTAAGATGAAGATAAAAGATGATTCAAGTGTGTAATCTTCCAAACCATGGCAAAAAGGAGCTCATGGTTCTAGGCACAACAATGCTCCATTCTACACTGCCGCACTCCAGTTCTACCTGCATTGCTCTGCCATGTAGAGTTTGCCTAGATTATCATAGCCTCCTTATTGGTCTTGCTTATGATTTACTCTCTCCAATCCTTCCTCTACACAGGAGCCAAACTATCTAAATTTCACATCTGAGCATGTCATACCCAACCAAGGTGATGAGGCAGGCCACTGCCTATGCATACGACTTGCAGTACATGATCCCTGCAACAAAGACCCAATAGTAGCTTGGTTAACCTGTGCTGGCCAGTAGACAGTGTCCCTCTGAGCCTAGATCCCAACGTGTCCTTCCTCCTCTCACAGTCCCGAGACTTGGTAGGGCCAGGGAGGTGCATCTAGTTGTCTTGCTAAGGCCCACAAAATACACAAGATACATGGTAAAGAAGCAGTCATTTCACTACTTTTGACATAATTTTTCCAAAAGCTATTTGAGATGCAATACCAGTGAATAAAGAGCTGTCACAATAAAAAAAAAAAAAACCCCACACACATACTATTTTGTTTCAAGCGTCCATTCCTGTGCACATATTTTTACAATAGTACAATATTAGAGTTATTTGATTTTTTAATACTTTTCCCACCTAGAGCATGAGCACCTTGATGGCACATGGCATGTCATACATCTTTTATCTCCAACATCTAGCATAGTGCCTAACAGTCTACTCATGATCATAACTAATTTACTGAATACTTACTACTGTAAAGAGGTATTTAACTCTCAAACAGTCCAGTGGGGCAGGGATTATAATTCTACTTTTTTGTGTGTGTGAAATAAACATTTTTAATTAGTTTCAACTGTATAACAGTGCAATAGTTAACACTTTTTGCCCCTCAAAGTGACAATCCCCATCCCCCAATCTGCCACCCCACTCCCCCACCCCGTATCATGCATATCTAATACAATTCCCTCGACTCCATTCCCACACTATACTCCACGTCCCATGATATATATACACTTATAATTGACATACAATATACAACATCAGCTTCAGGTGTACAGTGCAGTGATCCAGCCTCTACCCTATCCATGCAGTGGTCTCCCTAACAAGAAATGTGACCATCTGACACCCTACAAAATATTTACAACATTATTAATTATATGAACTGTCTTTCATATCCCTGTGGCAATATTGTAGTTACATATTTATGCTGTCTAATCCCTTGCCCTTCTCCCTCATCCCCACCTCCCTCCCAACTAGCAACCATCAGTTTTTCCTCTATATCTCAGACTATTTCTGTTTACTTTGCTCGTTCATTCAGTTTTTAGATTTCACATATAAGTGAGGTCATATGGTATTTGTCTTTCTCCGACTGACTTATTTCACTTAATATAATAGTCTCTGGGTCCATCCATATCATTGCAAATGGTACGATTTCATTCTTTATAGCGGAGTAATACTCCGTTGTATAAATGTACTACAGTTTCTTAATCTAGTCTACCAATTTTTTTTTCTTTTTTTTTTTTTTTTTAGTGAGCCATCCTGCCACCTGTTGGCATCTCAGCAGCAGCTCAGCTCAAGCCAGGAATCGAACTGCTGTTGCTCAGAGCTTGCACTCTTGAACTATA
>NW_017731996.1:341634-355158 GCF_001890085.2 Hipposideros armiger
CAGACAAGTTGCTGTCCTTTTGTTCTTCAGTCTAGTTGTGGAGGACGTTGCTTCACTGGCCCAAGTTGGCACCATCATTGCACTCTTCCCGGGCAAGGCAGATAAGTCGCCGGCTTCTGGACAGCCACTCACTGCGGCTGCTGGCTACACACAGTAGCCCATGGCAACCCACTACAGCAGGGGCTGCAGCCTAGCCGTCCCCTCACGGCAGCTCAGCTGCAGATTGAGCTGTTGGTCAGCATCTTAGCTGTAGTAGGCAGTGTCACTGGCCCTCATATATGGGATCCGAACCGGGGTCCTCTGGTGTCCCAAGCCAGTTCTTAACCAATGCGCCACTTGGCAGGACCGCTGTAATCCCACTTTTAAAGGAACAAAAAGTGGTTGAGGAAAGTTGCCAAAGGTCACACAACCAACTGGTGGGAGAACCAGGATTCTAATCTAGATCTATCATATTTCACAGTCTAAACTCTGAACATCATCCCACACCACTCAAATGTTTATTGAGATGAAAATGTGGCCTCTAGACAGATATCCTCATCAAATATCATTCAATATTAGCCTGAAAGTGAAACCTATCTCAAGGATTACTCAGGAAGTAACGGAGGTTTTTTAAAGTAGGATTTGTAATTTTTTGTATATATTCAGATGCTGACTTTTATAAACTTAATTGGACATTTTGCATCCCTGGGATAGGGTCCTTTTCTGAGGATAAAAAAAAAAGTTTATGAAAGTGTGACATTTTCCTTTTACAAAATGAGTGTAAGAACATTCATATCTTGTATATTCTTTATGGAATGACTGACCACCAAGGTCAGGTTATCTTGACCATGACCAAATCCAGGGAACTAGAATCTAGGTCATCAATAAACTTCCCAATGCTCATTTTATCTAATTAGACCTCACAGTGGTGTTGGGATATCTTTCCCACTCCCAGTTCCTAGAACATAATGGGACAGCAAATAAGACACTGAGATGTGTTTCATGGCTTCCTCAAGAGGCACTGGTCACCTGCACCAGAGGCCACCCAGCCCTGACATTCATGAAGGGTACAGGAGAATTCTATCTTGCCACTTACATTATTTTGTCTTTTATCTGCTGTTTCTTCCTTCCCTCAGGGGCTTGAGGGATGTTATGTGGGTGGTGGCAACAAAGCAGAACAATGAAGCTAATGGCAATTGGTTTGAGAGTCATTACCTTAACCTTATTGCCAGGGTCTAATAAAATAGAACTAAAACCCAAGGCATAAAAATTTGAAGTTTTCCACAGCTTTGATGGTGCTCTATCCTCCATAACATCATGCCATTATGACCTCTAATTTACTAAACTACATAGTCACTTTTTATGTCACTGATGACCTTGCTCAATGGGTTAGAATAATTTAATTTTCGTTTAACTTTCAAGTTTTTACATACTGATCTCCAGGCACTTTAAAAGTCTTGTTTTACAGACAAAATGGGACGTGGCACTGATAACCCATCAACCCACCCTCATCTACCCCAACTGCTGCTTTTCTCCCCCCATTCGAGACAGAACACTTTTGAGAGCCAAGAATTCTCCCTTTCTGGAAGGCTGTGTCAGTTTGAGTCCTCCAGAAAGCACACACTAAGAGATAAAATGCAAGTCTGACCCTAAGTGAAGAAGGGAGGAAGCACTCTAGGCTGCCTTGCAATCTGAGGAAGGTTTGGCAAGACCATCAGGGAATCCCCAAGCCAAAGTCAACCATCAGAGGAGTCTCATGTTTCCCCCAAATAGGTCTGTCTTAGTATCCTGCCATACTCAGTAATTGATGGGGGTAGCCCATGGGAGGCATGGCCTCAGTACAAAGGGAGTGATTAATGGATTTCACAGTTCAGCAGCTGGAGCATTGGTTAGTTACCCTCCCTGTAGTTGGAGGTCTACAAGTCACATTTTCATAGCTACCACAAGAAGATAATTATTAAAATGTTTTGTAGTGCCATGTATGGGGAGCATCTACTTTACTTTTTAAAATCATCTAAGGTGAGATCAGATAGCTTTATACCCATCATTCTATTTAATTTTAACAACTCTCTGAAATAGGTACTATTGTTATCTGTTTTATCAATGAGGAAAACATGGATCAGAAAGGTTAAGTAACTTGTCCAAGATCACACAGTTGATCATGCAGGTGTCCTCGCTGGAATTTAAACACATTAGGTCTGTCTAACTCCAAAGCCAGTGTCAGATATTGTGTTCGGGCCTGAGTTAGGGAACAAGATAAACAGTCCAACCTGCAGGGAGTTTACAGTACTGATAATTCTCCAGGTAGTCACGGTAGTCATGTCCCTCCTCTGCCCCACCCCCCAGCCTTAACAGCTACCGTATATTGATTGCTTCTCCTGCTGGTCACTATGCTAAGTGCCTTACAGACATTGTCTCCCTTAGTCCTCAACACCCTCCCTATTGAATGGGTATTACTAGCCCTATTTTACATGTGAAGAAACAGATTTGGAAAAATTATAGCTATAAAGTATAGCTAATATTTATTGAGCTCTCACAATAATCTTATGAAGTAGGTGCTCTTGTTATTTCCATTTTACAGATGAGGCATGTGAAGCACAATTGGTTTTGGTAGCCTTCCCAAGGAAACACAGCTAAGTAAGTGGTGGAGTCAAACCTAGGTACTCTGGTTTCAGAGCTAACATGTTTAACCACTATGCCAAATTGCCTAATGCCAGGAGAGCGGGATTTGCATCCCAAGGCTGACTCCAAATTATCCTGTCTAGGCCATACATTGCTCTTCTGCTCAATTGTTCCCCATTCATTTCTTTTTTGGGGAGGAGGGGAACCACTGGAGACAAATAGTCACTGAGTACTACTATATATGCTACATACTAGGGAAACACAATATCTACCAACGAGGTATTATGCAGCCATAAAAAAGTTCTTAACATATTGATATGGTGTAATCTCTGTGATACATTAAGTGAAAAAAGCCAGGTGCAAAAGAGTATTTATAGTATGTGTTTTTATGTGTAAGAAAGAAGGGAACTACCAAACAAATGGTCTGAAGTCTTTAAAAAATGTCAGTGTGATGAACTAGAAAGGTTAAAGGTTAAAGTGACTCAGCTGGTTAAGAGTTGGCTTGGGCCGGCCAAGTGGCGTGATGGTTAACAACTGGCTTGGGATGCCAGAGGGCCCCGGTTCGGATCCCACATATGAGGGTCAGTGACACTGCCCTCTACAGCTAAGATGCTGAACAACAGCTCAACCTGGAGCGGTGCTGCCGTGAGAGTCGCCGGCGACAGCATAGGCTGCAGTCCCTGTGGCAGTGGGTTGCCATGGGCTATTGTGTGTGGCCAGCAGCCAGCGTGAGTGGCCAGCAGCCGCCGTGAGCGGCCGTCCAGAAGCCGGTGACTGATCTGCCTCGCTCGGGAAGAGCGCAATGATGGTGCCAACTTGGGCCAGTGAAGCGACGTCCTCCACAACTAGACTGAAGAACAAAAGGACAGCAACTTGTCTGTTCCCCTTCCCCCAATTCCCCACTGCTGTTCCCATGCCCCCAATTCCCCAATAAAAATCTTAAAAAAAAAAAAAGTTGGCTTAAGAGTGCGAGCTCTGAGCAACAGGGCCGCCGGTTCGATTCCCACATGGGCCAGTGATGCTGCACCTGAGTTGAGCTGTCGCTGAGCTGCCAACAGGTGGCAGGATGGCTCAGCTAGTGTAACAAGATTGCCTGTTGGATGGTAGGCTATGCTCACCCACAACTAAGACTGAACTTGGCACCTAGAGCTGAGCTGCCGCCTGGATGGCTCAGTGGATAGAGCGTGGGCTCTTAACAACAAGGCTGTGTCGGGTTTGACTCCCGCATGGGATGGTGGCTATGCCCACCCACAACTAAGATTGGACACAGCACCTTGAGTTTAGAGGCCATGAGCTGCCGACAGGAAGCCAGATAGAGACTGGCGCCCTCCACAACGAAGACTGAATAACAACTTGGCTGGTCCCCTTCTCCAATTCCCCAACACTGTTCCCCTCTCCCAAGTCCCCAATAAAATCTTTAAAAAAAAAAAAAAGGATAAATATTAAAAGACACTAAAGAGACTTGACAAACTAAATGCTACATGTAATTCCCCAATAGAATCCTAAATCTGGGGAAGAAAAAGCTACTATAAAGTGTTAAGTCCTAAACTGTGGAAGTTTTGAGATGTTAACCCACTTGCAAGTTTTACACACACACACACACACACACACACACACACAGAGGAATATGAAACTTCTGGATCTGGGTCAGAGATAAAACTGTTTTTACTGACATAATAGTAATCTTAGCACCAGTTTTCTATGCCCTATTTTCCCTTGGGGTGACAGAAAGAGGGCCTGATGTCACCTGCACATATAGTGGAGTTTGTACTACATATAAGAAACTCCAAAATTATGATTCCCGGAGTGTATCTAGGATGGCCTTCACAGCTGCCATCCTTCCCTCTGGCGATTAAGAGACAAGTCTTTGCTCTGGGCAGAGTGGAAATGGCTCCGGGGAGAGGTAAGACTTTTTGATATTTCCAGAAGCCTCATTTTCAGGGCTGCTATTCAATCCCTCTTTAATCCAGAATTTATTTTTTTTCTCAGAAAGGCTTAATCATGCAGAAATGTGAAAATAATTGTGGAAAGTTGTTTCTTGACTTACGTAAGGGACACAAGTGGGACAGTGGGTGAAATTTGCATATGGACTATATGTTAGACAAAAATACTGAATGAATGTTACATTTCTTGAAATTGATCATTGTATTGGTATATTTTAAAATGTCCTTTTTCTTAAGAGATAAATGCTGAAGTGTTTAGGGGTAAAGGGTCATGGTGTTTGCAACTTGCTCTGAAATGGTTCAGCAAATAATAACACCAGCAATACTATGAAGAAAAAGATAAATCAAATGGAGGCATGTTAATAGTAGATGAATTAGGGGAGGGATAGTTAAACTATTAAACATTAAACTATTTTTGCAACTTTTCTTGTAGATTTGAAAATTTTTGAAGTAAATGATTTTTAAAAAGAAAGAGGAAATAAGCACAAACACTAGAAGAATTTTAGAAGCTATTAAAAATGCCTACCTATCAAGACAGGAGGAAATGGGGTGGGGAAGATGAAAAAAAGATTTGAAAAAAAGATTTATCTAAAAATGCCTTTTAAAATATTTTGACTTTTAAGCCATGTAAAATGTTACATATTCAAAATGTTACTTAAAAAGCAAACACTAAAATTGAAGACAAATGAAACCAAATGGACCTAACTCGATATCAAATTACTACCTACTATAATTACCAGAGAGAAAAGAATTATTTCAAGTGTCTTCTGAATACAGTGCTCACTGTATAATCCTAAGTAGGATATGGGATAATGTCTAAGGACAAGAAGAATGTCAAATCTTAAATTTGATTCTAGTCTTAATAATGTTGGTATTGTAATTTCCAAACTATTTCATGTATATTGGGTAAAGCAAATAAATACGTTAACGTTATTAGAAACGATGATTTTCATGTTAAAAAAAACAGATATAAACATTATAGAACTTAAGAAAAAACTTAAGCTTTAATTGGAAATATCAATATTATCTCATGATTTTTAAAATATAAATTTTCTAGCTCTGTCCACTGAATGAGCCCAGAAGCAGTGACACCCAATGGCAATAAACACATTTAGTGCCCAGATCTTGGCTTCTAGATATTCCCCAATGAAAGGATTCGGGCTCTCGCAGAGGAATGGCTGATTTCAGCTCTAGGGCAGAGAAAGTACAAAGTGAATTGGAATACCCTTTTGTTCCGGAAAGTAAGGAAATGCTTAAAGAATGATGACAACATATAAAAATGACGCAGGAGGCAGCTTAATGGAGTTTTCACTGGCCAAATTTGGGATAATTTAAGGATCAAAAGAGGTAATAATAAACTAAATGCAATTGTTACTGTTTATAGAATAT
The DNA here is from genome assembly GCF_001890085.2 of Hipposideros armiger. Taxonomy (NCBI): domain Eukaryota; kingdom Metazoa; phylum Chordata; class Mammalia; order Chiroptera; family Hipposideridae; genus Hipposideros; species Hipposideros armiger. The sequence goes on from NW_017731996.1 coordinate 347,568, forward strand.
TAAATAAATAAAAATCTACAAACTCACAGTAATACTATTGAAAAGGTAAAAGAAAAGAATCTATTTGCCACAATTGGAGATGACTATTTCACCAACTCTTACTCTAAAAATTGGATAAAAGAATTAAACATTTTATCAGGACTTTTAAGGGAGAACTCTAGTTCATCCCCACTTGGCAGTAAAAAGTTCTTTTCAAAAGCCAATAGATGGTAGATGATAGAATTACAAAATCACCATATTTCAACTACCAATGAAATAACTGACTCACGCAAGGCCTTTCAAAAGATGCTAAAACTATTAGGTGAAAGGTTATGTAGTACCAAAGAATATCTCCACCGATTACTTGTTTATTGCAAAGCTGTGTGTTGGAGGGTGGCGATTGGCACCACATTAAACAAATGATCATAGCATCATTAAGAGTAGGCCAACTTGACATTATGTGCCTCCCAATGCAAGGCAACATGAAGTTCACAGTATTGCCTATGAGTCTTGCCAAAAATGTATAAGAAAAATTTAATCAAGCCTTTAGATTTAACTTCTACTTTATAAGAATCCAGATAATCCAGAATGTGGGACATTCTTTAAGACAATAAGCCTCATCTTTCTAAAAAGTCATTATATTTTTAAAATTTGGGGCAGCTGTTTTAGATTAAAAGAATGTAAAGAGCACAATAATCCAATGCAGTGCCTGAACCCTGATTGAAAATTGATTCGATCAAAACTAAGACATTTAGGGACAACTGGGAAATCTTGCATATGGGCTGAATTATAGATGATATTAAAGAATGGTTGATTTATTAGGTATCATAATGGTATTGAGATTCTACAGGTGAATATCCTAATTCTTAGGAGAGTTATGCTAAAATATATAATGGTAAAGTATCATGGTGTCTGCAATTTACTTTCATATAATGAAAATATACATAAAAAATGAAAAGTCAAAATGTTGATTATTAAACTTAGGGAGTTGAATATACAGGTATATACAGAGGGTGCCAAAAAATGTATACACATTTTAAGTAAGGAAAAAACTATTGTTTTACTCAATTATAAGACTGAATATATACTGATAACAAAAGATGAATACAAGTCACTTTTGACTTCTGCCATTACAAGAGGTGCTCAAAGTGGTTACCATCAGTGTCCAGACATTTCGGATTATGGCAAACTGCTGCTTGAGCATAGGTAACATCTCTTAAAATGTGTATACATTTTATACAAAAACCCCGGGTATTTAAACTTTTCTGTATGTATGAATTTTTCCATAATAAGGAGTTTTGGGGGGAAAAACATAGCTTCTATTCTCATGGGGCTCACAGACTAAAGTGGGGGGAGTTAGTAAATGAGAGTAAATTTGATGGGTGAAAAATGCTAGGGATTCCTAACTTTAAAATCCATCCTTTTCCTTCTATGCTAATATTGTTATTTATCTTGTGTGTATGTACTTTCTCACCAGTTAAATTTTTATAAGGTATATGCAGAGACCATGTCTCCTACATTGGTCTATTATTCAGTTAGGCCCTGAACCTATTCAATATATATTTGTTGAATGAATCCTCTATTAGCAACACTTCAGTGCTTCACCATCACTGAAAGATCATTAGTCTGGCACTAAAAACCCTTTACTCCAGGGGCTGGCTGAATGGCTCAATTGGTTAAGAGCTCACTCAGAGTGCAAGATCCGAGCAACAGGGTTGCCGGTTGGATTCACGGCCCGAGCTGAGCTGCCGCTGAGCTTCCAACAGGTGGCAGGATGGCTCAGCTAAAAAAAACAAAAAAACATAAAATCCTTTACTCTAACTTCATCAATAACCAGAACTTCCAAAATATTTGTTCTCGCTCATGCCTTTATACTTTTATATAATAATTTCTGTTTCCTCTGTCTGAAATGTCTTTTCCCTTCTCTGATTGTCAGATGTATCCTATCATTAATCAGAACTCAGCTCAAATGTCACCTGCTCTATATTCTCATAACTCTTTGTATATAACTCTGAGCATATCACCACCACCATCATCATCATCACTACTATATACACAGACAAACACTATCATGAATATCATGAATCCTTAAAACAACGCTTCAAGGAAGGTATCATTATCCTCTTTGTATACATGAAGAGACTAGCTCAAAGATGTGAAGGGGCTTGTTAGTAAGTTAATGAGCTTGATTTTCAAACTCTGATATGTCTAACACCAAAGTCCTTGTAATTATTTTTCCACATGATTTCCTCAGGGGCAGAAACTTAGCATTTCTTTTCATTTCTCCAGGGCCTACAATGTGCCTGGTGAATAGTAGGCACTCCATAAATATTTCTTTGCTGAAAAATTGCTAGATCCTACTTCCATGTTTTCTTTGAGTATTTTCCACCTGAAATATCCTACCTCCTCTTTGCCTATTTAAATTCTACCTACCCATGGGCCGGCCGAATGGCGCGGTGGTTAAGAGCTGGGTTGGGATGCCAGAGGGCCCCAGTTCGGATCCCACATATGAGAGCCAGTGATACTGCCCTCTACAGCTAAGATGCTGAACAACAGCTCAACCTGGAGCTGGGTTGCCGTGAGTCTCCGGCGATGGCATAGGCTGCAGCCCCTGTGGCAGTGGGTTGCCATGGGCTACCGTGTGTAGCCAGCAGCCAGCGTGGGCGGCCAGCAGCCACTGTGATTGGCTGTCCAGAAGCCGGTGACTGATCTGCCTTGCCTGGGAAGAGCGCAATGATGGTGCCAACTTGGGCCAGCGAAGCAACGTCCTCCACAACTAGACTGAAGAACAAAAAGACAGCAACTTGTCTGTTCCCCTTCCCCCAATCCCCCATGGCTGTTCCCATCCCCCCAATTCCCTAATAAAAAATCTTTAAAAAAAAATTCTACCTATCCTTTGAAATGCCTCCTCTGTGGAGCCTCTCTGACTGTTGCAGCCTACACTGATCTCTTTCTCCACTGTTTGAATAATGCGAGTCCACACATTTTAGGCTTGGATTACATTCTGCCCTATATTGGACTTATATGATTTTATTCATGGTTAGCTTCTTAGGACAAGGACAGGGTCTTCTCTTTGGAATGGCTCAGGGCATATAACACAGGCCTAATCATACGGCTCATTGATTGGAAGACTTCTTTCATCTAGAACCAAATAGCGTTTAGTAACAATGGGAAGTTACATTCAATTCTACACATTTTTGAGAGTGGCAGTTGAAATCCTACTCTGTGATTAAGAATCCTCACTCATTGGCCAGCCGAGTGGCTCGTTGGTTAAGAGTTGGCTTGGGAATGCAAACTCTGAGCTGCAGGGCCACCGGTTTGGATCCCACATGGGCCAGTGATGCTGTGTCCTCTACAGCTAAGATAGTGAACAATAGCTTGACCTGGAGCTAGGCTGCCGTGAGCTGCCGTGAGCCGCCGTGAGCCGCCATGAGCAGCCGTCCAATGGCCAGCAACAGATCTGCCTTAGCCGGGAAGAGCACAATGATCACAATACCAACGTGGGCCAGTGAAGTGACGTCCTCCACAACTAGACTGAAGAACAAAAGGACAGCAACTTGTCTGTTCCCCTTCCCTGGTTCCCCAACGCTGTTCCCTCTCCCAATTCCCCCAATAAGATCTTTAAAAAAATAAAAGAATCCTCACTCATTGAACAGGAAATTGTGATTTTTTTTGCTGGGGCACAATAAATCCACTATTAACCCAGGATAAGGGTTGAAAACAGAAAAAAACAAACTACAAGACTCCTCCATCATAACTCCAAGTTCCACTTTTAGTACCAGAATTCTTCAATTGCAACTCTAGATTGTTCTACTAGAATTCCTAGATTCTATTCTGTGAACCCCAGATAGTAATATTGGACCCCCCAGGTCTGCTCTGAGAATACCTGATTCTACTAATGGTCATCCATATTCTACTGCAATTCTATAAAATTATTCCACTGGACTACAGATTCTACTCTAGGAACCCAACAATTTATGTTTGAAATTCCAGGTTATATTCTGTGAGTCCTATATTCTCCTACGGGGCAAACAAATTCCACTATTAAAGCCCAAGATGCTACTTTTTGGAATTATAGCTTCTATTTTGGCAACTCCAGATTCTAGTCCCCAAATCCCAGACTTTAATATTCTAACCCCAGATTCTATTGTCAAGGCTCAAGAGTCTAATATTGGAACTCCAGGTCCTATTATTGGAATCACATGTCCTACTTTTAGAACATCATGTTATACTCTCTGAACCCAAGATTTTAATATTGGACCTTACATTCTACTATTACAATTTAAGATTTCATTATTGGAATCCAATTTTCCAATCTTGGAACTCAAGGATCTGCTTTAATCATTCTAGATCTTATGATTAAAACCCCAGGTCTTCATCTCCCCAGGAGATTTTACTATTAAAACTCAAAGTTTCACTCTCAGAAAACAAAGTTCTACAGAAATTTACACTTTAATCTCAGAAACATAGATCCGTTATTGGGATTAGACCTGAAGGTTGAGTTGAGGCTGAAGTTCTGGTAGGAGAATTTTGGACTCGAATTATTAAGATTAAATTGAGGTTCTTCACTTGAAACTCCAATTTCAGAACTGAATAACTTATGTTTGGAACTCCAGGTTCTACTAATGTGAGCCCCTCATTCTATCACTGAACATAAAGATTACTCAAGATGCTGCTCATATGAGAAATATAGTTTCTATTAGGATAACATCAGGCTCTATTTGTTAAGCCTACAATTTTACTAATAGAATTCAAAGTTCTCTCGATTCTAGAATCTAGAGGTACTTACCATAGTGGTTAGAAGCATGAGCTCTGGAGACATACTGTTTATGGTTAGGGACCATCTCAGTGCTTCCCAGGTGTGTAACTTTCAGAAAGTTATTTAACCTTCCTCTACCTCAGTTTCTTCATTTGTAAAATAGGGATGATAATAATAATACTCACCTGACAGGTTTTTTTGTGAGCGCTAAATGTAATAAAAACAGTAATACATGTAGAACACTTAGAACAATGCTTGGCACATACATTAGCACTTAAATGTTAGCCATTAGCATCATTACTATTGAAGCTGATTCTAATACTAATCTAAAATGTTCATTCCACTTATAGAATGTCTCAAGTTAACACTGCACCTGAAGGTTCCACTGTGGTACCTCAAGATTCTCTACTGGAACTTAAGATGAGCTCTCTGAATCCTATATTTTTTCCTTGTATTTCAGGCTAAGCATTCAAGCTTCAATATTGTATTATTAGAACTTAATGTTCCAATCTCAAAATCTCAAAATAACATAATCTCATGTTCTATTCTTGTGACCCCAGATTCAAGTTCAGGAACTCTAGGCTGTTTCTCTGAACCTGAAATTCCACTATTGGACCTCTAGATTTTACTCTCATAACTTGAGATTCTACTATTAGAACTCCAGGCTCCAGATTCAGAGCCTGCAACTTGATTATGAGCTCCAATATCTACTACTGGTTTTAGTCTCTGAACCTGAGCATCTAATTAGAACTCAGCTGCTACTTGGAACCGAAAATTTCACTACTGGAAGTATAGGCTCTACTCGCTGAACTTGAATCCTACAATTAGATTCCATAATCGCAACCAGAAATTCTACTTTAGGAATTTCAAGAATGGCAACCCAAGATGCTATATTTGGAACACCAAGTTCTAATCTGTGACTTTTTAAAAATTAACTTTTTAAAATTTAAGTATAGTTGATATACAATCTTATATTAGTTTCAGGTGTACAATATAGTGATTGACTTTAGTTTTTTTTTTTAAGATTTTACTGGGGAATTGGGGGAGGGGAACAGCTTTGGGGAATCGGGAAAAGGGGACAGACAAGTTGCTGTCCTTTTGTTCTTCAGTCTAGTTGTGGAGGACGAGGCTTCAGTGGCCCATGTTGGTATTATCATTGCGCTCTTCCCGGGTGAGGCAGTTGCTCACTGGCCACTGGATGGCCGCACACCTCAGCTCACAAAAGCTCACACCCGCTGACGGCCAGCCCCACTGCAGCCTATATCGTTGCTGATGACTCATGGCACCCAGCTCCAGGTCGATCTGTTGTTCACCATCTTAGCTGTAGAGGGTGCAGCGTCACTGGCCCTCATGTAGGATCTGAACCAGGGCCCTGCTGCTCAGAGCTGGTGTTCCAAGCCTACTCCTAACCAACGTGCTACTCAGCCGGCCCAGACTTGACATTTTTATACCTTACAATGTGGTCACCCCACTAATTCTAATAATCATTGGCACCGTGCAAACTTATCACAATATTATTGACTATATTTCCCTTCCCCTTTTCACTCATCCTCCCACCCCCTCCCTTTCGGCAACCTGCGACTTTTATATTTTATTTTTGACCTCCCTGTTCTATCAAAGTCTGCAATTCTAATACTGAGCTCTGGGTGCCAAACTTGGAATTGCACATTTAATTATTTTACTTCAGATTTCATTCTTTTGTTTGTTTTGTTTGTTTTTTTTAGCTGAGCCATCCTGCCACCTGTTGGCAGCTCAGCGGCAGCTCAGCTCGGGCGGGACTCGAACCGCTGCTGCTCAGAGCTCGCACTCCTGAGCAAGCTCTTAACCAACTGAGCCCCTTGGCTGGCCTCAGATTTCATTCTTATAACCCCAGATTTGACTCTCAGTTTTCTAGCTTCTATTTAGAGGTTGCTAAGAAAGCTTTCTTAAGAATTTCCCAGGCATAACTGCTTGCTTATATACTGTCTTGAACTGTGCTCTCAGATTCCTGGGATAACAAAACCCCTTGGTAAATGGAGTCCTCTGGCAATGGCTACTGCAATAGAGGAAACTAGGGTGGCCCATGACAAAATTGTTAATGAAACTTCCTACAGTTCCCTACCCGCCCTATCATCTTTGTGGCTCTTCTTCAGATCCCCAGTGCCCATATGCACTCTCATCACTTCTATCCAACCCACTCAGGTCAAGAGGCTCTCAAGAATATATTTGAAACTTTTTATATTAAAGTGCTAGTGAATTAAGATATTTCATACATTCCCCTGCTCCTCCCCTCCACTTAAATATTTAAAATTTAAAGCCTCAGCCAAATAGGTAAAGCTCCTAAAGTAACATTTCACACATTTTCAAGGAATGAGGGAGGTAATTCGGAAGGAAAATCACAGGGTCTCCAGTGGACCCTTAAAATCTACCTTATCTAATTGATTATTATTGTCTTCTGGGATTGGAAAAGTTCCCTTATTTCCCTCCTCATTTGTAAAATGGGGATAAAAATGGAAGTAAATAATATATGCAAAAGAGCTTTGTGAATATTATGCAAATATTGTTAGTATCCTTCTCCCTTTTCAAAAGAGCACTTCCCAGGCCAGTTTGACCATGACTACTGTGCCATCTGTTGGTCATACCATGAATTACACTGCTATTTTTCTCCTAAGTATCCCCAATAATCACTTCAGATTTTCTCTGACATTCTTGAAGACCTTTTAGAAAGAAAACTCCCTTGATTGTTTTTTTTTTGTGTGTTTTTTTTAAGATTTTTATTGGGGATTTAGGGGGATGGGAACAGTGCTGGGGAATTGGGGGAAGGGGAACAGACAAGTTGCTGTCGTTTTGTTCTTCAGTCTAGTTGTGGAGGAC
>NW_017731996.1:355398-389249 GCF_001890085.2 Hipposideros armiger
CTTAGTTGTGGAGGGCAGTGTCACTGGCCCTCATATGTGGGATCCGAACCGGGGCCCTCTGGCGTCCCAAGCCAGTTCTTAACCATCGCGCCACTCGCCTGGCCCCCTTGATTGGTTTTAGTGAATTTCTAATAAATGATTTAAGACTAGTGAGTTCAACAATTATCTATTTTACCAAGTGGACATTTACCAAGTGGAAAGGGCCAAAGGCGAAAAACATGAAATCTTAATGCCTACCATTGAGGGGACGGGGGATATGACAGTGTGTTAAGGGTGACTTCACAGGGTAGGTGATTTCCTACTTGGGTCTCATGAAAAGATTATAATTTTGAGAGGGAAATAAGAGCACTTCATGCAAAGAGAACAATCTGAGTGAAGGCACAGAGCTGTGAAAGGGACTTTGAGAATGGTAAATTGCTCTGTGTCATCAGAGCACTGGATCCACAGAAGGAGGAGGTGATGACTGTGATCAAAAGTCAATGTTCACAGCCTTACTATGTACACAGTCCTTTAAAACATATGCCCTCCAGGGAGGCTTTATAGTATAGTACAACGGTTGACACCATGGACTGTGATGACAGCTGGACCTGCATTTAAGTCCGTGTTATATTTGATAACTATTATATCCGATAATAATTCAACCTTTTTATGTTTCAGTTTTCTCATCCCGAAATAAAAGTACCTGCTACCTCATTGGGCTTTTGTCAGAATTAAATAAGTTTGTCAAATTCTTATGCACTAGCTAGCACTTAATAACTGCAATAAGTAGTAGTGGGGGCTGGCCAAGTGGCTTGTTGGTTAAGAGTTGACTTGGGAACATGAGCTCTGAGCAGGAGGGCCTCTGGTTTGGATCCCACATTGGCCAGTGATGCTGCACCCTCTACAACTAAGATGGTGAACAACAGCTCGACCTGGAGCTGGGTTGCCGTGAATCGCCGACGATGGCATAGGCTGCAGTGGGGCTGCAGTGGGCTGCAGTAAGCTACTGTGAGTGGCTGGCAGCCAACGTGGGCTGCTGTGAGCCACTGTGAGCGGCTGTCCAATGGCTGGCGACCGATCTTCAGCCGGGAAGAGTGCAATGATCACAATGCCAACATGGGCCAGTGAAGCGATGTCCTCTACAACTAGACTGAAGAACCAAAGGACAGCAACTTGTCTGTTTCCCTTCCCTGATTCCCCAACGCTGTTACCTTCTCCAATTCCCCAATAAAATCTTAAAAAAAAAAAGTAGTAGTTATCGTGAGCTACTATTATTTATAAAGATAGAAATTACTATCCCAGTACTAGAGGAGGAAACAGCTTAAGTGGCTAAGGTGAAATACCATATCTTATGCTTTTTTACTATACCAGAGACTATAGACTGCAAAAGTAGGTTGGGATCAGAGAGTTAAGAACTCTGAATGACAACATAAAGTTTGGGTTTCAGACTGTGTACGTTATGGGGAGCCACAGAAGATTTTTTAGCAGGAGAGTTTTAAACAGATTTCTATTTTAGAGAGAATTCAGAACCTTCTGAGTAGAATCACTGGACTTACAATCAATAATTGTAATCATAATGATGATAATCATGTATTGCACACTAATTATGTATTAGGTATGTGAAAGGAATGAAGACTTTGCATTGCATTTTGTTTTTAGAAAATAAACTGTTAGATGGCATCACCTCATTTAAAAAAAAAACCTCACAGGAATAGAACAGAGGAACGACTGTCTTACTATTCTATTTCCAAAACGATTTTTTTTTTCCTTAAGTGAAAAGGGGGTTATACACTTTTCTTCCACAGGTATTTTACAGACATTAGCTCTAATCTTCACAGCATGCAGGGCCTGGGGATCTGAGGATGGAGGGGTAACTGCCCAAGGTCACAGAGCTGATAAAATGGCAGGGCCAAGATTCAAACCCAAACCTATTTACTCCAAAGCTCTTGCTCTTTCAACATCACACCTCCTCCCGGTGGGTGGAGGAAATATTTTAAGGCAGGAAGATGCTTCCCTCAAATTATATTCAGAGTATGAGTGTGAGGACCAAGGGCGAGGGCTGGGGCTCTTCCCTTCAATGCAGAAAAGAAAAAGGATCTGAATCCTGGGAGCTTCCAGTCATCTGAGACAGTGGAGGAGGCAGGAAGCAGAGAGGGCTGAGTAGTTGATGACATTCCACCTGCTGAGTTTCACCTCACCAGGTAGCCAAGGGTTCTGTGCCAGGAACCTGGAGCTATAGGGGCTAATAAATTCTGATCCCATAAGAACAGAGCCAGCAGGCCCCTCAGAAATTATGTCCAGTATCCCCATAGTACAGATAAGAAAACAGACCCAGAGAGGAACAGTGGTTTGCCCAAGGGTCACACAGCAGTGAGAGGCAGAATGTAGGGCTCCTGCCTTATTGAGATTTACTTCTCTTTAATTCATGCCAAAGTAAAGTGACTAATAGAAGATCCTTTCCCAAAAGCATGATTTTAAGAAAAAAGAGAGCGCCTGGAGGAGGAAGGGGATAGAGAGGGATGAATAAGAGTCTAAAATTCTGGGGACAACTCTGGCTTCCTTCTCTAGATCTCTCAGGACCTGGCTATGTTTGGGAACTTAAGAGGTTATTATGGGGGAAGACAGTGACTCTTGTGTTTCTAGCAGGGAACTCCTAGGAGCAGAAGTGAGATTTAACTCCCTTCCTCTATTCAAAAGCACACTTTCCTCACATGGAATTCATTTGGTATAGAATATCCCAACAGAAAATGATCTTTGGGCCCATCAAAGAGATTGCAGAGCTTAGTTCTGTGGGAACTGTGGGCTGGGCGTCATGGTTCTAGCCCAAACTCTGTCACTATCACTCTAGGTGACCCTAGCAAGTCCTTCCCCCACTTTAAACTTTAGTTTTTAGTTTTCTCATTTGTGAAGTGGAACATTTAGATCTACCTTTAAGGAGTCTTTCAAACTTTACCAACCTACAGTTACACCTTTCTAGGGCCTACAATTTTCACGTTGCCCACAATAGGAAGCTCCTCGCTGACTGGAATCTCAGAGTCCTGGTGGCCTGCTCTTGTGCTAAGTCACACACAGTTTCTAGCGGACATAATCTCATCTAACCTCAGAAGTTCCCTAACTACACTGGCCTCTTTCATCTGGAAAAGACTGAAGCTTTTTAGACTGATATTCACCCTGATACCTACCCTGCATTCTGAATACCAGTTTCTTCACTTGGCAGATGAGATGATCATTGCTACACAAGAAAATGTAAAAAGTAATATAAACAGGGCCCCTTTAAAGTAGAGTTGGAGCTGCCATGCCTGAGGAACTGCTTTGTCCATCTTATGCCTCAAGCCTTTAGAATGTTCAAATAGGCAAAATAACATTTGGATTGGGTGTAGGGCAACATTGTATCTCAAACAACTGTTTGGAAAGATAACAAGAAAGCCGATATTATGACTACTGGACTGACAACTGACTACTGGACTGAAAATTGAAAACATTCTTTAGAATTGCCATCACTATGTTATGTTATCTGCACCAATCAAAATGCCTTCCTTCTTTTGATGTAATTGTCCCCCCTCCCTTTTTCATAAAAACTCTTTGCCTTTGTCTCCTAATCAGAACATGATTCCTGAAGGAATAGCTATTCTTTTTGATCTCAAATAAATGCTTGTTGCCTCTCACTTTCGCCTTTGATTTTTAGGTTAACAGAATCATGATATGGAAGCTGAACATCTCTGAATCTCAGCTTCCTCACCTACAAAATAAAAAATCTGTAAAATACCTACATTACTGGGCTGCTGTAAAGCTCAAGTAAGAAAACACATTTGACAGTACCTGACACATATTTCAAATTCATCCATTCAAAGTTCTCCACCTTCACTGCTATTACCTGAGGCCTAGTTCAAGTTACCTTCTTCTTGAGTTTTTGAGAGTCTCCGGGTTCGGTTCGTTTCAAATCTTGTTTTGACAATTCCATTGCCTCTCAGCAGCCAGTGACTATTTTAAATTGGACCACATCCCTGCCCTGATTAAAAACCCTTCAAGGTTTCCCATTGAACTGGAGATAAAAATCCCAAATTCTTACCATGGGCTACAAGTCTTTTGTGATCTGACTTTTGCCTATCTCTGGTCCCATCTCTCTGCCACTCACTCCTTGCTTAGGCCACTCCAGCCATACTGGCTGACTCTCAATTCCCTAGGCCCTTTCCCACACCAGGCCATTGTACAGGCTTCTCCTGGCTAACTGCTACTTGGCCTTCATGTCCCAACTTACATGTCACTTCCTTAGAGGGAGCTTCCTGGACCCTCCTGTATAACTTACTCAAAGATCTCCCTGCCTCCTTTATTCTCTCTCTTAACAATCTCATCATATTCCAGGACTTAACACAACTTATTATTATATATTCATTTATGTTTACTTAATCCTTTATATCTTTTCTCAAACATATGCTTTGTCTGCTTTTATATCCCTCTATGCCTAGTACCTCATACAATCCTGAAATATAATTATTAGAGAGTATTTATTAAATGAATGAAGAGGGAATGCTCAATTTTGTTTCCTTTCTTCTCTTTCTCCTTTCTTCCCCTACTGTATAATTACCAGCTATCAAAAATATTGTTTCATGTGTCAGGTGCCCTTCATTTATCTTAAGAGCTTAGGAGTATGATCTTTGGAGACTGAGATACGGGTTCAAATCTTTCCTTTGACACTTCTGCTGCATGAACCAGGGCAGATTCCTTAAACTTCTGAACCTCGGGTTCTTCCTTAGTAAATGGAGAAGTTAGCATCAATCTCAAAAGATTGTCATGAAGATTTAATGAGAATGCATATGAAGCACTTAGCGCAGAGAGACACATGAAATGCTCATAAAGGGTAGCTATTTTTATTATTAATAACTATCTCTGAGTACTAGGCCTGTGCTATAGCGCTTTTGTGCCATGGGAGAAAACTACATTTTGTGTCAGTATACCTGGGTTTCAGTCTTGAAATTGGCTCCATGAACTTGGCACCCTATCTCTTTGAGGTTGATTTTCTCATCTATATCATAGGTTTACTAACCCCTACCCTTCTTACCATACAGGGCTATTATGGAACTCAAACACAATGGTGCATGTTCATGAGGCCCTTTTTAAGCCTCATAAATTGTAAAAGGCTATCTGTAAAAGTAAATGTCTATTATTATTATTATTATTATTATTATTATTAATTTTATTATTTTTAAAAGATTTTATTGGGAAATTGGGTAAGGGAACAGCATTGGGGAATCGGAGAAGGGAAACAGACAAGTTGCTGTCCTTTTGTTCTTCAGTCAGTTGTGGAGGATGTCGCTTCACTGGCCCATGTTGGTATCATCATTGCGCTCTTCCCCGTGAGGCAGATCGGTCTCAGGCCACTGGACAGCTGCTCACGGCGGCTCTTGGCAGCTCATGCCGGCTGCTGGCCGCTCCCGATAGCGTACGAGAGCCCACTGCAGCTCCACTGCAGCCTACACTGTTGTCGGCAACTCATGGCAGCCCAGCTCCAGGTCGAGCTGTTGTCCACCATCTTAGCTGTAGAGGGCAGTGCCACTGGCCCTCATGTGGGATCTGAACCAGGGCCCTGCTGCTCAGAGCTGGCGTCCATGCCAACTCTTAACCAACGCGCCACTCGGCCGGCCCAAATGTCTATTATTGTTAATAATCCTTGGCTCACCTCCCAAGGAGACTCTGGGTAAATAAGATAATATTGAAATGATGTTCCAAGTGATTGAAGCCAAGGAGAGAGCTTTGGTTTGGAGGCCAAGTTCGAACCTGATCCTCTCCCAAGGGGTCAGGCCTCTGTTTAATCCCTGATTGAAGAGAGAAGCCTGAATATCTCCCCAATCTCTTCAATGCCTCAGGATGTAAGGAGAGAAAAGTCCAAAAATAAGACATAGCTTGTTTGCCTGCCCTTGTACTGTCTGCCCAGACAGTAAGAGGAACCTGGCAGGTCTCTTCCTGTGTCCTGATTCTTCTGGCTCCTCCGTCCCCCAGGGCAGGTACATAGCACTATTAGAACCCTGGACAGAAGGGCTTTTTATTTGCTAAACTGACAACTGTTTTGCACATCTTCCCTGTCCATCCTCATTCTGGCATGTTATGGAAAATACATATTCCTGGATATCTAGGAAGGCGGTGTTAAAATGTAAAAGAACAGTACAGGATTCAAAGTTGACCATCCGTCCATTCACTTGTTTGTGACCCTGGGCAGGTCCTGGGCTTCATGGCCCCCAACAGGTAAAGTGTTAAGAGACCTGGATTCTAGGATCATTGATGTCCCTTCCAGCCGGTGGTGTGCTGGTAAATGTTTAATTACTGGCTCTTCAAGTTCTCACATGAATGTTGGTTAATATTTTAGTTTATGTTAATGAGTAAGATGAAAGCGAAACAACAAAGACATCTAGTGGAAATTCACTTATTTGTCAATAATATGAGTGACTATTTGCTGAATCAGATTAATAGTTTTCAAATGCTAGAAGAATATTTCCTCAATTTTTGCTGTGCTTTTCACAATGTAACGGCTATAGATACAACATAATTTTAAGTTTAATCTGCATTATTAATATTGGCTCCATCACTTTCTTGAGTCTAGACAATTAATAAAACAAGCCCTGATGTGTAGCATTTGCCAATTTCTGAATAAATAGTCCCACAACGGCCAATTTCACAAAAGTTTTAAAATTTGACTAAGTCCAATTTATCCATTTTTTTCTTCGTTTGCTTGTGCTTTTGGAGTTATACTTAAGAAATCACTGCCTCATCTAAGGTCACAAAGATTTAGATGCATTTCCTACTAAGAATTTTATAGTTTTAGCTTTTACATATAGGTCTTTGATCATTTTGAATTTGTTTTTGTATATGGTGTGAGATAGGGTTCAACTTCATTCTTTTGCATATAGATATCCAGTTGTCCCAGTACCATTTATTGAAAAGATTATTCTCCCCTCCTTGAATGGTAGAGCACACTATAATTTAAAACATTTGAAATGTTCAGAATTGAAGTATTTTATTTCTTTGTAAAAAAATTATCAAGAGTAATTTGAACAGTGCTTACTTGCCTTCTTGTTGTATAACTTACAATATGAGTGGCCATATTTTCTATGTTTGGAACATGGTCCTACTTCTAAGTTTGGATCAGCTTTCAACATCTTATTCTTTGCACTTTCAACATTGTGCAATATCTCCCAAAATTTTAATATGAAGTTTTTTGCTGAGGTTACTTTCTCTAAGACATCTTCATTCTTTTGGTCACAACCACTTTCTTCACTTATATCAATAAGTTTGCCTTCACTAAGTTCCTCTGGCTACACATCCAGAGTCTTTCAAATGAAGGAGTGTCAATATCCCCATACTCAACTATTTCTTCTATAATTCCATGTACATTCAATTAAAGTTTCACTTCTACCCTTATTTTGTTTCTTTGCTTCATTTGAACATTTTTTTGGTGCCAACTCCTTTTTTTGATTATTGATTTCTGTAAAATGTCATGTGGGTTTTGTCACTGGTAGAAAAAGAGGAAAATACAATATATACTTTATTGTCTGTGAAAGAATTGAATATCAGATGTGCTGACAGACTTTGAAAGAAGTGATGTGATTGATCACCGATCATAATGTGCATCTGTTATTTACACAGTGATTTGTGGACTGAAGAGATAGCAGCAAAATTTGTACTTTGTGCAATTACTTACAGTTAATATATTGTGATAAATGAAACTAGAATTACGTAGTTGGGGGACTGATGTTATTCAACTAAACTATGGTAACTAAAATTTGAGTGTTCAGAACTGTGCAAAGCAAGAGCTGCTGGTATTTATTATCTGTTTTTAATATAATTTATTTGACTGTAAGTTTATGTAATTTAACTTTTTAAAAAATGGCCATGTTTAACAATTGACAAACAGAGTTTATTAAAATTTAACAACTGGATGTCATGAGCTGGCTCCAGCCCATCATTTCTTTCAGCTCATATATTCCTCAATTCTATGAATCCAATCTTTCCTTTCCTTAGCCAAAACACAAACACACATACATATAAATACATTCAAAACTAAGCAAAAACTTTCTTTTCTTTCAATTCTGTATTCCTATAGTGTCTGGATCATAGTTAGAGCTCAGTGTTTGTAGAACTGAGGTGAATTCACATTTACATGAGAATACACCCATAAGTTCTCATCATTCGCTCATATGCACAATTGGGGTGAGCATGCCCAAACAAAATAAACCGATGAGTCATAAGGCTGTCATGGATGCTGACTGCTTGGCTGGTCTACTATGTGCTCCCAAATACTTTTTGTTTATTTGTTTTTCTGATTATAGAGAATACATGTACATTGGAAACAATAGAAGAGGGTATTAGGAAGCTGTTAACTCTTTTCTAAAGCTGTAGAGATAGAGATAGGAAACAGTGTTGGAGGTTCAAAAGAGGAGAAAAGGCAAGGGAAGATATTTAACTTTGAGTACCTACCACGTATCTGGCACTTTCTTTATAACTCTTAAAATCATGGACCATGCAAATGAGAAAAACAAGACTCAGAAAAAATGACTTCCTTCAGTCGAATAGCCAGAAATTGGCGGAGCTGTGAATTAAACTGAGATCTGTTAACTCCAAAGCACAGGCTCTTTCCACTATACTGTACCATCTCTGCACACGCTGGGCAGTATGGAATAGCCTAGTGGGCTAACGGACACCCTGAGGTAAGGCCCAGAGATTCCAATGCCTAAATAACAACTTTCCTCCCTAGTCCAGTTTATGTTTATATCATCAGAACCCAGCATCCAGTCTCTAACCCAGGATCTTTCTACTGTACCACATATACCATGATGCTTCATATGTAATTCGTATGAAAAACACATCATAGAGGCCAGCCGAGTGGCTCAGTTGGTTAAGAGCTCGCTCAAGAGTTTGAGCTCTGAGCAACAGTGGTTCGATGCTCGGCCCAAGCTGAGTTGCCGCTGAGCTGCCAACAGGTGGCAGGATGGCTCAGCTAAAAACAAAAAACAACAACAACAAAAACACATCATAAACATTCCCCAATATCAAGTGATCCTAATACTTTCCTTCTAGGACCAGAGGACAGCAGTGTGAGTCATGGGCACAGTGTTAATTATGCTCATCGAAATACCCTTGTTTTATGATTCAGTCAAATAACTTAGATAAAGGCATTTCACTCACATTATAAATGCTCCCAGTGGTTTTCCTCTCGCTGGTGGTGGTGCACCTTCCCACTCTGAGTGTGGGAGGAGGTGTGGTAGTGCTGAAGCAACAAAGAAATTGGTAGTCAGATAGGTCTGGGTTGGTTGGAATCTTAGCCCTGCCACTTACAGTAACCTTGGACTAGTAATTTCACCTTTCAGAACCTCAGTTTCCTAATCTGTCAATATGTTGAAACAGCACTCATTTTTTCTTTCAAGCCTGCTACTCCACCCCTGCTGCCTCTCTGTCTGAAAGCATGGACTACCAAGCTATCCAAGCCAGAAACCCAAGTGTCACCTTTGACTTCTCCCATTTTCACACACTGATCCAATCATGATGATTTTACCTCCCAAAATCTCCATTCTCCCTACTCTACCCTAATTCAGGTAACTATCACTTTTGCCTGGATTATCACAGTATACACTTCCCTGTCTCCAAATCTGTGTCCTCTAATCTATTCTCTACATAGCAGTTAGAGCGATCTTTTCTAAAATCAAAACTGTTAATGCCATTGACCATCTTAAAAGCTCTAATGGTTTCCCATTGCTCACAAGATAAAATCCAAAGTCATTGATGTGAACGATAAGGCCTTTCCTGATTTGGCCTTTGCATTGGCTGTCATTGCTCCCTAATCTTGTCCTCTCTGCCTCTGCCAAAACTGTTCTCTCAGTTCTTCAGACACATCATGTTCTCTCTTGCCTCTAGGTTGTTGTATATGGTTGCTGTATATTCTATTCCTGCTGCTGGAAACACACTCTTTCCCTATCTACTCCCATCCCACCCCTCCACCCAATTTACCTAGTTAAGTCTTAACCATTCTTCATGTTTTCCATTTAGGTATTACTTCCTCTAAAAAGTCTTGCCCAACTCCTAAGGGTAAGATGTCCCTAATTTGTGTTCCTATAGCACACTGTGCTTATCCCCTAAAATCATAATTGCCTACTTTCTCATCTGCCTCCACCAGGAGAGTCTAAACTCCTTAAGGGCAGAGATAATATCATGCTTACCACATAACATAGTGCCTGGTACAAAGTGGTGTTCAATCAATATTTGACCAACCAACTGCATTAATGAAATCTTCTGTGCTCTCATTGTCCAGACCTCTGGCTCTGTACACTACGTTTCAGAATCTGCTTCTAGCCCTCTTTTCTGGTTTAGGTGACCTGTTCTCTTCTGTACCTTAAGTAAATCTTAAGACTTCAATGCTGTATACTCTCTCTCTTATTGTCAACAGCCCTGCAGTTCCCCTTAAGATAGTCCATTCTTTACCTCCAAGGAATCCAGGATATTGGTGCTGGTCAACCCTGTCTACCACTGCTACTTGCCCAGAGAGATTCAGATAATAACAACAGACCATCTAATGAACACCTACTACGTGGCAATTCCTTGTATATATAGCAGACATTAGCCCCAGTTTATTGACGAGAAAACATGTCCTTCTATTCATATCCAATAGTTACTCAGGATTTGAACTCAAGTCTGTCTTGTTCCAAAGCTTTTCCATTACATAGTCTTAACAGTGTTATGTTTCTCACTATATCAGGTTTGACAGGAAACACATGTTGGTAGGGCACAGAGACAATGGTAGCAATGAGGGTAGCAAACCCTTAGGAAGGGGAGTTTGGTGATATCTAACAAAACTATATATGCATTTATCTTTTGATCCAGAAATCCCACTTCTAAGAATTTATCTTTAAGGTACATCTACAACATTAGAAAGACATACATGCACAAAATTATTCATTGCAACATTGTTTATAATACAAAATAGTGGAAATAACCAAAATACCCACACACAGGAGAATGGTTGAATAAACTATAGAAGTGATTATCAAACACTTTGGTCACAGGCCCCCTTTACATGCTTATAAATTATTGAGGATCCCAGAGATCTTTTGTTTATGTGGATTATATCTATTGATATTTATCATCTTGGAAATTAAAATTGTGAAAACATTTTAAACAATTATTATTCAAAATAACAGTATTAAACTCATTATATGTTAACATAACTTATTTTAATGAAAAATAACTATATTTTCCAAAATAAAAACCATAGTAAGAAAAGTGGCATTATTTACATTTTTGCAAATCTCTTTAAAGTCAATCTACTAGAAGACAATGTGTTATATCTGCTTCTGCATCCATTCTGTTCGGATATGTTGTTTTAGTTGATATATACGAAGAAAATCTGTCCTTAATAGGTATGTAGTTAGAAAAGCGAGGAGCATTTTAATAGTCCTTTCAGACACTTGTGGATATTTTCTTTGATACTACATCAAAACTTGACAAGTAGTCATTTATTAAAGGTTAGCTGGAATGTGGAATCTGAAACCATATCAGTGAATTTTTGTGCTCTGTTCCATTAAAATCTTTTGGTGTATGTTATACTTTAAAGGGATATTTTACCCACATATGTTTTTGTAACATCATGCAATTGGTCATTTGAAAAAATAATACTAGTTTGCTGAGTTGTGTAGATATACCAAATGTTGACATGTTTCATTATACAACATAAAAAAAAACAACCCACTCTACAACATTTGTTAATACCACCACCCATCTCTTCAGAACAGTTTGGAAAGCTTTCAAATTCATGGTGGTGAATACAAGTTTTTCAAAATTCTAATATTTACTAGAAAGCTTTAATTTTATCAACCAATACTATTAGTTGCTTCCCTTGAAGTGACAGGCTTACTTCATTTATTTTCTAGAAAATGTCTGTCAAATTCCCAAGTCTGAATGAATAACCATGGTTATCTATTCTATAAAGTAAAGCACGTGCGTGCACATGTATGTATTTTTCTAACTCTACCCACTGACAGAGCCTAGAAGCAATAGCACCATAGTGGTAATGAGCACACCTACCACCTATATGTTTATTTCTAAATACCATTCTCTATTAAATGGAACCAGGGCTTTTAGGCGAAATGGGTGATTCCAGGGCTGGGGCTGAGAAAGCGCAAGGTAGGCCTGGGATGCAGTGCAATAAAGTAAGGGAAGTGCTTAAAAAATGATGGTGAGATGATGAATGAACATAAAAGCCAGCCAATTCTGAAACAATTTGTACATTAAAATAAATGATGGTAATGATTATATAATTCATAGAATAAAATAAATATTGATGAGTTCATTCTGACATGAATCAACAAATTGACAAATGAATAAATGGGGTAGAAGCAAAAAGCTCTCCCATATAATAGGAAAACAAAAAAATGTATAAGGAATGATAAAGATGGAATTAGAAAATTACCATTTGGCAACCACTATAATAATAATAATTGTTTCAAGCAAGAATTATCAATGAATGTTAGAATTTGTGGGTAGTCTCAAATGATCTCCCACAGATATTTATTAATTACAAAGAGCAAAATACACTGGATAAACCTGGCAAATACCGCCTTAATTCATCAACTGAACAAAGCTGCATCACTGGTGATGGGACATATAGGTATCACATGCCTCCTGATACGATGCTTTGAGAAGGACACAACTTCAGTTTTGAAGTATTGCTGTCAAAAGTTCATAACCTGGATCTAATCATGAAGAAACATCAGACAAACTCAAACTGAGGGATATTTTACAAAATAAATGTTCTGTATTCTTCAAAAGTGTCAAGGTCATGAAAGACAAAGACTGAGAAACTGTTCCAGATTTTAAAAAATTAAAGAGATTTTACAACTAATTAGAATGTATGATCCTGCACTGGATTCTGGGCCAGAAAAAAAAATTATTTCCTTTTTCTATAAAAAATATTAGTGGGTCAACTGGCAAAATTTGAATAAGATCATAGATTAAATCACAGTACTGTATCAATGTTAAGTTTCTGATTTTGATAATTCTATTGTGATATTTGTACTCTTTCTTTAAGGAAATAGACTGAAAAATATTTAGGGGTAAATGGATCAGAAAATATTACAATAGTTTATATTTACATCTATCGCTCTATAGAGATGAAAGAGCAAGAATGAGAGCACATGTACGCATAAGAAAGAGAATAATAAAACAAAAGTGGTTAGATATGGGTGAAAGATATATGGAATTCTTTAGTAGTATTTTTGGCAACTTTTCTTTAAATCTGAATTTCAAAATAAAAAGTCAAAAAATCCCACAAACATACATTTTGCATTATTTCCTTCTATTATATTTATATATTTTAAAAATACATTAAAAAATTGGGATCATACAATAATATTTTTTACTTAATACTGTTTTCCTGAATTTGACATTGAATCATGAGCAGTTTTCAATGTCATTTAAAATTCTTTAA
Source organism: Hipposideros armiger (assembly GCF_001890085.2). Taxonomy (NCBI): domain Eukaryota; kingdom Metazoa; phylum Chordata; class Mammalia; order Chiroptera; family Hipposideridae; genus Hipposideros; species Hipposideros armiger. The sequence continues at coordinate 368,846 of NW_017731996.1, forward strand.
AAACACAATTGTTAATGGATGCATAATATTTCTTGTTTGGAGGTAGTGTAATTCATTTAATTTATTTAAGATTTTTCTCATATTTTTATGTTATAAACCTACAGTAAAATATATAAGAAACATCTTTTTGCATATATCTTTGTTCACATATTTGAATACTTCCTTATGCTTGATACCTAAAATGGGAATTGCTTTGTTCTTTTTTTAAATGACTCAAGTGACCTAACAAGCTTCCAAACATCCCAATTTCCTTTTTAAGTTAGTGCTGCTTTACCAACTTCTGGCCTGCTCCAGGGCTTACCTGTTTGGTAACAGATTGTGAATCCTGGGTTTGACTCCCAGCTGTGTGGAAGGTGACTGCAGAGGGGTGTGGGAGACCTTGGCTGGTAACAACAGGTTGGGGTAAGTTCTGGGCTGCTGGGCCATCATCACCTGTGGTGGGACCTGAAAGTTAACAGGAAAGACTTAAAAAGTTATTGAGTGGGTGGGATGCACTAGCTTCACACACATCAGGCTAAGCCACAGCTTAGTTCAGTTTAACATCCCCTGAGGTGTACTCTGTGCTGAGACTGGTTGTAGAGATGAATCAAACACTGAACCTGGCTCACAGGGCTCACAATCTGATAGGGGAGACATACAAGTAAACAGACATTGACAGCGCAGTGATGAGTACTTATAAATTGGGAGCATGGAAGAGGTTTTGTGCCTCCCTTTAAACAAATTTCTATACAGTACATATATATACTCTTGTACACAAATATATTCATTCATTCCTTCTTCCTCTTTCCCTTCTTTTCATTCGGTGCACCTATAATTTATTGAGCATATACCCTAGACCAAAAGAAAAATTCAATAAAAGCAAGAAGCAGAATTTATCAAGCTTAGTGATCAATTGTCCAGGACAAGACACAAGAGTTAAGGATGACTCCTGTGCCATTTACCAAGCCAGGAAATGGATATCTTTTTGGCCTGATTTTTTTTCTCCCAGCTTTACACAGTTATAATTGACAAGAGGCCTGAATTTTAAAGAACAAATTTTAAAGAGCAAAGAAAATTTTGTTTGGGGTGCTATGCCTTAAACTCACTTGAGGAAACCATTCTTAGAATACTAGCTTTCTATACGATGGATGTATATGGTATAAAAATGAAAGTGGGGTGGTCCACCAGGTTTGGAATAACATTTTAGAGTCACCAGATAGTAGTGGAAATCAATGCAAAACTGAGAGCGGGATAAACAAATCAATTGACAGCAGGTCAAGGTAGATTAAAATGAAAAAGAGATTTACAGCAGAGGAGAAAAACAGATAAGAGAAGTTTCAGGAGCAAGGAGCAAACTGGGTAGGAAAAGTCAAAACGATGGAATGAAATTGTAGATGAAAGGATTTCAAGTGGACTACTATGATCAGGGAGGTGGTAATGATGATAAATGCAGCCTCTTACAACATAGTTTGAATAGAAGGGGAGAAAGTGTGAAGCAAGAGGAAACCGGTCCTGGGAACAAATGAGTCATCTTCATGGAGTTGCTACACCCTGAATAGCATGATTATTCATAAACAAATGCACATTTCCTGGTGGTAGTGAACTAGGCTTGGAAAGCACAGTGCTAATGTTACGTTGTCAAACTGATCAAAATGAAAGGACCCATTTCTCTAGATTGAAAATTTTTGGCAACAGTAACTTACTCTTACAGGATTTTCTGAACATTACAGAAAGGACTGTTAGGGTATCAGATGGGAGAGTGAAGGAATCTCAGGGTTTACTTTCAGCTTTTCCTTAGGTTGGATGTATTTCACATATAAAATGGTGGTAGTACAGTACTTAATTTATATAGTTGCTGTGAGGATGAATCATAGTTCCCCTCTGAGCCCCAATTTCTCTGGGTATAAAAAGGGCATAGTGACTTTTTTGTAATGTGACTCAGAAGTAGGTGGTGAAGACACACTCAGGATTGTACAGAATCAGCTTTCATTGATTGGAAGAGAGCTGTTAGGTTATATTTTCTCTAAGGTGGCTGCTCAATTATTATTTGAAAGTTCCCAGAGACCTTATATAATTTTCTCATTAAGATTTATTATTATTAGGACATAACCTAAGGTAAGATGAGGTTACCTTATAGGTTTTTTTTTTTCAGAAGAGAAAAATATACTGGTTCTATGCTGACATCTGCTATGCAGTAAGTAGAATGTCATAGGATCCAGTGTATTAAGCTCTATTATTATTCAGTGGAGGAATGTTATATAAGTCCATTACTGAAATTTCAGGAAATTTTACCCAGACCAAGGATGATGAAGAATGATGTACCCATCTTTTGATAGGAATATATTCACACACACACACACACACACACACATACACACACACACACACACACACACACAGATTGTGAGCGGAAAGAACGAAAGCAGGTGGGAACAATCTTGATTCTAAGACTGAGAAGGTGTTTTGGAACCCAATAAATGGAACTAACATTTCAGTTCCTTTACATCAATTATTTCCAGTCTTCACAACAACTAGCAAGGTAGGCATTAGAAAACTGAGGTTCAGAAATATATAACTTGCCCACGGTCATAAAGTTAAACATGACGGAATTGGAATTGGTAGTATCAGGATCTGTCTGCCACCCAAATCCCTGCTCATTCTACTATACCACTCTATGATAAAGCAATGTACATACAGTATTTGGAAAAATTTGAGCAAGAGTATTTGGAGAATTTATTCCCTCTGACAATCTTTTTGTTTCTTTTGTTTTTGGTTCTGATATCTGCACCCTAGAGTTTGAGTGGAATCAAATATGGGGTATATGTAAACAGAATGATTCCACAGCTCCCACAATATAACCATTTCATAACGGTTGTGGAGTGGAAGGGTAGAGGTGAGAATGAGGGAGTGGTTTAGTTAGAAAAGATGGATGGCTCTTTTCTTACCTTTAAGTTGTTTATGAATTTCAGGACAACCCATTGGCTATTCTCTTCTCTTGCTTGGAATATTATCTTTTTCTTATGGGGGGTGGGGTATTAGGGCTTAAAGGCTTGGTATCTGCAGGAAATTTCTGTAATGATCTGCACAGTAGAGCCCAAAAAAGTTAAGGTCAAAGACAATTCAATTCCTTCATCTGTTTTTGGGAGAGGATTGTGTGTGTGTGTGTGTGTGTGTGTGTGTGTGTGTGTGTGTGTGTGTGTGTGTAAAAAGGTTGGTGCTAGGTCACTCTTACACCCAGATACACTGAAGGGATTAGAAGGGATACCCCAGGAATCACGAGAGATGAAACCGAGGAGATTCCCTCACACTCCTACTCTCAGGTGCGGGCCCAAGTAACAGGAATGTTCTCAAACGTTCTGGAGTGAAGGAAAAGGTGCAAAGGTGCTCGGGGTCTGAGGACCGGGGGTCGCCAGGGTGGGTGGGGACCTAGGGACTTCCGCCTCCCGGGAGGCGTCGTCGGGGTCCCGCGGGAGGCTGTGGGCGGGGCTTGGAGCGCGCCTCCCCCGCCTTCTCCAGACTGCGCTCCCTGGCGTTCTCTGACGGCCGTGTCCGGGCGGCCGCCGCAGTCCCGGTGCCGTAGCGGGGCGTGGGGTCCAGGGGGCGCTGTGGCCCAGTGGCGCCGGAGGCAGGAGCGGCCAAGGCGACGCTGGAGGCTTCGCGGAGGATCCCCGCCTGCAGCACCTCTGTCGTCCCGCCGCAGCCTTGCGCCCCCGGCCCTGCTCAGCGGAGCTCCTCCAGGATCCGCGTGCCTAAGCCGGTCCGGGAGCTCGATGCGGCTCGGCAGGCGCTGGGCCTCAGCACCAGCGGCGACCACAGCCCCCTCAGGAGGCTTCGCGGCAGCGCGTGGGGCCGCGCCGGTGCCCACCGGAGGAGGCTGTCGGCTCAGGGACGACCCCCCGGGCCATGCTAAGGCGGCGACGGCCGCTGCTCGAGGTGAGTGTGGGGCGGCGCGGTCTTGGGCTCGCTGGCCTTCGGCCTCTGGGGAGGGCCCTGGCGGCAGCCCTCTAGCCAGGCGGACGGGGCGTCCAGCCGCTGCGGCAGCCTCCCCCACCCCGCGGCTCTCGGCCCGGAGCCCCTTCTCCCCGTGACCCCTGGAAGGCTGGAGGCGCGTGGGGGGAGACTAGGCCCCGCGCCGCCGAGAAGCCCTCGCCCCGGCCTCGGTTCCGGTGCGGCCCGGTGTGTGGAGTAGTGGGCTGGAAGGGGCATTGCCATCCTTCGGGTTGGGCCCCAGCAGAGCGGCAGCCTCTTACCCTGGGCCCTGCGCGTACATCCCGGAGGGAGGCAGAGGACGCCCGTTTGCAAACAGCTTTGGCTTTTCCGCGCCGCATATTGAGTCCCGCAGAGTCCCGGGGGGAGGGGCGCGAGGGCAGGGTGGGAATTGGAGTACAGAAAGTGAGGGGCCCTGAAAGCCTCTGGTACCCCTGGAAGTGTCGTTCAGGAGCTGACGGGGTTGAAACAGCCTTTTGCGTTTTATTTGAGGTGAAATTTCATCACCTGCCGGTAGCTCAATCCTGCCTTCTTCTATTACATTTTGCCTCGAAGCGTGGTCTGCCTTGGAGAAAGCTCCATCCCAGCTTTACGATGTTAAGTTTCCTAGATAATTGCTCTCACAATTATATACACATATATTTGTATATAGAGATATACAGATACTGATATGTATATATCGACATATAGAGATAATATGTATCTGTACATACCACAAAGGTCTGTCTCCCCCCCCCCCACCTTCTCCAATAAGTGTAAACATTTTAATGCCTCAGTCCTTGGTTCAAAAACGTTCTACCTAAATAGATCCATAGAATCGATAACGAGATGATTTTAAAAAGTCGTGCTGACTATCCTAATAACAGATACGTGATAGAAGTGGGTTTATTCAGAATTTTAGAAGTTAAATAATTTGTTGTGGTATTAATGTAAAAAAAGGTTAGCGATTACACTTTGATACTCTAAGTCAGATATATGGATGTTTATGGTTTATGATAAATGTGGTTACAGGTTATTCTTGTTTTCCTGTTATGTATGTGAAGGTTGTAGGATTGATTAGTACTTCTAAAACTTCTATAAACATGAAAAAAGTATGTTTATTGTAGAAAACTTGGAAAGTACAGAAAGGTACCCGTGTAGACGCTCCATAAATATTTAATGGGGGAAAGGTCACCCATAATCCCATAATTAGTACGTTTTGATGGTCATTTAAAGTTTAAAATGGGCTTGCTCTGTTGGTGGTTTTTAAATTATTATTTCTGCATATTAAGTTCAAAGTTAACTGACTATTCCATTTTATTGTTTAACATTTAGGCATTTGTATTAGACCTATAAACATGTTTTAGTTGAATTCATCAATTAAAACAGAATAACATGGGTAGGACCTAAAGACCCCAGTGCATCATGGGGAGCTCCTGAGGTCTAGGGTGGTTTAGTGTAGTAAATGTTTTTGAGGACATATTCTGTTACATGTGGTGGCCTTGCATTGTTTTTGTAAGATTTTGCTTAACTGTAATTGTAAAAAATTGGCTTGATTAGATATTTTGGTAGATTAACTTAGGTTTTTAATAGTCTAATTTCGTTTTTCTGTGTGACCCAAAGACTACCAACATTAGAATCAGCTGAGGGTGCTTATTAAAATATGCAGATCCTGGCCTCTTGAATCAGAATTTCTAGGGATGATAGTGGCCCAAGGATCTTCATTTTTATCAAGCACCCCTATTCTTAGTCCTAGTAAAGTTTGAGAATTACTGATAAAAGTTTTAAAGTTAACTAACCTTGGCAAGCTGAATGAAAGTACATTTCTGTTTTTTAGCAAAGCTATCAATCAATCTTAAATGGCCAATACAATAATTTCTTATAGCAACAGATAATGGTGTTTTAATTTTAGAAAGAAAAATAATGATTTTCGAGGGACAGCTGATTCAATCAACAAACATTTGAGAGCCTTTGTGGTAGTGGTGGTGTTATAAAAGGATACCTGGCTGTTTACCTTGGCACTTAACCTGCTTGGATCTCAGTGTCATTGTCTGTAAAATGCAGGTAGTTATACTTATATGACAAGACTCGTAGGGTAAGTACATCTGAAAAACTTTGTAATTTGTAAAAGATCATTATAAAATTTTAGCTATTAATTTTAAGTGTGAGGTCTTCTTGTCTTTGGTGTTCTGAGAAACACAAAAAGGACCAAGTGTCTCTGTTAGCAGCTAGCTAATTGTGGAAGTAGGACATATTTAATTAATTGTTACAGGGCAGGAGGGTCAGACAAGTGTTGTAATGGTGTAGAACATGCTAGATCTCTTTTTAAGGATTCTATTTTTAATTCAGTAGCTTTCCTTTAAGAATATTAATAATTTTTATATACGGTCTTTCCTTTCTGTTCCAATTCCTGATTCAGTGTTTAATTTTTAAGAAAGTAATTGTATGTGTTGCCTGGTAAGTGATAATTTTATATTAACTCCTTTAAAAAGACAAAGTGAGTGGAGATGATCCCATTTTTTCCTGTGTTGCTAAGCTACCCTGTTCATTCCATTCAGTAAACTTTTATTTGGTAACTGTAATGTGCATGACACAGGCTAGTTGCAAGGCACAAAGCTTTTAAAAAAGATAATTGCCTGGATTTTAACTTAAATTCTTATGTTCTTATAGGGATGATGATGATTGTGTGTGTGTGTTTGGTGTGCTTTATGGTTGTTAATTGCATTATGTGGTACAGAGTATGGAGTCAGATGTGGGCAGGAATCCTTACAACTTTTTTTAAAAAAGATTTTATTGGGGAATTGGGGGAGGGGAACAGTGTTGGGGAATTGGGGAAGGGAACCAGCCAAGTTGTTCTTCAATCTTCGTTTTGAAGGGCTCCAGTCTCCATCTGTCTTTCTGTCGCCAGCTGGTGGCCTCTAAGCTTGAGGTGCTGTGTTCAATCTTAGTTGCAGGTGGGAGTAGCCATCATCCCATGTGGAAGTCGAACCAGCAGCCTTGTTGTTAAGAGTGCATGCTCTATCCACTGAGCCATCTGGGCGGCACCTCAGCTCAAGGTGTCAAGTTCAGTCTTAGTTGCGGGTGGGCATAGCCCACCATCGAACAGGCAATCTTGTTATTACACCAGCTGAGCCATCCTGCCACCTGTTGGCAGCTCAGCATTACTGGCCCATGTGGGAATCGAACCGGCAGCCCTGTTGGTCAGAGCTTGTGCTTTTAAGCCAACTTTTAACCATGTGAGCCACTCGGCCGGCCCCTTGCTACAACTCTTAAAGCAATGTGACATTTAGATCCTGAGTTTCTTTTTATGTGTTACTGGAGTTATAGCACCTCTGAGAAGTGAAACAAGTTCTAGGAGATAAAAGTAATCAAATGCAATTAGCTCATTGTCACATAGAAGTTGCTCAATAAATGTTTATTTCCATTCCTCCTTTTGGAGAAAACAAAAACCAGGCATTGAAATTTCATTAAAACTTGGTAACCTTAATTTTTTTAGAGAATGAGTCTACTTTTGGAATTCTACGAAATTTTTGATAGAAAACAGTTTTGATCTTATTACACATATTTCCCATTTCATTTTTAGCTTAAAAATTAGCTAGTCCCTGTGTATAGGGTACACTTATTATAAATTATTTTCTGAGTTTTACATGATCTTTGATTTTTCTTTTGTGTATCTGACTTGCATTATACAGAGGGTGCCAAAAAAATGTATACAAATTTTAAGAAAGAAAAAACTGTATTAAAATTGTAATACTCAATATATACCGATAACAAAAGATGAATACAAGTCATGTATATAAATTTTTTTTGGCACCCCCGGTATAGAACTATATTCTTGGTGTATAATAATCAACGAGACAATTCATACTGGGCAAGGGAAAAGGAGAACTTAATGAATGTTGATGGGGATCTTGAGACATTTAGGATTTTATATTACAGAGCTATTTTTAAAATCTTAAACTTTTTAATGTAAATTGCCTTTTAATTTAAAATATTTACATTTGTTTATTTAAGCTTGAAATGTGCTTTTGTGGACTTAGGCTTTTGACTATAGTAATTTCTTTAGTTGGTAATTCCATAGTGATTTGTCATCTTTTCTCCATTCCTATTATTTATGAGGATATATCCTTAACTTAATATCTGTGATGGTAGTTTTGTTGCATTTTTTAAAATACAGAAGTAGTAAATCCATGCATTATTTTTTTAAAAATTCAATTTAAATGGAAATTTATTACCTGTTGAGGGGAAGGAGTCTTAGGAAGTAAGATCTAAGAAAATGGTAAAATGAGTCTAGACTTTTTTATAAATTAGGGAAAGTTTGGGTATATTCAGCTGTGGGTTCTTCTGGCAGTTTGAAAGAATACCAACTATAGAGAGTCTATAAAATCTGAAATGAAGAACACATATGTTTCAATTAAATTTAAAGTATTAGATGAGGCTCTGTTTTTTTTTTTTGTAACAGCTTTATTGAGATATAATTTACATATCATAAAATTTACCCATTTAAAGTATACAACTCAATGGCTGTTAGTATATTCACAGAATTGTGCAAACATCACCACTATCTAATTTTAGATGACATTTTCATCACTCTAAAAAGAAACCCATACCCATTAGCAGTCACTTCCATTTCCCCCTAGGTTTCCCAGCCCTAAGCAACCACTAATGTGCTTTCTGCATCTGGATTTGCCTATCTATTCTAGACATTTCATATGAATGGAATCATACAATATGTGACTGGCTTCATTTAGCATAATGTGTTCAGGGTTTGTCCATGTTGCAGCATTTATCAGTACTTCATTTCTCTTTATTGCCAAATAATCCATTGTATGGATATAGCACATTTTATTTATTCATCACCATAACCATCATTCATAACCAGAACTTGATGGAACTAGTTAACCATATCACATGGTGATGGGGGGGACTTCAGCTATATTTTGTATTCTAAGAATTATCACTTAACAAAAAGTTGTTTGCCTTAGGTTTAGTTTACCTTTAATGCTAAAACATTTCTAAAAAGTTAGAGTCCAGTTGCATATTTAGTGATGAATATTTCTAAGCATTCAGCACTGACAGATTACCTCTCCATGATATATAACTCTGTATACATATAGATTAGTCATTGATCTTTATTCTTATATGTAGTATAGTCCCTCTGTTGTTTGTTCTCATTTGAGGTATTAAAGCTTTTCTATGAGGGTTTTGTAGGATGCAGTTCAAAGTAGTAATGACTTACCCATGTTTTTAGAGTTATTTCAAAATAGGAAATACTGTAGGGATCCATTGTGTGAGTAAACAAAGTGCAAGTTTCAGGCCTTCATTCTACATACAGTGGATCACCCACAGTATTTTCCCACTGGATTATGATCACTGTCAGATCCCTTTGAACCAAGTGAGCTGAAAGGCTTGCACTGGTTTGTTATACAATCTTTTGGTTTCTTTGGATGCAGTAATTTCTATCTGAAGTTACAAAAAACAGCAGTTCTGGAGTCTTTTTGCTGGTATTAATGAAAAAGTATACATTTCTATTTGTAATATTCTTTTCTAGCCTTTCATGATTAAGGTTTGGTAGTTTATCTGCCAGAATTCCTTTTATTAAAATGAATAAAGAGTAAATGGTATATATATTTTATTATTTCAAAGCACAGCAGAGCCCATCTCAAAAAGTTCTCTTTATTAAAATAAAGAGCAAGCAGTTATCACAATTTTTTGAAAACATTCTGTTAGGGTTTATGTAAACTTTAGTCTCCATTTTTTATTTTCAATGAAACAAGAGAAACAACCCCTAAAAAATAATTAAAGTAAAACACTGCCAGATTGAGAAAAACCTTAAAACTTCAAAATATATCATCTGAGCTTTTTGTGATTCCGGTGATGTAATAATTGCCCATAGATTTTGTTTTGTTTTTTTAATTAGTAGCTGAGGTAAATTGTTTTTGAGGTTATTATGAGGTCACTCTTGGAAATTTCTGCTCAATCTCTAAAAAAACAAGGTTGAGATTCTTTAATATGGCACAGCCCTTCATGTGATAGTTCCAACCTGATCGTTCCTCACTCCTGTTTCTGCATATTCCACTATCTAATCCTTCCAAGATTCCAGGTTTACAAAGTTTTCCTTGATTTCTTTTACTTAGTATTACTTGTGTAATACAGAAGCTTTGTATTATGTATGTTATTGCTAGGTGTATTATGTGTGTTATTTCTAATTCTTAAAATGACCCTATTTTATCATAGTTTTTATGCCTGTTTTACAACTGAACGAATTGCGAGGCTTTGAGAGTTTGACTTTCCTAAGCCCACACTCATGATTCAAGCCATATAGCTCTGATTATAAACACAATCTTTTTCATCGTATGAACATCCCCATGTTCTGTGTTTATCTTAGAATTTTTGTAGTGCTTCAGGAAGTATTCATATCAGGAGAGCACAAATTTAGTTGATTGACTTTGGTGGATATTTGCCTTTGAAGTATACTACTATCATGTGGCATTTTGTATAAGAAAAAGGTGTGTGTGTGTGTGTGTGTGTGTGTGTGTGTGTGTGTGTGTAACTTCAGTGTTCATATGCTTTTATTTTTCTTTTTAAAAAAATATTTTATTGTGGTAAAACATTGCACATATTAGTATTTTTGAAGCAGATAAATGCCTGCTTTGCTATTTATTAAAAAATATAATAACTGATCTCTGGTCCTCATTTCTCTGATCTGAAAATGAGTGGTGGAGTAGATGTTAAATTGCCTTTCACATTTAATATTCTATTCAATGTTTCTAAAGAAGAACTGAAATTTGAAAAGATAAAGGACATGCAGACAACTCCAGGCATTAATGAAGTAACAAAACGGGGGAGGGGGGACAGTGGGCTCATGAAGATGTGAGAACCAAGACCGAGGGATTGTAATTTATGTAAAAGTTTCCTCTGTAATAAAGAGAATATATTTCTGAATAAAAACACAGAAACTCTGGAAATTAGCTCAATGAATAGTTTGTGACCGAGGCCTCTTCTTTCTTTACCTGTTACCCTATTTCTTCTGCCCTTTCTTGTGATAGTGTGTATGTGTTTGAGAAAAATGCATCTAGAACTGTGTTATATGAAAATAACTGCGTCACCAGTAGCACACTTGAAATAATTAGAGCTTTTATATTGTTCATAAAGTGAGAATTCAGCAATTAAAATTCAGAGTTTGTTGATAAAGCAAAGGAGGGCATGTTTTGCATGCAAAAGGATGAAATGCAATTTAGTGAGAAAACTTTTATATAGTCTTCCCACCCTGGAGGTATTAGAGATGCTAATATTGACATGTAGATACACAGATGATGTCATTACTAGCTGGAAAATTGTTAAACAGCTAGAAAATTGTTATCCTTTACCTTGTTTCCTTTTCTTCTGGAGTCCTTGGAATCTTGACTTTGGGAAGAAATCATCCTACGACAGGAGCAAAGAAGTGTTCTTTAAATAAATAAGTGGGTTTTTCAGCATATTACTATATCTCTCAGGTAGAGATTTGCAAATACACATTTGTAGTAGTTAAGTGGAGGAGTAAAAGTAAAGAAACTTGTTTAAATTTGTTCAGCAGTATATTACCCAAACTTAGTGGCTGTGGAACCCTTTTTCCCACTTAATACTTAGTAGTACACCTTGTACTAATCTAGGTCAACTTTTATCTGTTTTGTAAAGCCTTACGCTCACAATATCCATTGAACCCTCAGGTGATAGGCCCACTTACTTCCTGAAGGACCTTATTCTGTTGTCAGTTACTGCTAATTATTAGAAAATTGCTTTTATATTTAGCCAAAAATCTGCTTTTCTGTTATATCTATCCTTTTGTTGTTCTCTAAAATTATACAGTGTAATTACTCTCACCTTAATATCTGAAGATGACAAGATAATGTATTGTCTTCCCAAGCATAGTCATTAAAAGCTCAGGCTTTGGAGTCAGACTGCCTGGGCTCAAATTTTAGTTCCACTGCTTTTACTGTGTGATCTTGGGCAAGTTAATTAACTTTTCTATACCTCAGTTTTTCTCATCTGTAAAATGAGAATAACAGTACTACTTTAGTGGGTTAAATGAGCTGAATCATATAAAGAGCTAATCACAGTATGTTGGTTTAGGCCCCCTGGAAAGTAGACACATTAGTAGTGCAAGAGATTTGATGGGGGATAGAATGGAATGCCTGGGAAGGGAAGCCAAATTGATAAAAGAGAGCCTGAGTCTGTGATACAGATGTGATAAAACAAACAAACAAACAAAAAAACCGGCCAGCCCAATAGGGAGCTCCAGAGCAAAAATTGCCTGTTAGAGGAGTCCTGCGTTGGGAAGAAATGGCCAGGTTCTAATGGACCCATGTTTAGTTAATTGTTAGGAGCTGCCCAAGAAGAGTATGGCCTGGATTGGAAATCTGAGATGAATTCTGAACATGTTGCAGCTGGAAGTTGGCTAACTACTTCTTGCACCCGAATGCAAGTTCTTTTTTGAAGGGAGATCCAAATTACTGCCACAGTCCATTTCCTGTACTTCATGGATCTGTGCCTCCAAACATTTTCTGAGAGAAGCTCCTCCAGTGTTCCATGGACCTGTCTTCCTGATGGGAAACTTAGAAGAAGTAGGTTAGTGAGACAGACTTCGGCTCTCATCCCTGTACCTGGCCTCAGCGCCACAGTGGTTCTCATGCTCCACTAAATTTCCCTTGCCATTAGCTATCATTTCTGCTGGTCATAGTGGTTTACCTAGTGTTACGACCCAACCCTCATTTGTGAGGGGTCTGAAAACCATACTCTCTTCAGGCTGGAGTGGTTGCATTTGTCTATTCCCAGTCACAATTGGGCAGGGGAGTATTAAGTGTTACCTAAATGGATCATTTGAGTTCCACACATATTCCTTCTTGCTCCCATTATGTAACAGCAACCCTACTTCTTCTCGAAGAAGAGGGTTCATTAACCCTACCATGATAGTGATTACTCTTGCTGCCTGGTCTAAAGACACAAGGAGTCCCAAATATCCAGGCTGCAGCTATAACTTGTATTTCAATATGATCTTGATGTGTCTCCTGGCAGAAGTGTGCCCAGGACTTCTAACTCTGTGGAGTCCAGCATTGTGGGAATGGGAAGCACAGAGCCCTCTAGGGGATCATTGGGATGATGGTAAGTAGGAGGAATTTCTGCTTCTACCTCTTGGTTCTCATATCCATGTGTTCTTCCTACTGGGAACATAGTTCTGAATCAGTGTATATACAACATCCAGTTGTCTCTGAACTGGTACATCAGCTGTATTTTCAGCAGGCCATTCCAATACTCTGTAAGACTGGCTGCTTTTTTGTATGGTGCTGTTATGTGACAAGACCACTGGATCCTATGGTTATGGGCCCACTACCACAGTTCCTTCACAGTGAAGTGTTTCCCTTGTTTGGATGCTGTGTGGGATTCCATGTCTGTAGATCAGGTACTCTGTAAGCCCTTCTTTAGTGGTGTGACTGGTACTCTATTGGCAGGGAAGGCAAACCCATACCTGGAGTAAGTATCTATTCCTATGAGGATCAATCGCTGGCCTTTCTGAAATGGAAAGGACCCAATGTGGTCAACTTGCCACCTAGTCAATGGTTGGTCAGCTTGAGGCATAGTGCTATATTGGGGGCTTGGTGTTGGTCTTTGTTGCTCATAGGTTGGATGTTCAGAGGTGGCAGTAGGCTGATTGGGCCTTGGTAAGTGGGAGCCCATGCCTCCTTCCTGCCTCCATCTTCCATGCCATAGTGGCGTCTCCATTTATGTCCTTGTCATGTCAGTTCTGGGGTGACTGACTCAGCTGTCTGTGTCACTTTGTCTACTTGGTTGTTCAGTGTCTCTTCTGCAGTGGATGGTTTCTGGTGGGCATTAATGTGGGAAAAGATTTTCATGCTTTCTGCCCATTCCCATATGTTCATGTATTTGCCTCTACCCATACTTTCTTGCCTCTATCGTAGAGCCTTTTTCCTTAAAGGCCCCTGACCTTAGCCAGTCCATTTGCCATTACCCATGAGTCTGTATATACTCTTACCTCAGGCCACTTTCCTTTCTACACAAAGTTTGCGACCACGTGCATTTACTTGAAGTTCCATCCTTAGGAAGATTTTGCCTTCCCATTGTCAAGGTCACTCCTTGAAGCTGTTTTTCTTTTCTTCTTCCCCCAACTTGCATTCACATACTGAACTGACCTACTTATAAGCCAACCTTTGGATTTTTCCTTCTCTTTAAGTTGGTTATATATAGAGGATCCCCCAACTAGCTATAGGTGTGTCTTATGGGCCCTTTTATGGAACATAATCCTCTGGTGGGTCTTTTGACCCCACATAATATATCCACTCTACCATACCCACTTTCCTGAGCCTTTTAGTCCCATTCTCTGCTATGTCAGTTGAAGCATTTCAGCTTCACTGGCCATTTTTCCAGGCTTCTAGGAATCACCCTAGCAGTGCGTTTATACCATACCTTAGGTCCTTGCCACAGTGGTAACCCCTATATCCTGAGACAGTGCTGCCCCTACCCCTTCCACAGTCAGACTTTACCTTATTCAGTCTAATCTCTGGCCTCCTTGATTAAGTACCCTCAGAATCCAGCATGGTGGGTATTCCCCCTGATTCTGCTGGTATACACTGGCTAATTATTGCAGCAACTTGGGCTATTGTCTCTGCTCCCTTATTAGGTCCAAGATAGCTTTAGCAGGTTAACACTATTTATTTATTTATTTAGTTATTATCATGGCAACCAGGAGTGGAGGTGGGAGGCAGATCCTGAGGGAGAGCCCTTGTAGCCTTGCAGGCAAGAGGCTTCTGAGGTGTGTTCCTGCACAGTGGGAAGTGCTAGTGTTATCTCTGCAGACTCTGGGGGGTCAGAGGAGTCTAGAAAATAAAAAATCTTTAGGGACAAACATCTTAGCTGTCCCTATCTAACTGGCTTCCATGTTTTCCAAACCAGGACCTGACTGGCATAACAAATCTGCCACATTCAGTCATCTTTGAAGCATTGCAGTCTTTATCCTGAGTTTGGTCTTCTTATCTTTTCCTGCTCTCCCACTGTAAGTGATAAAAACATCTTTGTGAGCTACTAGAGAGCCCTCTGGCCTTCACACTTAGTTTCCAATTGTTTGTTAGCTGCCCCTCTAGGGAGTCTGTGCAACATAACAGCCAGCCAGTTCCATTGTTCTTATATGCGTTGTTGTTCTCACACTTTTCAAATATCTGGAATCATTACATCGTTCAGAGTTTTCCTCTCTCGGAACATTCTCCCAAGAAAGTTTTAGCATTTGGACCATCAGGTTGTGCCGGGGACTGTCCATGCCTCATATACCACCCAGGATGAGATTCTCATTGCCAGTGGGACAGTAAGTGATCTAGTTTTCAAACCCCATCTTACCTTTTGCTTTCTCGGTCAATTTCTGATATCAGCTGTGCCAGTTTGAGTTCTTCTGGAAGCAGATGCCAAGATAGAATTAGGAAAGTATATGGGGGATGAGGAGGTCTCCTATGATAGAAAAGAGGGGTGAGGAAACAGAATGGGCAGGGAGAGTCTCAGACTCAGTGAAGACCCTGGAGCAAAAATTCTTTATTAGAGGAGTCCTGCTTTTGACAGAAATGGCTTTGCCTTAGTGTTAGTGCTGTGATCAGTCATTGGCTGGGCTGCCCAGGAAGAGAGTGGTTTCAGCTTGATATCTAGGCTGGAGGCTGTCAGCTAACTGCATGCCTAGCAGCTGAAGAGCTGTATCTCTTTCTTGAAAGGAGATACAAGGGACACACCTCCATGATTGCCACACATAAGTGCTAAGTAAATGTTAGGTATTATTGTTATAATTATCTTCTGATTAAATTTTCCTAAGTTGCTTTTATCCTTTATAAGTAAAAACTTCTAGACATCTTACTTTCTTGGTTATTTTCTCTTGGAAATATTTGTCAATATGTGATATGAATCTTGTGCTTGAGACTGGAACTAAAAACAGTATTTCAAGAGTGGTTTGTCACATAGTAGGTGCTCAGTGAATGTTGGTTGAGATGAACTACGCTGTTGATCAACACAGCCTGCAGTGTGTAACACCAATTTATACATTTCTAATAGCGCAGCCTGAGATTACATTAGCTTGTTTTCTGATGGCTTTTTTCCTATAACAGATCATTCAATAGTTTGGGTCTTTTTAAACACAATTGTAGAACCATATATCTCTATAAAGCTTCATGTTAGATTTAATTGATTTTAATTTGATTAGATCTTTTGTATGCTGATTCTTTGATCTAGCAGATCCAGCTGTCACGTTTTTTCATATCATATTACAGATTTCATCATTGTGCCACAAATGGCCACATCCAAATCATTAATAAAAATGTTGAACCAGAATAGTATCAAGAATCAAGTTCTAGGCCATGCCATTCAGATTGATAAGTATTAATG
The DNA here is from genome assembly GCF_001890085.2 of Hipposideros armiger. Classification (NCBI taxonomy): domain Eukaryota; kingdom Metazoa; phylum Chordata; class Mammalia; order Chiroptera; family Hipposideridae; genus Hipposideros; species Hipposideros armiger. Next base: position 385,202 of record NW_017731996.1, read on the forward strand.
ATCGACACTATTCAGCCTGTTAAGAGTTCATTAACCATATTGATATATGACCCAAATTTCTATATTTGTTCATTAAAAGATTGTGAGAGACTTTGTCAAATAAGTATCTTGCAGAAATTCAGCAGACCAACGCTAGGCCTGAGGTAAAATAGGAAATGAAGTGAATCTGTTTGGCTCCAGATGGTTACCACTTTTCTTTCCAAGTGCTTAGTTTTGACTTTTTATCTACCAGGAATCAGCTAGGTGACCTTGGTAAAGTCACTCAGCCTTTCAAAACTTCACATTCTCGAAATAATGATTAGCAAGTTCATAGAGACAGAAAGTAGAACAATGGTTACCAGGAGCTTTGGGGAGGAGGGAAATGGGGAGTTAGTGTTTAATGAGTATAGATCTCAGTTTGGGAAAATGAAAAAGTTCTGGAGATGGATGGAGATGATGGTGCACAATGTGAATATACTTAATGCCACTGAATTATACATTTAAAAGTGTTTAAAATGGTAAATTTTTATGTTACATGTATATTTTACTACAGTAAACAAAGAAAGAAAATTAAGAATAGACCAGTATTGAACAATAACAACAATGTTAAGGAGCTAGTAGCCTCTTCTTGATTTTAATTATAGGCATATAATAAAAAACCCATATCAAGCTTAATGGCGAAACACTAAAAAAATTCCCATTAAAGTCAGAAATAAAATAAAATATCCATTGTCACCACTTTTGGAGGAACTAGCAATGTAATTAGACAAGGGAAAGAAATAAGAGACACCATTGGGGAAAAATAAGCAGTTTGATGGAGGGTCCCCGTTGATTTCCTTTGACTCTGCATTAGAGAAATAAAAGTCCCACTGGGAGGATTATGGGATCCCGGAACAATTGGCTCAGGAGGGTATTGTGTGTGTGCCTGCGTATAGAGATACATGTACATGTGTGGAAGGAAACAGAATAAATCAGTTGAAACCTGGAAAATATGATTGAATTATATCAGAGGGTTCTACAGAATCACTATTGAGAATAAGTAAAGGGGAGATACAGGGCAAGTTCATGGAGTAGGTGTATCTAGTGATCTGGCTACTGACTTCAATCAGAGCACTTACTTTTCTATGTACTGTTGTTAGGGTTCTGCTAATAGTAAGGACCACATTGGTCTTGAGCCCTGTGGATTCTTGTAACAGAAGAGCTTAATATTTCAGTTTCAGTTCAATAGTTAGTAGTCAGTATAGTTCCTAGAACATGGTAGGCTGATTGAGATAAGAACAACTATTGAAGAGACAGATGTTTAAATAATCATAAACTTAGTTGTCTTCTATGCTATGCTATCAATTATTAGAGGGTTGGAAGCATCTCTTGGATTTTACCTATCTTCTCTTCTTTGATTCCCCTTCAGCTACTGTGCTCTCTTTTGAACTCCCTCTTTTCTTTGAAGTAAAGATCATGTTCCATGGAAAAAGTGGCTAATGGAAGTTCACATATCAAACGATTGTGCAAGTGCTTTCTTGAGACAACCATCACACTTTGGTATGCAGCAGAACTACCTTATTTGTACTTTTTGTCACACAGACTATTAAAAAGACATTTACTCAAGAGTTGAGATTTAACAAAAAATAATAATTTCTATTGTTTCATCAGTCAAGTGAAAGTGGCATTTTTTTTTTTAAAACTGAGAGTGCATGGCAGTAAAGAATATGACTAGTACAATTTGGTGTTGCTGCCTTGATTTGTTAAGGTGCAGACAATTCTACCCACCATTGCTTTTGCAGTGAGCAAATGCATCCGTCCATGCAAACGTCAACACAGTGAAAAAGGCATACTAAGATGCTGTGTTTTAGTGTTATTATGGAAATACTGTTTTTTTAAATTGAGATATAATTGACATATAGCATTGTATTAGTTTCAGGTGTACACAAATGATGCAGTATATGTATGAAAATAGTTTTGACCTCATATACTTCCTGAAAGAGTCTCATGGATTTCCAGAAGTCTGTGGACCACACTTTGAGAACCACTTGGAGTGTTCTAAACTCATCCAAGCTTGTGCTTGGATGCTTTCAAGCAGCCTGAACTTTTACCTCATAAGATTATCTGGCTTGTTTTTAAACTTTCGTAAATTCAACAACCTGGTTAGATAAACTCCACTGAATATTTAACTGACTTAATCATTAAAAATGTTTTAATAATATGCTTAATCTGCATCCTTTCTTGTTTTTAGTCTGAATACTGAACTTAATGGCTTGCTCGTACCTATTAACTCTACCCTGCTGACTGAAAAAAACCCCAAAAAACTAGTTTTAAGGCTTGCATTCCATTTTCTTATTCTGAACAAAACTCTTAAAAAAGTATAGCAGTTGATCTTTTTGACATTTAAATCCTGTGAGAGTATTGCAACAAAAATCTTTGTTTCTCTAGCTCCTTTGGGAAAAGGCAAATAAATTTAGGATTGGTGGAATATTTTCAGCAGATTCTTGAAATGAGAGCAATTAGAAGTATTAGTTTCTTTGTAGTATTATGTGTATTTTGCCATCATACCTAATACAGTGGTTTCTGTGTGAAATTTGGGGCTGCCTTAGGAACGAGGTGGGACTTTTCATTTAATACAGCCTTTGTTAAAGGAAACTATTATTAAAATCTTTCATAAGTTAAAATTGAAAATAAAAACAAATAGTTTTTGTTACAGATTAGATTCCTTAATAGCAAATTCTAGATGGATGATCAAGATTCTTCTAGTGTATTGAAATTTTGTTTTATTGATTTTTGTCAGAAATACTGGGTTGTCGTAAAAGTCATGACTTATTTTTTTCTATGTTTTTCATGCAAAAATGTGTCATGACTTTTCCGACAACCCATTAATTGGCAGTTTGCTAGCCTTAATCTGATCCCCCGCATAAGCGCCAAATGCTGATTTACTATTCTTCCCCTTAATTTAATTTGCTTGGTCCTTGCTATTCCCTCCGCTTGGAACTCTCTTCCCCTAGATATTCGTAGAGTTGCTGCTTGACATTCAAATTTTGACATAAATGGCACCTTCTCACTGAGACCTTTTCTAGCTGCCCTACCTAAAATTATAATCCCTAATCTTTCTTTTTCTCCTTATGTATCATCTACATATATTTTACATGTTTATGTTGTTTATTCATTTCCACCCATTAGAATGTAAGCTCCATGAATGCCAGTGTTTTGTGTGATTTTATATATTGTTAGATTTGGTTTGCTAGTATTTTGTTGACGGTTTTCACTTTTATATTTCTAAGGGATATTGATCTGTAGTTTTCTTAGAATGTCTTTGTCTGATTTGCTGTCAGTGTCATTTTGGCCTCATAGAAGGAATTGGAAAGTATTCTCTACTATCGTGTTTTTTTTGGGGGGTAAGTTTGTGAAAGATTGGTATTAATTTGCTTTTTAAGTATTTGATAGAAGTCACCATTGACCCCACCAGCGCTTGGTATGGAAGTTTTAAAATATAATTTGTGGGAAGTTTTAAAATTAATAATTCATTCTCTTATTTATAGGTCTGTTCAGAGTCTTTTTTTTTATTTTTAAATTGGGGAATTGGGGAAGGGGAACAGTGTTGGGAATTGGGGAAAGCGAACAGCCAAGTTGTCCTTCAGTCTTAGTTGTGGAGGGCACAGCTAGCTCAGCTCCAAGTCTAGTCGCACAGCTCTAGCCACTGAGCCATCTGGCTGCCCTTCAGCAGCTCAGGGCAGCTCAGCTCAAGGTGCGGTGTTCAATCTTAGTTGCGGGTAGGCGTAGCCCACCATTCCATGTGGGAGTCAAACTGGCAACCTTATTTTTAGGAGCATGTGCTCTCACCAGCTGAGCCATCCTGCCACCTGTTGGCAGCTCAGCGGCAGCTCTGTTTGGGCGCAGCTCACTGGCCCATGTGGGAATCGAACCAGCGACTCTATTGCTCAGAGCTTGCGCTTTTAACCAACTGAGCCACTCGGCCAGCCCCCCCAGAGTCTCTCTTTTTTTTTTTTTAAGATTTTTTTTTATTGGGGAATTGGGGGGATGGGAACAGTGCTGGGGAATTGGGGGAAGGGGAACAGACAAG
>NW_017731996.1:390734-392088 GCF_001890085.2 Hipposideros armiger
AGCTCCAGGTTGAGCTGTTGTTCAGCATCTTAGCTGTAGAGGGCAGTGTCACTGGCCCTCATATGTGGGATCTGAACTGGGGCCCTTTGGCATCCCAAGCCAGCTCTTAACCAACGCACCACTCGGCCGGCCCCTCTAATCTTTATTATATCCTTGCTCCTGTTTGCTGTGGTTTTAGTTTGCTCCTTATTTTCTAGTTTCTTAAGGTGTAGAGTTAGGTGTTATTTGAAATTTTACTTTTTTTTTTTTTAAAGGTGTTTGTAGCTATAAATTTTTCTCTAAGCATTGCTTTCACTGCATTCCATAAGTTTTGGTGTGTTGTGTTTGCATTCTTATTAATCTCAAAATATTTTCTAATTTTCTTTGTGATTTATTATTTGACCTGTTGGTTAATTTTAGTGAGTTAATTTCCACATTTTTAAATATCTCAAATTTCCTAATATGAATTAATTTCCGATTTCATTTCAATGTGTTCAGAAAACATACTTTGTATGATTTCAATCCTTTAAAATTTATTGAGGCTTGTTTTATGACTTAAGTTATGGTCTGTTTTGACCCATGTGCACTTGAGAAGAATGTATATCTTGCTGTTGTTGGATGGGGTGTTCTGTAGATATCTGTTCTAGATGGCTTATAATATTGTTCACATTTTCTATTTCCTTATTAATTTTCTCCCTAGTTGTTTTACCCATTATTGAAAGTGGGGTATTGAAGGTTTGAACTATTGTTGTTGAATTGTCTATTTCTCAATTCATTTCCGTTGGTTTATGCTTCATGTATTTTGGGGCTCTGTTGTCAGGTACTCTAGCTTTAATTCTGATGCATAATATGGATTAGAGTCTATGTGTGTTAATACTATTGATAACTAAATAAAACATTGATCCCATCATATATGCAGTGAACAATGAATGAAATTTGTTTTGATATAGCTTTGATGCTTAAATGATTTTCCCTAGTAGTAAATTGTTACGTACAGATCATATAAAGAAGCACTTGTCTCTGAGGAGAAAAATTCACTGAGGCAGTGTTCATTATAAAGATTTATGTGCATGTGAGCCACAGTGAACTGTAGAGGTTAACCATGGCTGAGATAAAGTATTTAAATAATTAATTTGCCAACGTATTAATTTTTATTGAGATTAAAGAGCAGATGATAACTTAATAGGTGCCAAAAAATGTATACATATTTTAAGAAAGGCAAAAACTATTAAATTGTAATACTCAATATGTACCAATAACAAAGATGAATACAAGTCATGTGTATACAGTTTTTTGGCACCCCCGGTATTTCTTTTTATTTTATTTTATTTTTTTTTATTGGGGAATTGGGGGGATGGGAACAGTGCTGGGGAAT
>NW_017731996.1:395588-397361 GCF_001890085.2 Hipposideros armiger
CCAGATCAGGTGAGTAGGGAGGGTGTTCCAATACAGTTATTTGTTGACTGGCTAAAAACTCCCTCACAGACAGTGCCATGTGAGCTGGTGCATTGTCTTGATGCAAGAGCCATGAATTGTTGGTGACAAGTTCAGGCAGTCTAACTTTTTCATACAGCCTTTTCAGCATTTCTAAATAGCAAACTTGGTTAACTGTTTGTCCAATAGATACAAATTCATAATGAATAATCCCTCTGGTATTAAAAAGGTTAGCAACATCATTAGAACAAGTTCGCGAACTTAATTATCTGACCTCATATATCTCTTCCTCTGCTCTTCTCTGTGTACTATTATCTGTAGTAGGAACGCTAATAAATTCTGACACATATAGTCTAGTGTTTATATGTTATTAAACTAGCGTTTCTTTTCTTCTGTGAGGAAAATAGTGAAGGAGGAATGTTATTTACAAATATATATATACCCAATATATGCCCAGTGGTTTACTACTACTGTGTGTAACTTTGTGCAAATTAAATTTCTTTCTACCTTCATTTCCTCATTATTCACTCAACAACTATTTTAGTGCTTACTGTATGCCAGACACAAGGAGGATTAAGACAAAAATCTGTTTTCTCTTGTAGCATATGTACATTCTGGAGTGCTTAATTCTATACCTACTATTTAGGGTTGTTAAGAGGATCAAGAGTTGTTTTTTTTCTTTGTAAAAGCATTTATTTGTACTAATGTTTAGATACAGGAATGGGAGGAAGAGAGAGCGAAAGAAAGAAAGAAAAGAAAAAGGAAGAGGATCAAGAGTTTAACACCTAGAAAGCACTTGGAACAGTGTCTGGTACATAATAAGTGGACAATAAATATTATTATTCCCTCCTCAAAGACACCCAGAGTGTTGATTTATTAACTGTTTTATAGAGGTTTTGTTAAACACAGTGACATTAAAGGCTATATGAAACAATCTAATTTAGTATGTTCTTTCATTTGTCCTCATGCTGGGTGCTTTCATATGAGGTTGGACCATTACGTTTGCGAATTTGTTGCAACGATGTTGCTAACCTTTTTAGATATCAGAAAGATTATTCATTATGAATTTGTACAAGCTGGACAAACATTTAGCCAAGTTTACTATTTGGAATTGCTGAAAAGGGTGTGTGAAAAAGTTAGACCGCCTGAACTTGTCGCCAACAATTCATGACTCTTGCGTCACGACAATGCATCAGCTCATACAGCACTGTCTGTTAGGGAATTTTTAGCCAGTCAACAAATTAGCTGTATTGGAATACCCTCCCTACTCACCTGATCTGGCCCCCAATGACTTCTTTGTTTACCCAAAGATAAAGGAAGTATTAAAGGAAGATATTTTGATGACATTCAGGACATCAAGGGTAATACAACAACAGCTTTGATGGCCATTCCAGAAAAAGAGTTCCAAAATTGCTTGAAAGGTGGACTAGGCATTGGTGTTGGTGCATAGCTTCCCAAGGGGAGTACTTCGAAGGTGACCGTAGTGATATTCAGCAATGAGGTATGTGGCACTTTTTCTAGGATGAGTTTGTGAACTTAATTGTCAGACCTTGAGCTCTAACTTGGCAGATTGTACTCTAAACTGCTGCCACCGAACCTTATCATACTGTGTTGCAGAAACTCTCAGACAAGAAGTTTAAGTATTATAGCTCTTAAACTTATATTAATTTGAGTGTGCTAGATGTTGAAGGGCTAAATTTACTGTGGTACTTTTAAGGAATTTTGATAGAAATGGTAGAGAAATGAAGGTAAAGA
>NW_017731996.1:399705-410345 GCF_001890085.2 Hipposideros armiger
GTAGCCCATGGCAACCCACTGCCACAGGGGCTGCAGCCTACGCCCTCGCAGGCGACTCACGGGCAGCCCAGTTCCAGGTTGAGCTGTTGTTCAGCATCTTAGCTGTGGAGGGTAGTGTCACTGGCCCTCATATGTGGGATCCGAACCAGGGCCCTCTGGCATCCCAAGCCAGTTCTTAACCATTGCGCTATTCGGCCGGCCCTTAAGCCAACTCTTAACCAACTGAGCCACTCGGTCCACCTGAGAGTTGACAACTTTTGAGAAAATATTCCTCTTAAATGTGAAGGGTTCATTCACTGTTTGAAATTTGAGGTATAGTGAAACACCCACATGGAGAAATAGTGTGTGTCAGGTAGGTGAAGGTGTGGTCCTGGAATCTGAGTGACAGTTGAGGGTTAGAGAAAGGGTTGCATATATACTCTTGTTACTACTCTTCGTGCACATAATTTGTGCTGTATAATTTATATCTCCCTGTTAGTCTGCTTTCTACAGTGATCCAAATGACAAGACCCTACCCCCAGTGAATTTATCTCATGTTTTATCTACTTATAGATCATAGAATGTCAGAATTAGTGTCTGATCTTTGAAATTTTGGGTATGCAGTTAAGGTTGAAACTGTGACTTTGATGTCATTTGTCTCAATTTATATCATACATATGGGATATATTTGTTAAAACTTTTGTTGCAAGTTAAGGCAACCAACTGGAGCTCACTTAAGAAAAAAGGGAACTTTTATAAGGATACTAGAGTATCTCACAGAATCCAAAAGCAAGGATTGTAAACTGTTTATCTTTCAGGAATAGTGTAGAAGGGTCTGTGGTTCATTCAGCTTAGATCAGAGCCTCACACCAGTTTAATAACCTGGTTAGGTTATTAGGTTTCCCCTGAGCATGGCATTTTATCTTGCAATAAAAGTTTATGTGTGTATGGGGTGAAAGGTGGGCAACTCTAGATTCTGTTGGCAGAGATAATCCAGTAGATGTCTGCTATCTAGAAATTAGAGATATGGACTTGCATAATAAAGTGTTAATGGTTCAGTCATGAACAAACAATCTATATGCTACTCTAGGTATATTGTATATCTGAGTAGTTTCTGGCCCTATACCATGTATATATAAATTTGTTTATATTATCTTGAATCTTATTACTCCAAACATAAGAATTATACATGTTTCTTATTTTAGTGCCAATCTCAAATCAGTTGCTGTTCTAGAGATTGGAGTGCATATGTACATTTGATACATCTATTATCTTGTTTCCCAATATTTGTTAAATTACTGTGTTTTTTGTTTAGTGTGTACTAGGTGAAACAACCACCTGGTTCTAATAGCTCTTGACCAAGAATGCAGTGTTTGTGAAAGATGCCAGATTGATATCCTGGAAATTGAAGCCCTGTGTGAATGTGAGGTAGCAACAATGTCACCTTCCTAGATCCTGCTCTCTTAAATGTACTTTGGTCTTGATTTTCAGGAATAAAGCTCTTCTCAAAGATTATCTCATTTCTTTTTTCTGCCATTGTGCAAGTGTTCATATTCAAAGGGTTTTATTTTAGGATCAAATGTACTTAAGCCTCTTCAGAAAATTGAACAGTTAGGTTATGTTTTTGTTCCTGTATTTCTCTTCATTGTTCAGACTTGAATTGATCACTTAAGACCAGTGGCTCTGATGGATTATTAATTGTATAAACAAATCAGTCTGCTGGTTTGTTTTATGGTTCAAATCACACTCTGCCTTTCTCTTCTAATTCTTTCACACGGATTGCTTTTTGATGATGAATAATAATAGTTACCATTTATTGAGCACTTACATATCAGATTTACATGAGGCACTTAATATAAACACATTCTTCATCATTAAAACTATCATGCAAAGTATAGTTTTCATATAAAATATAAAGAAACTGAGACTCAAAAAGTTTTAAGTGACTTGCTGAAAGCAGCAATGCTGTTAAATGTTAAAACATGAATTCACACTTGGATTTGCCAGAGTTCTGCACCATGCTCTTTTACCAAACTCCACTGACTAATCCTAAAAGGTGTTCATGTGGATTGAACATCAAACAAGCAGATCAGTTACATGTTGGTAATGGTTGATTTGAGACTCTGATACCAGTTTTGCTGGATATTCCATTGTTGTATTCATAGATACTCTTGAATCACACTTTTTCTTTTCTTTAAAGTTAAGTCATTAAACTGTAATAATAGGAGCTGTCTGAAGAGCTGTGATTATTGATAGGAAGCCTTGATAAAACATGGTTTAAGTTAGAACTGTTCTTCAGTATGCAAACTAATAATTTTATGTTGGTATTAATACATTTTGAAATAGTAACTACATTAGTGTCTTAGCAATTTCAGCGCAACTCTTGGAATCCTTTGTATGGAAACATTTTCTAGGTGGAAGTGCTTTGAAAATAAAATTTTCAGTTATTTTACTTTATGTCACAAGTGGTTATAAGCAGGTATTCAGTGCCAAACATTATGCCATATACCAGGAATGTAATGATAAATAAGACAGAAGCAAAGCAGTCCGTATCCTGAAAAAAACCTCAACATCCTGGAAGGGGGGAAACAAGTAGTTAAAAAAAGTTCATAATTCAGTTGGTAAGTGCTATGATAAAGTGAAAGATATATAAGAAAGAAGGGCACCTATTCCAGACCTAGATCAGAAGGGCTTCATGGACGATATGATATATAGTGTAGGATAAAGAGTTGATAAGTAAGAATTGGTCAAGTAACAGTGACAGGTGCGGAGTATGCCAGCCCTAAATAATAATGAGTGAAAGCCTGTTTTTTGTTTTGTTATTTTTGAGTTTTATTGAGATAAAATTTACATACTATAAAATTTCACTCTTTAAAAGTAAACATTCAGTTGTTTTTAGTATATGAGTATTCAGAGTTGTGGAACCATCACCACTAATTCTAGAACATTTTCATCACCCCAAAAAGAAACCCCCATGCCTTTAACAGTCACTCCCTATTCCCTCACACCCTAACCCCTGGCAACAACGAATCGAAGGATTTGCCTATTCTGGAAATTTCATATAAATAGAACCATACAATATGTGGTCTTTTGTGACTGGCTTCTTTCATTTAACATAATGTTTTCAGAGTTCATCCATATTGGAACATGAATCAGTATGAAGGCCTGTTTTGAGGAATGGAGATGGGCAAGATTGAGAATTGAAAGTTCAATTGGTCAAGATGACCAGTGCATAGAACAAAAATTTGAGAATAGAGAGAAGGTATCATACATAGAGAGAGAAAGCAGAAAGCAAATCAAACAGCTGTTTTATAGAGGTTTGGACTTTAACAGCAATAGGATACCACTGAATGGTGTTAAGTACAAAAATAATATACAGTAAAACCTTGGATTGTGAGTAACTTGGTTTGCGGGTGTTCCTCAAGACTAGCAAACATTTCTATTAGATTGGTGCAAAAGTAATTGCAGTTGTTGCAATTACGAGTAATGGTCAAAACTGCAATTACTTTTGCACCAATTTAATTATACATTTTAACTTGGTAAATGAGCGATGTCTTGCAATATGAGTACTTTGTTTCCAGAATGAATTATGCTCGCAAACCGAGGTATTACTGTAATCAGATTTGTGTTCTATATTTGTTTAGAGAATAGGCTAAGTAGATACAAAACAAGTGTGGGAGGGCCGGCCGAGTGGCGCGTTGGTTAAGAACTGGCTTGGGACGCCAGAAGGCCCCGGTTCGGATCCCACATATGAGGGTCAGTGACACTGCCCTCCACAGCTAAGATGCTGAACAACAGCTCAACCTGGAACTGGGCTGCCGTGAGTCGCTGGAGACGGCATAGACTGCAGCCCCTGCTGCAGTGGGTTGCCATGGGCTACCGTGTGTAGCCAGCAGCCAACGTGAGCGGCTGTCCAGAAGCCTGTGACTGATCTGCCTTGCCCGGGAAGAGCACAATGATGGTGCCAACTTGGGCCAGTGAAGCAACGTCCTCCACAACTAGACTGAAGAACAAAAGGACAGCAACTTGTCTGTTCCCCTTACCCCAATTCCCATCCCTCCAATTCCCCAATAAAAAAATTAAAAACAAAAACAAAAACAAAACACAAGTGTGGGACAGAAAGACTAGTTAGGATTCTTGCAGAAATCTGGGCAACAGGAAGATGGTGGTGTGGGATATGGCAGTGGGAATGGAGAGAAGTGGATGGATATGAGAGATTTAAAAGGGAAGATTGACAAAACTTGGTGTTAGATTGAATGTAGAGGTGGGAGAAGGAGAGGTAGTATGTAGAATGGCAGTTAAGTTTTTGGGTTGGTGAGCCAGATGGATAATGACGCATGAACTCATTAGGAGCTGGATGAATTCCTGGGGTAGTGATCTATGAGGAGTACTAAAATGGTACTGGAAATTAATGAGATGAAAAAAAAATGCATTTACCAGGGTTCTTTACTTATTAGTAGAGTTCTATATTGTTTAGAAGAAAACTTTGATAAGCTAATGTAGAAGAATGTAAGACCCCTCACCCTCACCATGGCTTCTTGCTTGAATAATGTGGTGTCTCCTAAACTGTACTCTTCTTAGAAGCCCAAGGCTGTTTTATTGGGTGAGATATGCAAATAATTAGCACTAAATATTGTAGCTCAGTAGAGGAGAGGTTCCATCAGTGGGTCTTTTATTTTGCCTGTCCCTCTTCTGGCTCTAATCTTTTTCTTTAGAATATTTATATAATGTTTATATAAGGGTTGAAGAGTAACAAACCACTAACCTGTTACATATGCCAATTGCTATATAATAAACTACACCAAAATATAGTGGCTTCAAACAACAACTTTATTATCTCTTGTGGTTGTGGGGATTGACTGGACTCAGCTAGGTGGTTTTGTCTTAGGGTCTTCACGCAGCTGTAGTTACAAAGTGGCTGGGGCTAGAGTTAGTTATCTTGAGTCTCGCTCATTCACATATGTGAAGTTCATGGGCCTGGTCACCTACATTGGCCTTTCCATGTAGTCTCTGGCATAACTGGATTCTAAGAGTGAGTGTCCCAAAAGTATCAGGCAGAAACTGTATTAGCTTTTATGACCTAGCTTTGGAAGTTACCGTAGCGTCCCTCCTGTTTTTCTTTGTTAGTTGAGGTAGTCATGAAGGTCTGTCCAGGTTTAGAGGAAGGGTATATAGATTTTACCACTCGTAAGAAAATCATGTGGGATGGAAGATATTGTAGTAGCCATTTTTGGAAATATAATCTACCCCACCTACCTAGAGGGCCCTCCCCAGACTAGTTTATGGAGCCAAGAAAAAGGACTTTGGAATATTGAAAGCAGTTTAGTACATATTGAGTTTAATTCCTTGCCAGACTTCCTGGTGGAAGTGTTATTAAGAGGTTTGATTACTAAGCAGATACTGAATTTGTTCTGTGGTGAACAGAGTTAATCAGAGCTAAGATAGGAAACAATATTTAACTGAGAATATTTTCTAGTTTATCCTCCTCATTTTCTTTTTTCTTTTAAACCTATAGCCAGGATTTTGGAAGTTTATTACCTTCATAAATCTCTTCTGTTATAAACATGTCCACATCAGGTTCCTGTAAATTGCTTGCATCTTATATTTTAAACATCATCTTTATTCATGTCATTTTTCTTATGTTTATTTAAAAAATAAAATTTTGATATCTTAATTTTAGATGATGATTCTCTTTCCCCATATTATAATTAAAATTTTAATCTTCATTGTATATCCCAGGGAGATATTTTTAATAAATCCTTGTCTTTTCTATTTCCTTCCTTTCTCAGTTTTCATACTTCAAAGTAAACATTTAAGTAGCTTGGGTTTTTATTAATTGAAATTCATATATCTTCAATTCTCTTTCCTTTTATTAACAAATAATATACATTCATTCTAAGAAAAATTAGGACTATAGAGGCTTGATAACAGTGTAAATCACCCAAACACTATTGAGAGATTCTGCGTTATATTTTGGAGTATATTTTTTAAGACTTGCAAGTTTTTCCCCAAATACGGAGTCATACTGTTTGTACCACTTTGTAAATTGCTCCTTTCATTTGACATTTAGATTTTTCCCAATATTTTACTATTTTAAACATCAATCTAACAATTAAATTATTCTAAATCTTTTCTATTCAGTTATTTCTTTAAGATAAATCTCTAGAAGGGTAATTACTGTGTCAAAGGACCTATGTTTATATAATAATAATAAAATTTCTCAACTACTTAAATTGTTGTCACTCTTTTCTCTCCCACTAGAGAATTTTTCTGTTTTTTGTTTCTCTCTTGCATTTGCCTACTTTCCCTCTCACATGCCACACACATTCACAAATATTTCTTAGGGAGGAAGAAATCATCAGTATGATGTTGATTATTTAAATATGGATTTCATTAATACATACAATTTATTTCTTCGTGACACATTTGCCAAGCCCTGTATGGTATGCCCTGGGTTGCAGAGCATGAAGACATAGCTCTCGTTCTCAATGAACTCACAATCCAGTGGGGGAGATAGACATTCTAGGAAGGTGGGGATGAGGTACAGGGTTGAAAGAAGAATGACTAATGTAATGTAATGTAAGGAAAATATAATGGGAAGTCATAAATATAAAGTTGAGACCAGTCACCATCTGTATGATTTTTCATCCAGCAACATTTAAGCTGCTTAGGGGAATGGATGGAGTAGATAGACAGTTGGATTTAACCAGGCTTGAGGCTTTGCCAGCTGAAGCTAGAAAGTCAAAGGGATGTGATACTAGAAGAAAAATCTGTGTTTGGGACAGTTACATGATGTTACTGGACTCGCCTCACATGTTAAAATATACACACGCACACATACACAAGATTTGACTTTGAATTTGTAGAATTGTATTTGTTTATAAAAATCTTCAATTAGCTAGGTATTATAAGGGAGGTCCTTACTTTTGCCTCATTCTCATTTTGACTTTGGTACTTCTGCCCCATACAGCCCTTTCATACTTCTGATACAATTTATGAGTTCATTTTGATAGATGTAAGTCTATTTCTTAGCGTCAACATCTCTTACACAGAGTGTAGATGGAGCATGTGCGTATTTTTTTCAGGATCTCAAGACAGGAAAATCTTTTACCAGTGATTTTCATTCCATATTTTTTATTGGTTTCTGGAATTTTAGAACTTTTTCTTACTCTCTTATTTTTTAGTAAGTACATAGTATTCACATCAGTTAATGGAATTATATTTGTAATAATGTCAGCAAATTTCTTCTGTGTTTCAGTTTATCTTTAAAATTAAGTGATGCTCATTAGATCACCTCTAATATACTTTCTCATTCTGAAAATTCTATGACTATATGTTAGATATTTTATACAGATAATATGAGATTCTTAGTTTTATTCTGATTAGTTTCAACTGCTTGTCTTGTTCAAGGCTAAATTAAGCTCAAAGAATTTCAGGTTATCTCTGAGCAGTTTTAGAGGCATTTGTTGGACTACTATAACTTCATGGATATTGTCATATAGTCAGAAGCAGGAAATAACATTTGAGAAATGTTTGTCTTTTGTGTACCCCTGATAGTAAAGGTTAAAATTGGGTGAATTTATTCTTTGCTTCTAAGCAGTGGAAGAGGGCTGCAATCATGAAGCTCCATTTGGAGGAAAAACAGTTGTTTGGCAATAAAGATCTTAGCAGGAAGCTTTTGAATCTCATTTTAAGAATTATATATAGATAGAAAAAACATCACCTAACAGGACCTTCTTGTGAAGCAGCAGTTTTGTTAGCGTCAGATTCTTGGAGGGCCTATTGTATAATAAAAATCAGTGATTATTTTTATGAATTAACATAGTTAAAGACATTGGGTAGAAAGTGCCTGCCTTGATGTTTCGCTTTGTATTATCAATTGAAAATAAGTATGCAAAAATTCTTAACTGTTCGTTGAAACATTTACCTTTTTGGCTTCTTAGACAATAAAATGTGTTTGCTGCTACATTCCGTGCTGGGTACATCTTTGAATCTGAAGATGTAATTGTAATTTATTGTTTAAGTCCCATAGATTTTATTTGTCTGGCTCTGATAGGTTTATATAAAGAAAATTAGGGCTTATTGCTTTAGCAAAATGTATTGAGCAGTGTGTTTTTTCTTTAGGATCAAACAGAGCATACTGAATCAGCAGGACTGGCTGATGGTGCAACAATCATCATGAGTAAGCACAGAGAAGTCTGTTTCTTATCACATGTGTAAGGGGAAAAAGGTAAGAAAACCAACTTTCTTATTTGTATTAGAAATTGAACTTAAAAACAACTAGACCTATAGAAAATAATGCTTATATATATATATATATATATATATATATATATATATATATGCTGCTTGATTCGTTTATAATATTGTCTCTTGTTAAATCAGGAGAGTAGTTTTANAACTTGGGCCAGTGGGGCAACGTCCTCCACAACTAGACTGAAGAACAAAACGACAGCAACTTGTCTGTTCCCCTTCCCCCAATTCTTCAGCACTGTTCCTATCCCCCCAATTCCCCAATAAAAATCTTTAAAAAAAATTTAAAAAAAAAGTTTTTTTTCATTGTAATCTAATTTTAATAGTTCTTATTGCACTTTTGTGACCCAGGTGGATTAGATATTATTCCCATTTGAAAACTGAGGGAAACTGAGACTGGATATCAAGGTCATATGGTTAGTAAATGGCTGAGCTAGCACTCAATCCCAGGTCATCTGGCTCCAAAAATTCTGTACTTCTTTCATTACTCTACATTGTCTTATTGTTTCACGTGAAACTATAAGCCTAGATCACCAAGAATGATATCTTGGAAAGTAACCAGTCTAGCAGCACTTAGCAAAGCAGAGCTCTCTACAGGGCAGGGATGTGGGAAGGGAAAAAAAAAATCAAGAGACTCAAACAAAACTAATTCTAAAAAATGTGTATTTCACAATAAAAAATAATTAAAAAAAAAGACTCAAAACAGTTGTGTGCTGAAATGGACTTTTTCTTAAATAATGCAGAGAGAAGAAATGCTTTGGTGAGGGACTACAGCATGAGAAATGTTGCACAGACATGGATTTAGCAATACCTAGATGGGCTTAGGGTATAGTAACTGCCAGGGGCTGTTTTGTTGTTGTTTTTTTTTAACATCCCCCCCCTCCCCCCAAGTACAAAGACTTGAAACAGACAGTGAATTTAAGACAAAGAGAGCCAAACAACACCCGGCTCTGTACAGAGCTATCTGCAGCTGCAAATCAGATTGTAATCTTTATATGAGGAAGGGATTTCTTGTTTTACATTGACTACCTCAGCTACTTTTATGCAGCTATAGAGATAGCGATCTATTCACTTAAAAACATTTGAGTGCTTCCTCTGTCTAAAAGCTCTGTTAGGCATTGTGGGAGTGATACCAACATAAGCATGACACCATCCTTGCCCACAAGGAGCTTGTAACCTAGTAAGGAGATTCTGCATTCATTCAAACAATACTTGTTCATCCAGAGTCTATTATATGTCAGACCCTATACCAGGTGTTTAGGAGACAAAAGTAGATAACATACAAACTGCCTCTAAGCCTTTAACTTATACTTTCCATTGCTTTGGAGAGTATTTCTTTACCTCCATCCCCTAACTCTAAGCAATTAGAAGAAACCTTTTAAAATGGAGAGCAGGACCTGAAATTCTCTTATGTTTCTTGGCCACAAATAGATCCTGATAGCCTAAGGGTCAGAGCTTAGGTATCATACTAGAAAATGTATGCATCGTATTTAACAGTCAGAGGATTAGTGTCCAGGATATGTAAAGACTCCAACAAATCATTAAGAAAAATACAAATGTTCCAACAGAAAAAAATGGGCAAAGGATTTGAAGAGATCACAGACTAGGAAATTCAGAAGGCAAAAATATATGTCAATATTATTAGTAATAAGAGAAATGATTCAATAATTAAATATTTTTACCTGTTATTTGACAAAAACAAAAGTTGGTAATAGCAGATTTAAGTAATAATAAGAAAACTTGTAGTGCCTTTTTTTAAAAAGATTTTATTGGGGAATTGGGGCAGGGGAAGAGCATTGGGGAATGGGAAAGGGGAACAGACAAGTTGCTGTCTTTTTGTTTTTCAGTCTAGTTGTGGAGGACATTGCTTCACTGGCCCATGTTGGTATTATCATTGAGCTCTTCCCTGGTGAGGCAGTTGCTCGTTGGTCATTGGACGGCAGCTCACGCCCGCTGCCGGCCAGCCCTACTGCAATCCTGTGAAGTAGGTACTAGTATTATTACTGTTTTTTTGATAAGGAACTGGAGGCACAAGGATAGAGTAACTTGCCCAAGGTCAGACATCTAGTACTGGTTGAGCCCAAATTTGAACTCAGGCAAATCTATTTCTAGAGATTGCACTGTTAATCACCAAAACAGTGCCCTTGTCTGGGTTGATTACCATCCTGCTGTATGTATGCTCAGCCTCTAAAACAGTGCCTACCACAAGGAAAGCACTTAATATGTTGAATGAATTTTAAAATGAAAATGTATTAGACACATTTCTGGACTGGCCATCAGAGCTCTCGTCGTATTACCCTTGATGTCCTGATTGTCATCAAAATGTCTTCCTTTCAATATTTCCTTTATCTTCGGGTAAAGAAAGAAGTCATTGGGGGCCAGATCAGGTGAGTAGGGAGGGTGTTCCA
>NW_017731996.1:412035-414056 GCF_001890085.2 Hipposideros armiger
TGTGGTACTTTTAAGGAATTTTGATAGAAATGGTAGAGAAATGAAGGTAAAGATCAAATTATGAAGATTAGTAAATTGAAGGTCATCATAAACATCAATGAAGCCTTGGAGGATTGACTAATAATTATATAGCATTTAGTGGAAAATTGAATGTTATAGCTGTATTTATTAATTTGTTAATTCACAAAATCTCAGCATGTCTTCATAGAACACATATTTATTTACTGCCTGCAAGGTGCTGTGCTTAGTGCTCTCAATACTTTGGTGAACAAAATAGTCATGGAACCTAACCTTATACAGCTGATATTTTACAATGTTACCAAAATAATTATAGAGTTATAAGGGCTATGCAGGAAAACTAGTCTGAGGGGTCAGAGGAGGGCCTTCCTTGAGGAACTGAGATTTAATCTGAGACCTGCAGCTTGAATGGGTTTGTATTAACCAGGAGGAGAGAGTCAGAAGAGTGGGAAACAGCAAGGAGGGGGAACAGCATGAATAAAGGACCTGAGGTGGGAAGGAACATGATACTTGTGAGGACTAGGAAGATCTCAGTGCAGATGGAGAGAAATAATCAGGAAGGAAAGTAGCAAAAGAATAAGCTGGAGAGTTAGGCAGGGATTAAATTATGCAGAACTTATAAAGTCATGGTAAGGAGTTTTGATATATTAAGTGCAATAGAAAACAAAGAGTTTCAAGTGGAATAGTCATTTGATTAGATCTTTTCAAAGATTACTGTAACTGCTGAGTGGAGAATGGGTTGGGGGAGGAGGTGGCAAAGTATGGGGTTGTTGGAAAAGTCATGACACATTTTTGCAACAAAAAATATAGAAAAATACGTCATGACTTTTCCGACAGCCCAGTAGATCTGAAGAGGATCATTGAAAAGATCATTTCAGCCCCCACATGTGGAATAAAGGTGGCTTGGATCAAGGTAGTGGTTGTAAGCAGAGTAAATGGATTTTCATTATTTTAGGAGATGATTGAATGTTGATGATGAGCATCATGGAGAAGGAGGGATAGAGAATGACTATATCATGAGCAATTGGGTAGATGATGATGTAGGGAACAGAGAAGGAACAGGGTTGATTATGAGTGTAGATGTACATAGTGAGTTTGAGATGTTTGTGAGACACAGAGACATTGAATAGGCACTGTATAAATGGGTTTAGAATGTAGAAAAGAGGTCTGAAGTGTCGAAAAGGAAATTGGGACTTGTTAACAGATGGTGTTCCAGGCAATGATAGTAGATAGAATTTCCTTAGAAAAGAATATAAATTGAAAAAAGAAGAGGACTGAGTACAGAACTCTGAGTAATTTTAACATCTAAGATTGGGTAGAAGAGGAGGAGTTGGATGAAAGTGAGAGGGAGATGTTAAAAAAGTAGGTGAAAATCAGAATTTTTAGAGTCACAGAAGACATGGAAGAAGATTTTCATAAAGGAGGAGAATGTGACCTACAATTGAATGTTGCTAAGTTGAGGAAAGAAGCCAGAAAAGAAGGGGGACATGTGTGGGAGGTGATGGAGGGAGACACTGAGAGTTGACAACCTTTTTTTAAAGATTTTATTGGGGAATTGGGGGCGGGAAACAGTGTTGGGGAATTGGGGAAGGGGACCAGCCAAGTTGTTCTTCAGTCTTCATTGTAGAGGACACCAGTTGCCATCTGGCTTCCCATCGGCAGCTTGTGGCCTCTAAGCTCAAGGTGCCGAGTTCAATCTTAGTTGCGGGTGGGCGTAGTCACCATCCCATGCGGGAGTCGAACCAGCAGCCTTGTTGTTAAGAGCGCACGCTCTATCCACTGAGCCATCTGAGCGGCACCTCAGCTCAAGGTGCCAAGTTCACTCTTAGTTGCGGGTGGGCATAGCCCACCATCGAGCAGGCAATCTTATTGTTACACCAGCTGAGCCATCCTGACACCTGTTGGCAGCTCAGCGACAGCTCACCTCAGGTGCAGTGTCAATGGCACATGTGGGAATTGAACCGGTGGCCCTGTTGCTCAGAGCTCGTGCTCTTAATCCAACT
>NW_017731996.1:420051-462925 GCF_001890085.2 Hipposideros armiger
TATCTTCAATTCTCTTTCCTTTTATTAACAAATAATATACATTCATTCTAAGAAAAATTAGGACTATAGAGGCTTGATAACAGTGTAAATCACCCAAACACTATTGAGAGATTCTGCGTTATATTTTGGAGTATATTTTTTAAGACTTGCAAGTTTTTCCCCAAATACGGAGTCATACTGTTTGTACCACTTTGTAAATTGCTCCTTTCATTTGACATTTAGATTTTTCCCAATATTTTACTATTTTAAACATCAATCTAACAATTAAATTATTCTAAATCTTTTCTATTCAGTTATTTCTTTAAGATAAATCTCTAGAAGGGTAATTACTGTGTCAAAGGACCTATGTTTATATAATAATAATAAAATTTCTCAACTACTTAAATTGTTGTCACTCTTTTCTCTCCCACTAGAGAATTTTTCTGTTTTTTGTTTCTCTCTTGCATTTGCCTACTTTCCCTCTCACATGCCACACACATTCACAAATATTTCTTAGGGAGGAAGAAATCATCAGTATGATGTTGATTATTTAAATATGGATTTCATTAATACATACAATTTATTTCTTCGTGACACATTTGCCAAGCCCTGTATGGTATGCCCTGGGTTGCAGAGCATGAAGACATAGCTCTCGTTCTCAATGAACTCACAATCCAGTGGGGGAGATAGACATTCTAGGAAGGTGGGGATGAGGTACAGGGTTGAAAGAAGAATGACTAATGTAATGTAATGTAAGGAAAATATAATGGGAAGTCATAAATATAAAGTTGAGACCAGTCACCATCTGTATGATTTTTCATCCAGCAACATTTAAGCTGCTTAGGGGAATGGATGGAGTAGATAGACAGTTGGATTTAACCAGGCTTGAGGCTTTGCCAGCTGAAGCTAGAAAGTCAAAGGGATGTGATACTAGAAGAAAAATCTGTGTTTGGGACAGTTACATGATGTTACTGGACTCGCCTCACATGTTAAAATATACACACGCACACATACACAAGATTTGACTTTGAATTTGTAGAATTGTATTTGTTTATAAAAATCTTCAATTAGCTAGGTATTATAAGGGAGGTCCTTACTTTTGCCTCATTCTCATTTTGACTTTGGTACTTCTGCCCCATACAGCCCTTTCATACTTCTGATACAATTTATGAGTTCATTTTGATAGATGTAAGTCTATTTCTTAGCGTCAACATCTCTTACACAGAGTGTAGATGGAGCATGTGCGTATTTTTTTCAGGATCTCAAGACAGGAAAATCTTTTACCAGTGATTTTCATTCCATATTTTTTATTGGTTTCTGGAATTTTAGAACTTTTTCTTACTCTCTTATTTTTTAGTAAGTACATAGTATTCACATCAGTTAATGGAATTATATTTGTAATAATGTCAGCAAATTTCTTCTGTGTTTCAGTTTATCTTTAAAATTAAGTGATGCTCATTAGATCACCTCTAATATACTTTCTCATTCTGAAAATTCTATGACTATATGTTAGATATTTTATACAGATAATATGAGATTCTTAGTTTTATTCTGATTAGTTTCAACTGCTTGTCTTGTTCAAGGCTAAATTAAGCTCAAAGAATTTCAGGTTATCTCTGAGCAGTTTTAGAGGCATTTGTTGGACTACTATAACTTCATGGATATTGTCATATAGTCAGAAGCAGGAAATAACATTTGAGAAATGTTTGTCTTTTGTGTACCCCTGATAGTAAAGGTTAAAATTGGGTGAATTTATTCTTTGCTTCTAAGCAGTGGAAGAGGGCTGCAATCATGAAGCTCCATTTGGAGGAAAAACAGTTGTTTGGCAATAAAGATCTTAGCAGGAAGCTTTTGAATCTCATTTTAAGAATTATATATAGATAGAAAAAACATCACCTAACAGGACCTTCTTGTGAAGCAGCAGTTTTGTTAGCGTCAGATTCTTGGAGGGCCTATTGTATAATAAAAATCAGTGATTATTTTTATGAATTAACATAGTTAAAGACATTGGGTAGAAAGTGCCTGCCTTGATGTTTCGCTTTGTATTATCAATTGAAAATAAGTATGCAAAAATTCTTAACTGTTCGTTGAAACATTTACCTTTTTGGCTTCTTAGACAATAAAATGTGTTTGCTGCTACATTCCGTGCTGGGTACATCTTTGAATCTGAAGATGTAATTGTAATTTATTGTTTAAGTCCCATAGATTTTATTTGTCTGGCTCTGATAGGTTTATATAAAGAAAATTAGGGCTTATTGCTTTAGCAAAATGTATTGAGCAGTGTGTTTTTTCTTTAGGATCAAACAGAGCATACTGAATCAGCAGGACTGGCTGATGGTGCAACAATCATCATGAGTAAGCACAGAGAAGTCTGTTTCTTATCACATGTGTAAGGGGAAAAAGGTAAGAAAACCAACTTTCTTATTTGTATTAGAAATTGAACTTAAAAACAACTAGACCTATAGAAAATAATGCTTATATATATATATATATATATATATATATATATATATGCTGCTTGATTCGTTTATAATATTGTCTCTTGTTAAATCAGGAGAGTAGTTTTAAAAAAATTTGACTTAAATTCTGAGTAAAACGGTATTTTAAAATACTGTTGAATTATGTCAGCTGCTAATTTCTCCACCAGCACTTGGCTTCTCCCTTTCAGAGTCAACTTCTATCTTGAGCATAGAAGGGTAATTTCAGCATGAAAAAGAACATGGATTTGAGCAATATTGTGAGGAGAAAATAGTCGTTTATCTACCCATTAATGCCATTTATATTTCTTAATCATCCTGCAAGAGCTCAACAATTGAAGCTAATTTGGGGGCAGGGAATCAGAAATATGATTTAATTATTTTATTTTGTATTTTTAGACTAGTTGTAAAGAGCAGTACTTTCAAGCAGAAAATTAGGAGTATTTTATTAGTTCTTGCAGAGCAGTAACTGTTGACATTTTCCTGACTAGGAATTATGTTTGATTACTTAAGGGGTGGAAAATGGTGACAGGGTGGAGAGTGTATAGGCAATATTGGTTTCAGGAACTGATTATGTCAGTCACTAATGGAATAAAGCATACTCTGGCTGAGTTCCCTGGTTTTCCATGTAAGCTTTGAGGATAGAGGAATGGGTCTGACATGTGTAACAGGAGGCCTAGCTCCTTTTCTCTTTAGTTGAGAGTGGAGCAAAGGCACTTAGCAGTAGTGCTTTCCTCACCAGACCTTCTGGGCCTGCAGCTGGCAAGGTAATATTTCTTGCGTTCTAGACTTATCACATGGGAGTGTGCGGAGAGAGTGTCCTTCTCAGCCTTCACCTGGCAAAACCTTATTCTTCAGGTATCACCTCTTGGGAAGTTTTCACCACTGTACAGACTATCAATAATAATAAATAATAAATACTCAGCAATAATAAATTATTGTGATATTTGTTTTCTGTAGCCTACCCTACCCCAAATAATACACCCCTGCCTCAGTCTAATTTGGATTCACCTTTTCTTTGGCTCCATAGCACCAGTACATATATATCAATTAGTGTAGACCACAGTGTTATATATTTTAAGTTTACTTATCCATCTCCCCTCTGAAACATTGGGCACCTTTAGGTCAAGACATTGTCTTATTTGTCATTGTAACCTAATGACTAGGACAGTGCCTAGTTAGTACACAGTAGATGCACAGTAATGTCTGATGATGAATGTACACACGTTAATTGTAATTAGTATATGGCATAAAGAGGAAGTACCAGTGAAGGAGACATAAAAGGAACAATCAGATCAGTGCTGTAAAAGTGGGACCCCTGAGACAGATTCAAGAGAGTGTCTGAAAGGATTCTGGTCAACAGAACAAAGAAAAAGATCTAGAAGCCATGTTAGAAGACAAAAGAAGAGGTCCTCAGGAAGAAACCGTACTGAATTAATTCTATTCCTTTTTGAGATGTACATGTATAATATTTAATGACTTCTATTTTTAAAAGGAGATGGATACTTTTATAAGAACCCTGACATAGATTTAAATTCTCTCAGAGGCCCAGCTTAAGCAGTGAGAAGATTGCTCCTCTCCCAAGTCCTCAGGAGACCAAAGGTTTTTCTTTGGAAAATGAAATGAAACAGGCTCAATATTTGGAGACAGTAGATATACAGAAATCAGGGATGAGGCACCATAGTGAAAGCAGGGGGATTGTGGGAAATCCTATATATTGACAAGTGAAAGCCTTCCCCTCACTCCTTCCTCTACTCTTCTTTCAGAAGGTAATTGCCTGGTATTACATCTCTGCACTCCCTGACTGGAGATTATATGAGTCTCCTCTGGAGTCTAAAGAAAAAACTTAACATATGCTGACATTTGGAGGTCTTCCAATGAAATAGCTGTGTTCTCACCCTGTCATCATGTAGTGGAAGTCTCCCTGTTGAGAAGCCACACATTCAGAGCTTTCAGTTGGATTTTAATACTTCATTTGTTCAGTAGATAGGCATTTGGGGAAAGCCTCAATGTGAAAGCCAGACCAAAACACAGAAGTACAAAAGAGGAACTTGGAGGAAATAATATTGGAAACAGAAGAAAGTTTGAAAAAAACAAAAACCCAACTGCAGGTAATTACATTAGAGAGGTAAGAGAAGAAATTATATCCATGAAATAAGATCAAGATGTCATAGAAGGGATCAGAACAAGAAAGTGCTCTGGAAAATAAAAATATGATAGACAGTTTTGGTGCATTTAAAAAAATTTTAAACTATTACAAGCTTATAGAAAAGGCACAAGTATAGTACAAAGAACTTTTTCCTGTGAACCATTTGAGAGTGAGCTGCTAGCCGCATGCCACATCACCTTGGAAACTGTGTGTTTCCTACAAACAAGGACACACTCCTACATAACCACAGTATAGCCATTAAAATAAGGGAATAAGGGAATTAACATTGATGGATCACTACCATCTAATTCTCAAACTGTATTCAGATTTTGCCAGTTGTACAATAATGTCCTTTATATTAAAAGGATCTGGTTTAGAATCACATGTTGCATTTAGTTGTCATGTCTCTTGGGTCTCCTGTCTGAAACAGTTCTGTGGTGTTTGGCTTTCTTGACTGTGACACTTTTGAAGATTGCAGACCAGTTATTTTGCAGAATGTTCCTCAATATTGGTTTGTCTGATGTTTCTTCATGACTAGGTTCAGGGATGCATTTTTGGTAGAAATATCACAGAAGCAGTGTTGTTTTTGTTTTTAATAAACTTTATTTTTTAGAGCATTTTTAGGTTCATAGCAAAATGAGGATAAAGTACAGGGAGTTCCCCATAATACCCCTGTCTCCATCTCCTGTTCCTTCCTTTCCCCCACGCTGCCCCACCCCACATACATAGCCTTCTCCAGTATCTACATTGCTATGTCCTTTTCATTGCAACTTGTCAGGGAACACAGATTTCTTTATTGTCCCATTGCTGATGATATTCATTTTGATCCCTTGTGTAAGGTGGTGTCTGCCAGGCTTTGTCTCTGAAGTTACTCTCTTTTTTCCTTTGGTAATTAGTACGCATTTTTATGGAGAGGTACTTTGAAACTATGTAAATGTCCTATTCCTCATCACACTTGGGATTCATTCATTCATATTGTAAAGACTCATGGGTTTTTTTTTCAGTGGGTTATAATCCATTGCTATCATTATTTTGATGCTCAGATTTCCTCTGATTTGGCCTGTGGCCTTCATGATGGTTTCTGTATCCTTTTAACATGTCCCAGTCATTCTTGGAGCATTTCTTGTGCTTTCCAGCACACAGGATATTCAAGACTCTTCTTTTTGTTTTTAATTGAAATATAATTCACATACCATAAAAGTTACCATTTTAAAGTGTATATTCCAGTGGTTTTTACATATTTATAGAGATGTGCAGTCATCACCACTATCTAATTCCAGAACATTTTCATCACCACAAAGAAAAATCTTATATCCATTGGCAGTCACTCCTCATGTCCCTACAATTCCCCCCAGGCAACCACTAATTTACTTTCTGTTTCTACAGATTTACCTATTCTGCATATTTCATATAAATTGAATCATATAATGCATAGCTTTTTGTGTCTGCTTTCAGTTTAATATTTTCAAGATTCATCCACATTGTAGCATATAGCAATACTTCATCCGTTATCATATAATATTTCATTTTGTCGATATTCCATACCATGTTTTAGCTATCCATTCATCAGTAGATAGATATTTGAGTTGTTTCTAATTTTGGCTATTATGAATAATGCTGCTATGAGCATTCATGGATAAGTTTTTGTGTGAGTATATGTTTTCATTTCTCTCAAGTATAAACCTAGAAGTAGGAAAGCTGTGTCATGTGATAACTCTCACTTTTTGAGGAACTGACCAACTGTTTTCCAAAGTTGCCACACTGTTTTACTTTCCTCCCAGTGATGTGTGGGGGTTAGTATTTCTCTACAGCCTTGTCAGAGCTCTTGTATTTTTTCTACTCCAGGACTGGAATCAGCTGTTTCTTCATGGAGCTTTGGTTCTAATATTTAGAAACCATATCTGTATGCTCATTACTTCATGGAGTTGAGGTGGGGCTTTGCTGCTCCAAGATCCTCTGTGGACAGAGCTAGAGAATATATGTGTGTGCGCACACACACACACGTGCACACACATATTTATATCTGTATTCATTGCTATAAGCAGCTATGTTTATTGAAATCCATGAGTTCACACTGATACCTCAGATTCCAAACTAACTCTGCAGGCTTTTTGATAGTTCTCTCCTTTTCCACATTTTAACCCCTTTCTTCAACAATGAGAAACCTTTCATTGCCCTTTGTGCAGTTACTTATTTAACCCACCTCTCTACATGTAACCAGTCTATCACTGTCTTCTTCTCTTGGCCCTTCTTATCCCTTTCAGGCTCTAACCTGCCACCCCAGCTGCCCTGTGATATCTTCTCCTCACTCCTCCTGCACAGGGACCCTTTTTACCCACTTAGATGCTGACACCCCATGCTGGGCTGTCCTGAGGAGACAACTTTCTTATCCTGCTGGAGTTTTGACACCTTAGCAAAATTAGTCATGTAGTGTCTTGTGTCTCTTGTGCTATCTTGTTATTAAAATCATTTATTACTTGAATTTTCTTATTAAGCATAGTTTACCATTAAGTAAATTGTAAGTTTCTTTTTTTTCCTTTTTTAAAGACTGTTTAGTTAGACATTGAATATTATTTTATATTAATTTCAGTTGTACAGCATAGTGGTTAGACATTTGTATAATTTAAGAAGTGATCCCACTGACTTGTCTAGTACTCACTTGGCACTACACATAGTTATTACAATATTATTGACTATATTCCCTATGCTTTACTTTACATCCCTATGACTATTTTGCATCTACCAATTTGTACATCTTAATCCAGTCACCTTTTTCACCCTGATAAGTTTCTTGATGTTAGGGATGATGTCTGAGATTTGAATTGATCACAGTACCCTGTATACAGTTGATGCACAATAAATATATTAATCTGATTATTTGTTTACTAATATTTTACATATAATGACCATGAAATGCTAAGTATTGAAGATGGGTGTTAAATGTGCTCAATTGTGTGTTGTGAGAAATTTCATTCATGCTTTTTGCATTGGAAAGTTTAAATGTGCAGTCTATTAAAATAATATAGTGTGTATATGAAAATGAATTTGAACTGTAAACCATTAGACACAAAAGACAGATTTAAGAAAAACCATGTATAGATTATGTAGCCTATTTGTCTACATAAGAGCCAATCAATAAATAAGAGTTGATTAAATGAATAATTGTGAAGAAATACTTGAATAAGTCAGTTACATTCCCTGAGCTTGTTTTTTTAATTGTAAAATGAGAGAAAGAATATTGACACTTTTATATGTTGCAGAGAAGAAGAAATACTATCTTTATAAGTCAAAGAAAATTCACCACTTTTTATATTTGACTTAAAGTTTGTAATAGCAGGATATTACACTTTTTATTTTCCCTCTTCATATTTTCGTGACTCAGACTTTGGGGGGGGGGATTATAATCTTATCTCCCCTCCCATCTGCCTCCATGTACTATACGTAAGAAGCCAAGCAGAATTTTCAGTGAAAAGAAATTCTGAGAAATTAAGGTGATAAATCAGCATTGGAATCATGATAATGGAGGGGGGAAATGGGGTAATATTTATTTAACAACTACTGTGTGCTCTTGGCATTCTGTTTAGTTGAGATACATTGTGTATATACCCACAGGATGCTTTTAGATCGATTAACACCAAGAAAGACTCAGAAATGGTACTTGCAAAGAAGAGGTTTAAAAAGAATAAACGAGCCATCATTAGCATTTTGGAACTAATATCCCTCACCCCCATGCTTACTTGAATTTTCTTGTAATTTACCATTTGCAAACATTCTGTAAGTTTTCTAATAGAAATGTAGTTCTATCCCAAAGAAAATCATTCCTCTCTCAACATCTGAAATTTATCTTTTGAAGCATGTCCTATTGAAATGATCACCAAGCCTGCCTTCTACAGCTGTTTATATTTTAATGATTGTCAGCGTACAGGTTTCTAGACTTTATTAGCTTAAAAATCTTAATATATATAATATGGGATTACAGAGTTTATCATGGTGTGAATAGACTTATAAGAGATTTTATCCTTGTATATGCATAATTAAGATTTATAAAATACTTGTACATATCTACGTTATATTAATAAATCTTCGTATTCTTTCATTTTTTTCTGGTTTTATTGAGATATAATTGACATACAACATTATATAGTTTAAGATACACAACATAATGATTTTTTGTGTATCATTTGTTGTGTATATTGTGTTTCACAATATATATTGTGAAACAGTTACCACAATAAGTTTAGTTAGCATCCATTACCTCACATAATTACAATTTTTTTTTCTTGTGATGAGAACTTTTAAGATCTACTCTCTCAGCAACTTTCAAATGTATGACACAGTATTGTTAATGCTACTCACCATGTTATACATTATATCCCCAGAACTTATTTATCTTGTAACTGGGCGTTTGTACCTTTTGTCCACCTATTCTCATTTCCCTCACCCCCTACCTCCCCACGTCTGGCAACCATCAATCTGTTCTCTGTTTCTATGAGTTCAGTTTGTTTTAGATTCCCCGTATAAGTGAGATCATACATGTTTTATTTAGCATAATGCCCTCAGGGTCCATCCATGCTATTGCAAATGACAGGATTTCCTTTCTTTTTATAGCTGAATATTTCAACACACACACACACACACACACACACACACACACACACACACACCCATAGTTTCTTTATCCATTTATCTGTTAGTGGACACTTACACTGGTCCCATGTCTTGGCTATTATAAGTAATGCTACAATGAACATGGAGGTGCAGATATGATATCTCTTCTAGATAGTGTTTTTGTTTTCTTGTATGAATATCCAGAAGTGGAATTGCTGGATCATATGGTAATTCTATTTTAAAATTTGTGATGAACCTCCATATTATTTTCCATAGTGACTGCACCGACTTACATTCCCACCAACAATGAACAAGATTTCTCTTTTCTCCACATCCTTGCCAGCTGTTATCGCTTGTCTTTTTTATTGCAGCCATTCTAACAGGTGTGAGTTCGTTGTGGTTTTGATTTGTATTTCCCTGATAATTAGTGATGTTGAGCACCTTTTCATGTACCAGCAGGTCCTCTGTATGTTTTCTTTGGAAAAAAGTTCAGTTTTTTTGTTTGTTTGTTTGTTTGTTTTTGCTATTTAGTTGTATGATTTCTTATATATTTTGGATATTAACCTCTTACCAGGTATATGATTTGCAAATATTTGCTCCCATTCTGTAGGTTGTCTTTTCATTTTGTTGACAGTTTCCTTTGCTGTGCAGAAGCTTTTTGCGTTTGATGTAGCCCCACTTGTTTATATTTGCTTTTGTTGCTTTTGCTTTTGGTGTCAAATCCAAAAAAGTCATTGTCAAGACCAATGTCAAGGAGCCTACCACCTGTGTTTTCTTGTAGGATTTTTATGGTTCCAAGCCTTGTGTTTAAGTGTTTAATCCATTTTTGAGTTGATTTTTGTATATAATGTAAGGTAGGTGTCTGGTTTCATTCTTTTGCATGTGGCTGTCCAGTTTCCCAGCACCATTTATTGAAGAAACTATCCTTTTCCCATTGTATGTTCTTGGCTCCTTTGTTATAAATTAATTGACCATATGTGTGGGTTCATTTCGGGCTCTTTATTCTGTTCCATTAATCTGTTTTTATACAAATGCCATATTACTTTGGTTATTGGAGCTTTTTAATATAGTTTGAAATATGCAAGTGTGATGGCTCCAGCTTTGTTTTCTTTCTCAAGATTACTTTTGCTATTTAGGATCTTTTGTGGGTCCATACAAATTTTAGGAATTTTTTTTTCTTGAAAAATGCCATTGGAATTTTGATAGGGATTGCATTGAAACTGTAGATTGCTTTGGGTAGTATGAACATTTTAATAATAATAATTCTTCCAATCCATGAGCACTGGATATCTTTCCATTTATGTGTGTCTTCTTCAGTTTATTTCATCAGTGTCTTACAGTTTTTGGTGTACAAATCTTTCACCTTTTTGTTTAAATTTATACCTATGTATTTTATTCTTTTTGATGCAATTGTGGATGGGGTTGTTTGCTCAATTTTTCTTATTGTTAGTGTATATAAATGCAACTAATATTTGTGTGTTGAATTTTTATCTTGCAACTTTACTGAATTTGTTTTTTCTAACAGTTTTTTGATGGAATGAATAAAATTAGTTTGGAAGTGTACCCTTCTCCTCTATTTTTTGGGAGAGTTTGAGAAGTATTGGTATTCATCTTTAAATTTTTGGTAGTTATTTACCAGTGAAGCCATCTAGTCCTAGGCTTTTCTTTGTTGTTTATAAATGATTGATTCAATATTCTTACTAGTAATTGGTTGGTTCAGATTTTCTATGTTTTCATGATCCAGTCTTGGTAGACTGTATATGTCTAGAAATTTATCTAATTTCGTCTTGTATAATTGTTTATGGTAGTTAATCTCTTACGAGCCTTTGTATTTCTGTTGTATCAATTGTTTTGTCTATAAATTATATTTTAACAATTGAAAGTGTAACACAAATTTGATCTACTTTCTAGTTTTAAACAAGTCTCTTAAGTGGTGTTTCCTCACCGATGGAGAATTACTTCCAAGCAGAAGCTTACAACCTGGACAAGGTGTTAGATGAATTTGAACAAAACGAAGGTGAGAATTTACTTGGGAAAAACTATTTGAATATATTTATAATATTAAAGGATGTGTGGTTATCAGAGGATGCAGTACTTTTTTAAAAAGTAAAAGCAGGTCCAATGACTTTATAATATTATACATTAATATCTAGAGTAATAACTAACATTTTTAATCACTATGTGCCAGGTATCATGCTAAACCATTTACATTGGTTATATCATTTCATTTTTAAAATAATCCCATGAAAGTAACTCTTATCTACATTTTACAGATGAGAACTGAGGCATAGAGAGGTTAAGAGCGACATCTTCGAAATTACTTTGCTAATAAATGGCAGGATTAGAACCCCGACAGCATGGTACTAGAGCCTGGACTCTCCTCCACTGTGCATATAACCAACTGATGGTCAAGAAAAGCTTTAAAATGTGTGATTGTATTTCCTAAACTAAGAAAAATAGCTTGTTGAATATTGATTGACCAATAAAGTAAAGATATATTTTAAACTTAATTTTAAAAGGTTTACATTTTTAAATAACTGCCAAGTTGGTTAATTAAATTATACATTCCTAAGGCTCAGTTTAAAAAATGTGTGCTTAAGATTCACTTCATTTAGGGAAGGCTTTTCCTTAAATTCCCTTCTCAGTATGATTTGAATGGATAAGCCATAATTAAATCTCTTTCACTTTAATTAACTTACTAGATTGAGGTAGAATTCTTTTGTTTGGAATGTTCTGGGATATTACCTTTCAGTGACATAAAAAGAGGGCACAGTCTTAAATATGTTTTCTTATTCTTAGCTAAGAATTAGAAACTTCATATCCTAGGAATATTCTATTTTTAGTTATCCTAGGAATATTTTATTTTCAGAATATATTTGCAAATGTAATTGATTAATTTAGTCCTGACTTTTCCAGTGTTACTGGCAAACTTACTGTAATTATTTATTTTTTCAGATGAAACAATTTCTCCTCTTTTGTTCGAGACAAAGTGGAATAAGATTCTAGATCCCCCCTCTCACCAACTGTCGTTTAACCCTGCATTGGCCAGTGTGAATGAACCTGCAGTTTCTAATGAGTCACAGCCACAACTGAAAGTCTTCTCCCTGGCTCCTTCAGCTCCTCTGACCACAGTGGGAGAGGACCATTGTGCTAATGGGCAGGACTGTACTTTGAATCCAGAGATTAACACAATGTGGATTGATGAAAATGCTGTTGCAGAAGATCAGATAATTAAGAGGAAGTGTAATCAAGATGATCAGTGCAGTGCTGTTGAAGTGGGAGAGAAATGTGGAAACCTAGCTTGTCTGCCAGATGAGAAGAGTGTTCTTGTTGTAGCCGTCATGCATAACTGTGATAAAAGGACATTACAAAGCGATTTGCAGGATTGTAATAGTTACAATAGTCAGTCCCTCATGGATGCTTTTAGCTGCTCACTGGATAATGAAAACAGACAAACTGATCAATTTAGTTTCAATATAAATGGGTCCGCTGAAAAAGATATGAACTCAGAGAAACAAATGGACCCGTTGAATAGGACAAATGCAGAGGGGGGTCCTGTTAAACATATATGTACTACTTCACCTGATAATCTAGCCAGTATCTGTTCCCCTTCACAATTACAGGATGATGAACATACAGGCAGAGACCCCTCCATATCTGCGATTACAAGTTTAACAATTGATTCAGTAGTCTCATCCCAGGGAACAGATGAAGATCCTGCTGTTAAAAACCAAGAGAACTGCATACCAGATGAGGTTTTCACTGGCAAAACCAGCTCTCCTAGGACAGATGTAGCTCTAGGGAGTCTAAATTCCTTTTCCCATTTGAGTGAGGGGA
This sequence comes from Hipposideros armiger, assembly GCF_001890085.2. NCBI lineage: Eukaryota > Metazoa > Chordata > Mammalia > Chiroptera > Hipposideridae > Hipposideros > Hipposideros armiger. The sequence goes on from NW_017731996.1 coordinate 433,102, forward strand.
TTTTGGTGAAAAAAGAGCCAGCAGAGGAGCTAACGGCTGAAGAACCCATCCAGTCTGGTTTACCTTTGCTTCTCAAACCAGACATGCATAATGGGTCTGGAAGGGATGATAACTGTGAACAGTTTTCAGATTGCCTTGTGTCCAGTGAAGTTAGAGCTGATGAAAATGAAGGTTGTGAACATGAAGAAATTCTTGGCACTCCCGAACTTCTTAACATGACAGAGCATTTCTCTGAATCTCAGGAGATGACCAATTGGAAATCGACTAAACTAAATGAGTTGAATGACAGCCAAGTAAATAAAGAAAATGAGAAGATTCTGCAAATGAAGCAGCCCGAGGACACTTACAATGATAGCGGAGGAGAGTGTGATAGAATGGCAGAAGCAGGTCTAGATTTGAAAGGAACTTGTATGAATGAAAGTGAAGGATGTGATTTCTCCACTGTTACGGATACACCAGCAGCAAATACTCCATCCAATTGTGATTCCTATGGAATGCAGAGCCCAGTTGTTTGTTTTGTTCCAAAGACTTTACCCTCCAAAGAAGATTCAGTAACAGAAGAAAAGGAAATAGAGGAGAGCAAGTCAGAATGCTACTCAAATATTTATGAACAGAAAGGAAATGAAGCCACAGAAGGGAGTGGACTACTTCTAAATAGCACTGGTGACCTAATGAAGAAAAATTATTTACACAATTTCTCTAGCCAAGTTCCATCAGTGCTTGGGCAATCTTCACCCAAGATAGTAGCAAACCTGCAGTCTATCAGTGTTCCTTTTGGTGGTGCAAGACCCAAGCAACCTTCTAATCTTAAACTTCAAATTCCAAAGCCATTATCGGACCATTTACAAAATGACCTTCCTGCAAATAGTGGAAATAATATTAAAAACAAAAATGATGTTCTTGGGAAAGCAAAATTAGGGGAAAACTCAGCAACCAATGTATGCAATGCCTCTTTGGGAAACATCTCTATTGCTGATACAAATGGGGAACATTTAGAAAGTTACGAGTCTGGGATAGCCAGTAGACCGTGCCTTGTATTAGCTCCAGATAGCCCAGATAATGATCTTAGAGCTGGTCAGTTTGGAATTTCTGCCAGAAAGCCATTTACCACTCTGGGTGAGGTGGCTCCAGTATGGGTACCAGATTCTCAGGCTCCAAATTGCATGAAATGTGAAGCAAGGTTTACATTCACCAAAAGGAGGCATCATTGCAGAGCATGTGGGAAGGTAAGTTTTGTGTGTATCAGCTCAGAAATCTGGCATGCCTGTTTTGCAATGCTCAATTAGAAATTAATAAAGGCAGTATAAGGTGAACATACTTTTGCTTGAATTGACATTATAAATAGCTTTTGAATACCCAGTTCTAGTTCCGAATAAAAAATGACCTCCCTGATTCTTAGTGTTTATATAAATTTTTTGGTTGCCAAGATTTAAGCTGAATCAGTTTTCATGAACAGATGAAAAATGAGGAAGTGTTAACTTCGTGGTTTCTATATTGACAGATACTTGGTTAATAGAATAGTTTGGAATAAGGAAGTTAATCTTTCAATTTAAGAAATGTTTGTGGTTGATGTCATATTTTTTAATTCATAGGAAATTCAACATTATACTTAGAATCCATTGCAGTTTTTACTGTAGAATTTTTGCCATTATACTAGACATTCGGGAACTTTTTATACACACATTTTTGTCTTTTCCCCTGTATGATTTTGATACAAAATAGAGTTGAAGGCTGTAAATTTTTGTGACTGTTATAAGAATTGATATTCCTTAGTGCTCCCTAAATTCTGTTCGCTAGGAACATCAACTTAACAAGTTTTTGTTTTGTTTTAACAAGAGCTGTAAACAAGGAGGAAAGGGGACTTTGTATTTCTAAAAAATATGTGAGGTTTGGTGTCAGGTCTTGATTCGAAATTTAGCTTTGTTATTAACAGTATAACTATTAAGCCTTAATTTTTTATAAAAACAACAAAAGATATTTTTATATATTGGGTGGGCTATTGTGAAGGTTAAATGAGATTACAAATGTAATAGTAGGTGTTCAGTATCTACCTCCCTTCTTGCCTGATTATTCGTCTGTCTGGATTAATTAGGATGCTTTCAACTTCAAGGAACAGAGTATCTGATTGAGTGACTTAGACAAAAGTAACATTTATTTCACATAACGCGTAGCCTGAAGATAGAATACAGACTTAGTTGTCTCTAGGTGCTGTCAGAATCACTGAAGTTCTTTGGTCTTCCCCTCATGGTCTCAAGATAGTGGCACACCTCTAAGTATCAAGTCCCAACTTACAACTTCCTAAGTGCAAAGAAACTGTTGGGGAGTGAAAGAGTCTGTTCTTCTTGCCATCCCTTCACCAGGGAGGAAAGGATCCCTACGAGCTTTTTTCAATTTATTGGCCAGTTTTAGACCATAGGTCCAGTTTTAGACCAATTACTGACAAAGGGGAACAGGATTGCCAGGACTGGCTAAGATCAATTATGATTCATCCCCAGGCTGAGTCCAGTATTGCCTGGAATTCTGTTAATAAGGACAGGGGGGAGAATGGTTCCTGGGTGCAATCAGCAAGGGTCACTATAAGATCCTAACACAAAACAACCAAATGATGGGAAGCAGAAAGAGGTTAAAGCTTTGACTGGGTAGTTAGCCCCTGATTATTAAAACTTGAAGAAAATAAGATTTCTAATTCCTAATATTTTTCGGTCTGAAGTAAACCTATGGTCAGTTAGTAGCCTGAACAGTCAGTTTTCTGTTAGGGGATTAGAACCATCATTTTTATGTTGTCCTGGTTTTGCTTACAAGTGTACAATACTTGCTGTAAATTTTGCTTTCGTAGGGAAATAATGAAAACACTTTCTCCAGATCAGCATATCCAGATGTAATGAGTAAATAGGTAACTTAGGTGGATTCAGAAAGAAAATGGTGGCAAAATACACATAAATTAAAAAATTAGAATTTTGCTAGTTGAATTTGTGAAATTTATGAATTCATATGGGTTATGGGTTCATATTCCGTCTTTTTTTCCCTTTCCATCTCCAGTTACTTAAGGGGTGTTCTAAAGATTGATGAGTTAATGTTTGTAAAAATCCTTGAGCTTCTCATAAGAAAGGGGCTTATAAACATAGGCATCCTTTTTTCTAGGTATTGAATTAATCAGATTACACTGGGAATGTAGCTAAAAAACTACCCCAAGCAATGTAATTTTGTAAAATAATGTTTCCTGTAGAAAAAAGAAATTTAGTTTGTTCCATTCTAGTAGAAAGTAAGCATATTTAGTAATTTCTCTACTTAATATCTGTAGCTCAATTCTCTTTACTATAACGTGTAAAGCATCTAATCTATGTAAGATTCTGGGTTAGATAGTGGAGATTCAGGGATACGTAAGTTGGGATGTATGACTTCATGGAGTTTATAATCAAGGGCATTGATTTCAGTGAGTCGGGAGAGGAGTATGTGGATTTCTGGAGTTTTTCAAAAATCCTAAAATAAAAATTGTGAACCACTGATCTGCATAGACAAACAGACTACTCCACAACATATTATAATGCAGTGTATTAAGAGCCAGTTATGTGTACTTTGTGTTCGTTCTCTTTTCATCTCCAGCATAGTCTTTAGAATGGGTTAATTTTTCCTTTTTGACAGATCAAGCATTTGAGGCTCAGAGAGGGCAAGAAATATGTTCAAGGTCACACAGCTTGAAAGTGGTAGACCCAGGTTTAAAGCTAGTACTCTTTCCTTCAGTCATACTGTTTTCCCCAGTGAGCCTACCCCCTCATTCATTCTAGCAGTATGAATAAAATACTTTAGGATCATTGAGGAATGAAAGCTTAGTTTTTCTAAAAATGGCAGTGGGAGTCAGGAAGTCATGATACAAAAAGTGACTATTTGGAGAGGAGGATATAAAAAAGTGGATATAATTTATGGAACAAAGTTATAAAGTATATGAGAAAAATGGGATCACATCAGAGCACAAGTGAAGAATTAGTAGGGGAAGGGAAATAAATTCATCTTACAGAAGAATGGGTGAAGGTATAAGTACACTTGAATATAGAAGTTAATAGAAAATTGTGGGAAATTATTTAGCATAGCATAGGGTTTTTATTCAGCTCTTGATAAGTAGTATGTATAATTGTTACAACATTTTTTGGTATAATGTAATTAAGTAGAATATAAAATAATTACACTAGAATTTATGAAAATGTTAAAATATTACAGTTTATTTCTATATTGCTATAATGGATATGAAGACATCTGGATTCCATTATTGTCTTCATTGTTAATTGGAAAAATTGTCACACTCTAAAATGCTCTGCAAATGTTTATTTTATGATTTCATACATTAGTTTAGATAATTGCTCCATATAGCCCCATAATCCCTACTTCTCCTGTATGATAGGTGATAAATAACAGACTAGAAAGAGTACAGAGTACTCCTTCCCCAAAAGGTGCCCTCTAAGTTCAAACAATCTCCATTATTATATATCCACATTAATGTCCTATGGAAATCACTGATTCACAGATCATGGTTATTCATCCTCTGTCAAACTCCATTTGCCATGAATACTTTGACCATTTTTTTATTTGATCATTTGACTTCAAAGGCCTAAGAAAGACATTGAGTGTAACAGGAAAGGAAAGAGGAATTTTTTTGAAAGCGGAGAAGACTTTTCTAAAAGAAAAAAAGTTGTTTAGTCATTTGCAAGGCTTTGTCAAACTTTATCCATTACTGTAAATGATGTGGCTGGTTATTATTCACTAGATGCCAGCTGGTTAATGACTGTGTTCTATCTACTATTTGATACAAGTAGACATAAAAATAGCCTTTAAAAGTAAAATTTCTTGAATTGATACTTATAACGGAGGTATTTTGTATTTGGTATGTTATGAAAGATTAGAATAGAATAAAATTTTTGAACACTTCCTTTTTGTGCTAGACTTAGTCAAACATCACAATTCTCTGAGATATACAGGTGAGAAAAATGCACCTCAGAAAGGTTAAATATCTTGCCTAAATTATAAATGAGAGTGCATGAATTTAACACATATCTGTCTGATTGTAAAGCCCTGTGTTCTTTTTACAGTACTGGACATAGCAACAAAATGTATCTGTACTTGAATTGCTCGCTAGAAATATGTCATTGTCTTTGGGTGAACATTAGTTTGGGACAATGGTAAAGAATTAGGAATTAGAGTATTTGAATTTTTTTATTTTTTTTAAGATTTTATTGGGGAATTGAGGAAGGGAAACAGCCAAGTTGTTGTCCTTCAGTCTTACTTGTGGAGGGCGCAGCAAGCTCAGCTCCAAGTCCAGTCGCCATCTGGCTGCCCTTTGGCAGTTTGCAGCCACTCAGCTCAAGGTGCCATGTTCAGTCTTAGTTGCTGGTGCACATAGCCCACCATCCATGTGGGAGTTGAACTGGCAGCTTTGTTGTTAGGAGCATGTGCTCTCACCAGCTGAGCCATCCTGCCACCTATTGGCAGCTCCGCTTGGGCGCAGCTCACTGGCCCTTGTGGGAATCGAACCGGCGACCCTGTTGCTCAGAGCTCATGATCTTAACCAGCTGAGCCACTCGGCCAGCCCAAGTATGTGAATTTTTAAAGAAGACAAAAATGCTGAGTGTTTGGCACTATCAGGTGATGGGGGAGCCTAGCAAAGTTAGCAGGAATTTAGGTTTTATTTCACCTGTGAGGTCTTGAACTACAAAGTAGGAAGAGAACAATATGGGTGCCATGTTACTGAATGAAGAGAGATTTATTGATAGTAAAATATACCACTCCAATTTGCTCACTGTTTTTTTTTTACTTTAATTGACTTAAAAAGTATAATTCACTTAAAAACTATAATTCAAAATAGATGAATTTTTGCTACATTAATAGTTTTAATTGAATAGAAAAGAGAACTGTAGGAGAGGCAGTATAGAAAGGAGCACTGGGATGGGTATGGAAAAGCTCTGAGCTTGTTTTCTATAAAAGGAGGGGATTGCGTAGACCGTTATTTCTGTTTTCTTACAGTTGTTGAAAGAGCTTGTGTGGACTTCTGTGTCATATATATATATATATATATATATATATATATATATATATATATATATATATATATATAAAAGGAAAAGATTTATGCTAGCACTGATCTCTGTAAAATTGTTACTAAACCTACTGATCATCTAAGGTCACTTTGTAGGAAGAGTATGCCATTAAACATTTTGAAATGTGCTGTGCTGGAAGTGTTTTCTGGAAGTCATCTCAGTTTGACTGGAATGCTGTTTATCAAGGTGCCAGTTAAGTGGGCTACACTGAGATTTTTATTTTGCAATTACTGTTTCCTGTTTTGTTTAGTTCTAATACTAATTTCTTCAGAATCTCTTTAGGCACACATGATCTTCACCTATAGTTTTAAAAAATAGCTTGATATACATAATATCAAAGTGGCATTGAAAAATGATCTAGATTAATTTTTTTTTAATTGGGGAATTGGAGAGGGAAACAGTATTGGGGAATTGGGGAAGGGGAACATTGTGTTTTTCCAGGACCCATCAGCTCCAAGTCAAGTTGTTGTCCTTCAGTCTTTTTTTTTAAAGATTTTATTGGGGAATTGGGGGAGGGGAACAGACAAGTTGCTGTCCTTTTGTTCTTCAGTCTAGTTGTGGAGAGCGTCGCTTCATTGGCCCATGTTGGTATTATCATTGCGCTCTTCCCTGGTGATGCTGTCGCTCACTGGCCATTGGACAGCAGCTCACGGCAGCGCACGAAAGCTCATGCCCACTGTTGGCCAGCCCTATTGCAGCCTACACCGTTGCCGATGACTCACGGCAGCCCAGCTCCGGATCAAGCTGTTGTTCACCATCTTAGCTGTGGAGGGCACAGCGTTACTGGCCCTTAATGTGGGATCCAAACCGGGGCCCTGCTGCTCAGAACTGGCCTCCCAAGCCAACTCTTAACCAGTGCACCACTCCTTCAGTCTCAGCTGTGGAGAGCGCAGCTCAGCTCCAAGTCCAGTTGCCGCTTTTAGTCTAGTTGAGGGAGGGGTGCGGGAATCAAACTGGCAACCTTGTTGTTAGAGCACGCACTCTAACCAACTGAGCCATCCAGCCGCCCTTCGGCAGCTCGGGGCCACTCAGGTCAAGGTGCTGTGTTCAATCTTAGTTGTAGGGGAGTGCGGGCCATAGCCCACCATCACATGCGGGAGTTGAACCGGCAACCTTGTTGCACACTGAGCCATCTGGCTGCTGTGGCTGCTCAGCTTAAGGTGCCGTGTTCAATCGTAGTTGGGGGGTGGGGGGAGTGCAACCCTCCATCCCATACAGGTGTCGAACCGGCAACCTTGCTGCTAAGAGTACGGCCTCTCACCAGCTTAGCGGCAGCTCAGCTCTGGTGCATCTCACTGACCCATGTGGGAATTGAACCGGCGACCCTGTTGCTCAGAGCTCACACTCTTAACTAACTGAGCCACTTGACCGGCCCTTAATTTTTAATGTAATTCTAGAAAGGTTCCTCTCTTCAGACACTTGGGATTATAGATACTTAACATGTATCAAGCATTTATAAACTGATTATAAAATTATATGTATATAAATATAAATCGTTTATAAATTTATATTTATATAATTTATGTAATATATGTTTATGTATAAGATGGCAAGCTATAGTCAGTATCTAACTGCTTTTAATTTGAAATAGTGATCCACAGTAAAGTCAAGACTCATTTTATAAAGATATGTAACAGAACTATATAATAATAATTTGATATTCATGTCATAACCATAATTTTGGTTTCATTAAGTAAAAAACTAAAATATATTAAAAATAATTGTTCAAAATTTAAATTGAGAATAATTTGAGATGGGATGAAGAATCCTGGTATTATTTTTCTTAAAGAAATATTTAAACTCGTATATTGAAAGATGGCAACCTTCTGCCTACTTCTACATATCTCTTAAGTCCCTAGTCCAGCATTCTAGACAGACTACTTAAAAAAATTAATAGACTATTTTTTAGAGCAGAAAAACCGAGCAGAAAGAACAGGGTTCCTAAATACCCCCCCACTCCAATTGACCCCATTATTAGCATTTTGCACTAGTGTGGTACATCTGTTAAAACTGATGAGTCAGTATTAATAATATGATTGTTAACTAAAGTCCTATAAAAGACATATATACTATAACTTATGGTAGAGTTCACTCTTTGTGTTGTACAGTTGTATGGCTTTTGATAAATACATATTATGTATCCTATTATATTATCATATAGAACAATACTTAATAGTACCCTAAAAATTTCTTGTGTCTCACTTATGTTTCCCTCCCTTTCTCCCACTGAATCCCTGGCAACCACTTATCTTTTTACTGTCCGTGTAGTTTTTCCTTTTCCAGAATGTCTCATAGTTGGGATCATACAGTATGTAGACTTCTTAGATTGGCTTCTTTAATTTAAAATATTTATTTAAGGTTTGTCCATGTCTTTTATTTTTTAATTGAGGTGTAATTGACATATAACATTATAAGAGACTGAGGATTTTTCCGGTCAGGATGGTGGCATAGGTAAACACTGTGCTTGCCTCCTGTTATGACCACATCAAAATTACAGCTAAACTATAGAACAACCACCCTTGAGGATCACCAGAAGTCTAGCTGAACAGAAGTTCTATAACTTAAGATATACAGAAAAAGCCACCTCGAGAATGGTAGGAGGGGCAGAGACTTGGAACAGACTGGTCCCACATCCATGTGTGACAGTTCAAAATCGGGAGGGATATCTGGATATCTCGGTTGTGGAGGCCCCCCCTGAGGAGTAGGGGTCCCAGCCCCACATCATGCTTCCCAGCCCAGGGTTCCAGTGCCAGGAAGAGAAGACCTCACAACTTCTGGCTGTGAAAACCAGTTGAGATTGTGGCTGAGTTAGACAGAGGGTGCCTGCAGTCCCAGGCATTCCTCTTAAAGGGCCTGAGCACGGACTTACTCACTGATGGACTCACTCCCTTTGAGCTCCAGCACTGGGGCAGCAGCTTGAAAGACACTAGGGACATACAGTCAGCCCCTGCACCACAACTCCACTGTAATCATGGCTAGTCCTCACAACCAGTCAGCCCAAGGGTCAGCCCCTCTCATTGATGTGCAAACAGCAACCAAGGCTCAATTACAATAGGAGAGCACATACAACCCACCCAAGGGACACACCTGTAACACCCGGCTCAGGTGACCAGAGAGACTGTGCCACTAGGCCCCACAGGACACCTACTGCATAGGTCACCCTACTAAGACCAGGAGACATAGCAGCTCTACTTAATACATAGAAACAAACAGGGAGGCAGCCAAAATAGGGAGACAAATGTCCCAAATGAAAGAACAGAACACAGTTCCAGAAAAATAACTAAACAAAATGGAGACAGCTAATCTGCCAGATGGAGAGTTCAAAACACTGATTATAAGGATGCTTAATGATCTCAGTGAGAACTGCAGCAAAGAGCTAGGAAAATAAAAATGGAGATAGAAAACAAAGAACCAGAAGTAAAGAATATAATAACTGAAATGAAGAATACTTTACACAGAATCAATGGTAGATTAGATGAAGCAGAGGATCAAATTAGTGATTTGGAAGACAAGGTAGCAGAAAACACCCAATTAGGATAGCAAAATGAGGATAGTTTAAGGGGCCTCTGAGAACATCAAACATACCAACATTCACATCATAGGGGTAGCAGAAGGAAGAGAAAGAGAACAAGGAATTGAAAATCTATTTGAAGGGCCGGCTGAGTGGCTCAGTTGGTTAAGAGCTCGCTCAAGAGTTTGAGCTCTGAGCAACAGTGGTTCGAGTCAGCCCGAGCTGAGCAGCCGTGAGCTGCCAACAGGTGGCGGGATGGCTCAGCTAAAAAAAAAAAAAATCTATTTGAAGAAATAAGGACAGGAAACTTCCCTTACCTGGTGAAGGAAATAGACATACAAGTCCAGGAAGTGCAGAGTCCCAAAGAAGATGAACCCAAAGAGACCCACACCAAGACTCATCATAATTAAAAATAGCAAAGTTAAAGACAAAGAATCTTAAAAGCAAGAAGAGAAAAGCAGTTAGTTACCTACAAGGGAGCTCCCATAAGATTGTTGATTTCTCTACAGAAGCTTTGCAGGCCAGAAAGGATTGCCACAAAATATTCAAAGTGACAAGCAGGTACCCACAACCAAGATTACTCTACCCAGCAAAGCTATCATTTAGAGTTGAAGGACAAATAAAAGAATTTCCCGGACAAGAAAAAGCTAAAGGACTTCATCACCACCAAATCAGTATTAACAAGGAATGTTAAAGAGACTTTTTAAGAAGAAAAATAAAAAATATGAATAATGAAGTGGCAGTAACTTCATATCTACCTACAATTACTTTAAATGTAAATAGATTAAATGCTCTAATCAAAAGACAGGGTGGCTGAATGGATAAGAAAGCAAGACCTTACATATGCTGCCTACAAGAGACTCACTTGAGATCAAAAGGCACACAGAATGAAAGTAAAGGGATGGAAAAAGATATTTCATGAAAATGGAAAAGGGGAAAAAAAAAGCCGGGGTAACAATACTTACACCAGACAAAATAAACTTTAAAACAAAGGCTATAATAATAGATAAAGAAGGACCCAGTAATCTCACTTCTGGATATTTATCTGAAGAAAATGAAAACACTACTTTGAAGGGACATGTGCATTCATATGTTCATTGCAGCATTATTTACAATAACCAAGATATGGAGGCAACCTGGGTGTCCATGAATGGATGAAGAAGAGGCGGTACATACATACAGTGGAATATTACTGAGCCATAAAAAAGAATGAAATCTTGCCATCTGCAACAACATGGATGGACTTAGAGGGTATTATGCTGAGTGGAGTAAGTCAGAGAAAGACAAGTGCCCTATAATTTCACTTAATATATGGAATGTAAAGAAAAGAGAAATGAACAAACAAAACTGAAATAAACTCGTAGATACAGAGAATATTTTGATGATTGCCAGATGAAAGGAGGGTTAGGGGGATGGGTGAAAATGGCGAAGGGATTAAGAAGTACAAAGTGGTAGTTGCAAAAAAGTCATGCAGATGTAAAGGGTAGCATAAGGAATATAGTCACTAATGTAATTACTGTGTGGTGTCAGATGGGTACTAGATTTACCAGGGTGCTCACTTCGTAAGTTATATAAATCTCTAATCACTATGTTGTGCACCTGAAACTAATATAGAAACTAATATAATATAGTATGTCAACTATAATTGAAAAGAAAATTATTAAAAAATATATTAAGTTTCAGGTATACAATATAATGATTCAATATTTGTATATAATCTGAAATGATTACCACAGCAAATCTAGTTAACATCACCGTACATAACTACAAAATTTTTTTTCTTATGAGAACTTTCAATATTGTCTTAACAACTTTGAAATGCGCAATACAGTATTATTAACTAGTCACTGTGCAGTACATTACATTTCTCATGACTTATTTATTTTATAACTAGAAAAAATACCTCTGACAACCATCACCCATATTGCCCACCTCCCGCTCCCCTCCCTAGCAACCACCAGTCTGTTCTCTGTTTTTGTGAGCTCATTTTCTTTTTTTTTTAGATTCCACATATAAGTGAGCTCATTCGATACCTGTCTTTGACTTATTTGACTTAGCATAATGCCTTTAAGGTTCATTCATGTTGTTGCAGATGACAAGATTTCCTCCTTTTTTATGGATGAATAATATTCCATTTGTGTGTGTGTGTGTGTGCGCACGCACGCGCGCACAAGGGTGCCAAAAAAAGTATACAGATGACTTTTATTCATCTTTGTTATCGTTATATATCGAATATTATGATTTTAATACAGTTTTTTCCTTTCTTAAAATATGTATACATTTTTTTGGCCCCTTCTTTATACACACAGAGACATACATTTTCTTTATCCATCCATCCATCAGTGGACACTTCAGTTGTTTCCATATCTTGACTATTGTAAGTAATGCTGCAGTGAATATGGGGGTGCATATATCTCTTTGAGGTGGTTTGTTTTGTTTTGTTTTTTGGATAAATACCCAGAAGTGGAATTGTTGGGTCATATGGTAGTTCTATTTTTAATTTTTCAAGGAACCTCTATGTTGTTTATTTATAGTGGCTGTATCAATTTACATTCCACCAACAGTGCACAACGGTTCTTTTCACATCCTCACTAACAATTGTTACCTGTTTTTGATTATAGTCATTCTAACAGGTGTGCAGTGATACCTCATTGTGGTTTTGATTTGCATTTCTCTGATGATTAGTGATGTTGAGTACCTTTTCATGTACCTATTTGGCCATGAGTATATATTTTTTGGAAAAATGTCTCTTCAGATCCTCTGCCCATTTTTTAATTGGGTTATTTGTTGTGGTTTTTTTGTTCTGTTTTGCTGTTGAGTTGTATGCATTCTTTATGTTTGGATATTAACCCCTTATCAGATATACATATGATTTGCAAATATCTTCTTCTGTTTTGTAAGTTGTCTTTCCATTTATTGGTGGTTTCCTTTGCTGTGCAGAAGCTTTTTGGTTTATTATAGTCCCACTTACTTATTTTTGCTTTTGTTGCCTCTTAGGTAGGAAAGCACCTGTTCAAGAAACTGAAAGGAATCCAGTCTGGTTAAAGTATTGCAAGTAAGGGAAGAGTCACATAAAAAGAGCTTGGAGAGAATCAGAAAAGAGCAGGAATAGATCATGTTGGGTTTTGCATGTCATGTAAGGAGCACAATGGGAAGCCATGGGAATGTTTGAGCTCACCTCGGGAAGAGTGTACAGAGGGAAGAGAAAGGGTCCAGGGCAGAGCCACCAAGGTCAAGAGGAGGAGGAGGAGGACCTCATACGAGTGACTGAGAAGGAGTGGCCAGAGATGTAGACAGAAAACCAAGAAAATGTGGTATCGTGGAAGTGAAAAGAATGTAGTTTATCAAAGAAGAGGGGCTGTCACCTACGTAAAATGCTGATGGGAGGTCAGTAAGATGTGGACAGGAAAGTGACCGTTGGACTTGGCTGCGTCAGGGTCATTGATAAAAGCAGACATGTTAGAGCTGTGGATACAGAAGCCAGAGTGTGTGAAAAATGGGGAATAGGTTGAAAATGGGATAGGAAGTGAGGAGATGGAGATGGCTTTTTCAAGAAGTTTTGCCATGATGGAGAACAGAAAAAAATTTGTAGCAATTATTAGATGAAGGTGGTGGTTTTGGATGAATTTTTTTTAAGGATGGTAAGTACTTACTATTGCAGTTGTGTAATGTCATGAATGATCCTTTAGACAAGTTGTTTTAGGAGAAGAGGGATTGATCAAAGGAAGAGAAAAATCCTAGGGAAGGCCAGAGGGATAGGATCTATTCACATGTTGAGAGTTTCGTCTTCAACAGGGGGAAGGAAGAGAAGGTGGGGACAGACAGAGATAGGTTTATGGATGTAGTGGTGAGAGCATGAAGAAATTTACGTTTGCGTGGCTCATACTTCATGTAGAAAATTTAAACATTGAGAGAGGTGAGAAAAGGATAGATGATGAAAGTTTGTAAAGGAGAAAGGGATAGTTACCTTGGAGTGGGAAATAAAGCCTAGTAGAAAATAGAAATTTTGATAGCCCTGTGAGACTTGGTATCAAACTTTCAGTCAGTTTATACTAGTACAGTTCTGACTTCGTAAAACAGGGTCAGTATTTGTCTTTGGAGACATTGTGAGCTTCTTAAATTATCTTTGCAATATAAACAATTTGGATTGGAGAGGCAAGAAAAGCTGTATAGGGCCAGTCTATGCTGCCATCTGTCTATCCATTTCCATTTATTTGTTCATTCATTGATTCAGTGAGCATTTAGTTATTGCTTAGTGTTCTGTTGTTAATCAAAGAGATGCAAAAACATGTAGAAGAATGGCCACCCTATTAACATTTGCTGCCCATGTTTCTATAGATGACAAAACTTTAATATATGAAATAAATAACAAAACCATTACAAAGATGCAAATGCTTCCCAGTGGGAAGCAGGTAGATGATAATGATGGTGGTAGGGGTGGTGAGGAGAAGGAGATACTTAATACTTACTGAGTGTTTACCATGTGCCAGGCACTTTTCTAAGTGCTACTTATATAATTTAATATACATAACACCCTATGAGGTAACTATGAGGTATGATAAAAAATTACAGTGAATGTTTAAATTAAAAAACTATTAACAGTAAAAGACACATTGTCATTAATCCCCCTCAAAATACTTCCCCTCTCTTCGAACACACTTATCCCATCGTTCTTGCCACTTTTTGAAGCAGTTCTGAAAGCCCTCTTTCGTGAGTGTCTTTAGTTGTGTTGTAGCTGCCTCAATGTCCTGAATCATTTTGACTTTGGGGAAGAGCCAGAAGTCGCACGGTGCCAGATCTGGTGAATGAGGTGGATGAGGACACACCGTAATGTTTTTATTTGACAGAAATTGCCATATACCAGAAGTGATGTGTAACACGAAGTGGAGCATTGTTATGATGGAGGATGCTTTACAGGCACACTTTATAAAGCACACCTTCTCTTAATCATAGTGCACACCCTACTGACTGCACTGAACAAGTTGAAACTTGGCACACACTGTTATTAAAGTTTGATGCGCCGCTTCCCGTATTACGGATCCCTTCCTTTCCATTGGCTGGCACTTGGCAGCAGCATTCACCATGTTTTCTGATCACGCCTCATAATCCACATTTCACAAAGTGATAAAATAGACCTAGAAGGATTAAGTAACTTGTTTAAATCACACAGCCAATAAGTGGAGTTAGGATTCAAACTGAGGCTTTTTGACTACTATAGTCAAAGCACACTCCAAAGCTATATACAGTGGTTTGAGGAAAAAACAGAATAAGGGAGTGATGAATTTGAGGTCCTTAATAAGGGCTACCTCTCTAGCAATACCTGGACTATGACCAGAGTTCCTGAGCAGCCAGCTAAGAGGGAAACAGAAAGGAGCTAACATTTGTTTAGTATGTACTCTGTAATTTGTTTATCATCTAATTTAATCTTCCTAGTTAACCTATGCAAAAGGTGATATTATCCCTATTTTACAGTCAAAGAAACTGAGATGGTGGAACTAGGAACCAACCAGGGGTTTTTTTTTTTTGGCTGTATAACTCACGATCTTTTCCTGTAAATATAGTTGAGAGAATAAAAATAAAACAGTGGTTTAAATGGTGATTTTTATGTTATTTTCTTAGCATTTATGTCTACATTTGTACCATGTTTTCGAAGGACGTTTTATACTTATTTCAAAAAGAAAGGTGAAAAATGGTATTTTTTTATTTTATTAGATGGCAATTTCTTATTTTAAATACATTTTATGTTAAGTTAGTTGCAATTTACTTTTTAATAACTTGAAGTACAGTCAGTTTGTTTAACATTCACGAATTTTGGTAATGAATACAGAATAACCTTCATAAGACCCTGACATAAAAGCTCATTAAAATAGTCTTGGTTTATAACTTCACAGATCGATTTTCTCAAGGTTTGTTTGTCCTCTGATGTTAAAACATAGCCACTGGTGGTTCTTCTTGGGAAGCGGAGAAGTAGTAATTACTTACACTGAAAGTTGGTTGAAATGTGGTGTTAAGAGCATTTTAAAGAGCAGTAGAAATCAGATTTCTCAATAAACCTAGGTTCAGAATAACCTCACAGCCATTTACGAGCTTATTCATGATCTTGGGCAAGGTACTTTCATCTGTGAAATAAAGGTGATAATAGTTAACTTGCATGGTTATATATGATAAAGGTCTGTTGAATGAGTGAATTACAAGCATTAGAGGTAATAAATATGTTACCTAGAGTTGTGTGTAGTGGATTATCCTTAAATGGTAACATATTTTAATTATATCATTATTGGAAATTGACTGTAGTTTCTTTGTAAAGTATTTTTGTTGTTGAGTTGTAGAATTTTTTATGTATTCTAGATATCAATTGCCTATCAGGTATCCAATTTACAAATATTTTGTCCCATTCCATAAATTCCCTTTTTATTCTATATTGATAATCCCCTTTTTACTCTATATTGATAATCCCCTTTAATGCACCAAACTTTAAAAGTTGTTTTTTAAAGATTTTTATTGGGGAATTGGGAGAAGGGGAACAGACAAGATGCTGTCTTTTTGTTCTTCAGTCTAGTTGTGGAGGACGTTGCTTCACTGGCCCAAGTAGGCACCATCATTACGCTCTTCCCGGGCAAGGCAGATCAGTCGCCGGCTTCTGGTGGCTGCTCACAGTGGCTTGAGGGCTGCTCACACTGGCTGCTGGTTACACACGGTAGCCCATGGCAACCCACTGCAGCAGGGGCTGCAGCCTACGCGTCGCCGGCGACTCACAGCAACCCAGTTCCAGGTTGAGCTGTTGTTCAGCATCTTAGCTGTAGAGGGCAGTGTCACTGGCTCTCATATGTAGGATCCGAACCGGGGCCCTCTGGCATCCCAAGCCAGCTCTTAACCAACGTGCCACTCGGCTGGCCCCAAACTTAAATTTTAATGAAGTTTAGTTTACCTGTTTTTTTCTTTTGTTGCCTGTGCTTTTTGTGTTATATCCAAGGAATAATCACCAAACCAAATGTCATGACACTTTTCCCCTATATTTTCTTCTAAGAATTTTATAGTTTTAGCACTTATATTTAGGTCTTTGATCCACTTGGAGTTTTTGTATATGGTATAAGAGTTCAGTTTCATTATTTTGAATATGAGCATATACATAGTTTTCCCAGCACCATTTGTTGAAAAGACTGTTCTTTCTCCATTGAATTATCTTGGCATTCATGTCAAAAATCATTTGACTGCATATGTGTGACAGTCTATTTCTGGGCTTTCTGTTTTATTCTGTTCTTTATGTCGGTGTTTATGCTAATATTATGCTGTTTTGATTACTGTAGCTTTGTAGTAAATTTGGAAACCATGAAGTGAGAGTCTTCCAACTTTGTTGTTCTTTGTATGAGTAAAGGAAACCAATTTGAAAAGGCTGCATACTGTATGATTTCAACTACGATATTCTGGAAAAGGCAAAACTGCGGAGACAGTAAAAAAGATTTGTGATTACAGGGGTTAGTGGAGAGGAAGGGATGAATGAATAGATGGAGCACAGAAGATTTTTAGGGCAGTGAAACTATTGTGTATACACAGAGTGCTACAATGGTGCATACATGCCATTATACATTTGTCCAAACCCGTAGAATGGACATCACCAAGAATGAACCCTAATATAAACTAGGGACTTTTAGTGATAATGACGTGTCAATGTTGGTTCACTGATTTTAACAAATGTACTACTCTGGTGAGGGATGGTGATAATGGCGGAAGCTAGGCATGTGTGGGGACAGGGATATCTGGGAAATTTCTATACCTTCTGCTTAATTTTTTTGTGAACCCAAAACTGCTCTAAAAAACAAAGTCTATTAAAAATATTATTAAAAATGGTAATTCTGCTTGGATATTTGATAGTAAGAAATTGTTAAATTTTTTGGTGTTTCAGTGTTATTGTTATGTTGAAGTAATCCCTGTGTTTCAGAGATATATACTGAAATATTTAAAGATGAAATGATATCTGAGATTTATATCAAAATGATTAAATGGGAGAAGAGTTGGCTTTGATAATTGTTTCACCTGGGTAATGGGCACTTGGCAGTTTGTTATTCTGTTATGTCTACTTTAATGTGATTTTCAATTTCTCTAATAAAAAGTTTACAAGATGAAAAATGGCCAGAATATGATGATGAAAATGGGGATATGTTTTAATTGCTTGCCTTTTACAAATTAGTACTTTTTAATTCACACTGCAATAAAACTTACAATGTAATATAAGTGTGTTATTTAATGTTAAATAAGGTAATAATAGGATATATTAAAAAATTCATAGTATAGTAAAGGAAATGAGTCTGATTACTTTCAACAAGTTTAAGGTTTTATATTGCATGTTGTTTTCTTACAATTCTGATGTTACATGTTTCTGTTTGTATAGCCTGACTTGGAAATAAAGTTGAAAAGTTAAATTAGAGACCCTTTGTAGCACTTCCTGTGATATATTCTTAAAGCGACTGTGATAATTATTGTTTTCAGTTAACAACAGTAAAGATGGAACAAGTGTTTAGACAGGCAAGGTTGGAATCTGAAGTGCTAACTCTTACTACATTGATTTTGGTATTTTCTAATTACGTTAGCAAGGGTAAATAAAGTACTGTCCTGCACTTCAGAATTTTTACAAGTTTTCACTGTCACGGGTCTTTGTGAATAGTTGGATATTGGTCTGTCACAAGCACTTTCCAGTTTTTTTGTTCTTGCAAGGCAGTTATTTTTGTCATAATTTCAGGTCTTTTTGAAGACCTGGGACATCATTTTTTCCACTTTCTAATTTGGAAAGAAATAAGTGAGCATTTGATGATTTGAATTTTCAAGAATTGCAAAGGAGTAAGTGTTATTCACACTGTAAGGGTATAAATAGGCACAAATGATACTTGAGTTTAAGGCTTGTTCATAAATTTGGCAGTAGGATTTGTTATGTGGGAAGTCACGAGTGGGAAATTTTAAAAGGAAAGGAAACGGTAATAAGGGCACCATCATACATTTATATTACGTGCTATATTTTACATGTATTACCTCACTTAATACTCATAAAAGCCTTCTGAGGAGAATATTAACATTTCAGTGTTACAGATGAGAAAAAACTGAGGTTCAGAGAGTTTAAATTATTCCCTAAAGTCATTTGGCTAGTGAATGATAAAGTTGAGACTGGAACCCAGAAGTGCCACATTAAATAAAATTACGTGTAAACACACAAATGGAACATTTTAACCATTACTTAGCTGGAACATTGTATAGCATATGTATTATAAATCATCATAATTTGTCTCATTCAGTTAGGTCATACAGATCCTGTCAATGAAAGGCATTCATAACCGTTTGGCCTATAAAACTTGAGCCCACTATTAATAAATTGCTTATTTATCATCGTTCAAGTTGTGAATTTGGCCATGTATGATATAGCCCTTCCCAGATAAGCACACATTAATGTTTGTTTCTCTATTCAGATAGTCATTTATGCAATAATTTTACTAATCAAGGAAGTAATAAACACATTTATCGAGTACCTATTTTATTTCAGGCACTGTAATATCAGTATTAAAATACTTTAGTCCATTGTTCCACAGAGTTTATATTCTAGTTTGGGAAAATGGAGAATAAGTTAAATAAATGCAGTAAATTGCAATGGATTGTGTTGTAATAATAAAGGTACATGGTATGATAGTTTAGCAGTATAATAAGTTTATGTGTACAAATACTTGTGTGTAATCCTCTTTTCTTTTTTCCAAACCAACTTTACTATTTGACTCTGACTCTCTAGCTCAGAGAACTGGGGAAGGTACTTAGATGATGTTTGGAATGTGGTGGGATATTTTTGGGGTTGTTACTGGGGTTTGTCACAATGACTGGGGTTGCTATTGGTATTTAGTACTCTGGGACCAGGGCTGTTAAACATCCTGTGTTAAACAGGACAGTACTGCCCAGTGAAGAATTGGTCCACCTAAAATGTCAAGAGGGCCCTTCTTGAGAAGCACTGACTAACCTGGCTCATGGCAGGCAAATCCAGTAGTATCTAGTAATTTTAAATTCAGGATTATTAATGAATTTACATCTCTTAGATTCTGCTTACCTTTTCCATTAGATTTAGGTACTAATTGAGGCATTAATATTAGTGACCTGAGGATCATATTGCATCATAGTCTTTGTCTTTTTGAGGACAAGGGCCAGTGTTTTCAGGTCTCTCTTCTATTTTATATTGTGGTACACTGCCTGTGTCAGTCATAGGCACTGTCCAATGTTGTTTTTGTGGTTTATGTACCATTCAATGTCCATATAGTTGTCCGTCATAGGTGAACCCACAAAACAGCATCCTGTGCCATGTCCTCACCATTCTAGGTAGCCTTTTGTCAAGTCATACACTTCTCAAACTAACTTCTGTGCTTTTGACTATTCCAAGCTCTACAGAGATACTTTTTGTATACATCTCTTTGTACATGTGGAAGTGTTTTGTAGGACAAATCTTTAAAATTGCTTGTGCTGAGTCAAATGGAATGAACACTTAAAATTTTTAAAGATATTGCTAAATTAACCTACCAATTTATGTTACCACTAGCAGGGTATGAAAGAAAGTTCCTCTTTTCTCTATACCCTCGCCACCATTGAATAATATCAGTTTAAACAAAAACTTTTTTTTTATAGATTTAACTTTCCTATGTAAATCTGTAATCCACCTGGGACTGACTTTCTTGCCTGGTGTAAGGTAGAGGTCCAGTTCATTCTTTTCCTTTGTGAAAAATTACTGACACCCCATTTATAAATAATCCATCCTCCTCCCCACTCATCTGCAGTGACTGCTGCCTATTTATTTATTAGCTGAGCCATCCTGTCACCTGTTGGCAGCTCAGCAGCAGCTCAGCTTGGGCCAGGCATCGAACCGCTGTTGCTCACAGCTTGCACTCTAGAATGAGCTCTTAACCAACTGAGCCACTAGGCTGGCCCTAAATAAAAATTTTTTTTGCTTGTACTATTGGGGGAAAAATCTCATTCTTTTAATTTTTATTTTCTCATGAGTTATATTTAGTATATATTTATTGACTTATATTTATTTTTCTGTGAATTTACCTGTATGAATTTTTTGTCTCTTTTTCTTTGAAGGTATTTGTATATGATTAGTTTATTGAAGTTCCTTATATGTAATAGATCTTTGCTCTTTGTCCATTATATATAATTCAAATATTTTGCCCAGTCTATTATTTTATTTTTTGTGATGCTGTTGTAAATGGAATTATTTCTGTAATTTCTTTTTCAGATTGTTCATTATTAGTATATAGAATTGCAACTGACTTTTCTGTGTTGACTTTGTATCCTTCAACTTTGCTGAACTCATTAGTTTTAACATTTTAAAAAATTTTTGTGGAATCTTTAGGGTTTTCTACATACAAGATCATATAATCGGCAAACAGATAATTCTTTAAATTTCTTTTTTTTTGCCTAATTACTCTGGCCAGAACTTCCAGTACTGTGTTGAATAGGAGCAGTGAAAGCAGGCATTCTTGCCTTGTTCCTGATCTCAGAGGAAAAGCTTTCAGTCTTTCATCATTGAGTATGATGTTTGCTGTGGTTTTTCCATATATGGACTTTATTATGTTGTGGTGTTTTCCTTCTCTTTCTAGTTTTTTGAATGTTTTTATTATGAAAGGGTGTTGAAGTTTGTCACATGCTTTTCCTGCATCAATTGAGATAATCATGTGGGCTTTTCCCCTTCGTTCTATGAATGTGTATTACATTGATTGATTTTTTTGTATGTTGAACCATCCCAAATCCATTCTTGTTCCCCTCCATTTTTTCCCCCACACTGTAGCCATGCAGATCTGATCATGTCTTTCTCTTTGATTAAAACAGTTAAGTGATTTCCCATTGCTGTATTAAAAACCAAATTTTAATAGAACCCATAAAACTTTTGCTTGTTCTGGCCTCTTATTCCATGTATCCCTTAACTCTCAGGCTTCCAGCCACATTAACTTTTTTACTTCCTTGGTGGAGCCATCCTCCTTCCCCTAATGGGACCCGTGCAGATGCCATTTTCTCTGCTTATTATTCGTTCTCTTCTTAGTACCACTTTATGCATAGAAAACTTTCACCTATAATTCTGATTTTATCTCTTGTCTTTTCCTAAATAAAACCTTTCCTGACCCTGCTAATCTAGGTAAAGCCTAGATTACATGATATTATTTTACCATATACTTCTTTTGAAGCAAGCAATTTTTTTTTTTTTAAGATTTTATTGGGGAATTGGGGAATGGGAACAGACAAGTTGCTGTCTTTTCGTTCTTCAGTCTAGTGGAGGATGTCGCTTCACTGGCCCATGTTGGTATTATCATTACGCTCTTCCAGGGTGAGGCAGTCGCTCGCCGGCCATTGGAAGGCCGCTCATGGCGGCTCATGACAGCTCACGAAAGCGCACGCCAGCTGCTGGCCATCCCCGCTGCAGCCTACACCATCGCTGTGACTCATGGCAGTCCAGCTCCAGGTCGAGCTGTTGTTCACCATCTTAGCTGTAGAGAGCACAGCGTCACTAACTCTCATGTGGGATCCGAACTGGGGCCCTGCTCAGAGCTGGCGTCCCAAGCCAACTCTTAAGCAACATGCCACTCAGCCGGCCCTTGAAGCAAGCAATTTTATATTCACTTGTGTGATTATTTGATTCTTCATTATAATCTCCATAGACTGTTAATTCCACAAAGACAAGGGCCATATCTGTTCACTGCCCCACCCAGTGGGATAGCGTGGTACCCAGCACATAGTCAGGCTCAAATATTTGTGGAATAAATGAGTAAATGATGGCTTCTTGGTTTTACCTCTTGATTAGAAGGGTTATCAAAGGATTTCAGGAAGATTGACATGATTAAATTTACTTTTTAGAAAGTTCTCTCATTTAGTATTTGTATGAAATGAAATAAAAAAACACATCTGAAGATTAGGAGGACAGATAATTGATTATGATGGTTTCTAGGCCTCAGATAATAAAGGCCTGAATAGTGGCAGCAGCATTAATGATAGCTAGGAAGAGATGGGATTTGGGGAGAACTATTGGGTTGTCGGAAAAGTCATGATGTATTTTTTCTGTGTTTTTCGTTGCAAAAATGTGTCATGACTTCTGACAACCCAGTATTTAAAAGGGAAAACTAACAGGACTTAGTGACTGACTGGACGTGGTCATCATTAAGGAGAAGGAAAAGTCAAATCTCAAAATGAAATATGTGTATTAGTACGAGGCAGTATTACATAGTGGGTAAGAACAGAGTCTTTGGAGACTTCTGTAACTTACTAGCAGTATGACTGAGCAATTTTACTTAACATTTGCTTCTTTTACTCTGTTAATTATAAATGAGTGTCTTCATAGAATTTTTGAGGTTAAAGTTGCTAATAGATGCAAAAAGTGCCGAGTATTCATACAGTTTGCTGTGAACTTGAGCAAGTCATTTAACCATTCAAAATCAGCTTCTTCTGAGAGAAAAAATAAGATATTCCCTGTTCTTCCTATATCATATCACAGTTACTTTGAGAATGCAGAGCCTCTAACAACTGTAAATTGGCAATCACAGTAGTTAGATCTATTAATTTTACCTAATGGGAGAGGAGATGATCTCTCTCACTTTGTGTTGAATATGACTTCATCTCTTGGTTCATCTTTGTAAAATATAGGATACATCTTGGCCATAAAAACTGGATTAGTAGAATTTACCCTACTGAGAACAGCTTTCTGCCGGTATGAAGTTCTCTGTAATAAGTGACTAATGAGTTCTTAAGAAAATAAATCTTAGCAGGGAGCTAAGGATATTCTTGTTGCCTGGTGTAGAAGGGGAAGGGAGGTAAGATTATCAGGAGCCAACCCTGGAAGGTGGAAGTAAGGTGCTGGAAGTTGGCGTGGCCAATCTTTGGTTGCCTGCTCCAATTTCCTACAGCTGGGGCGGTGCTTACTTTTATGATGGAGTTGTATATTTTTATCTTTCTTGGCCTTCATAGCAAACCAATGAAAACAGCCATTATGATTATTCTATACATAAGTAGTAAAAAAACAAGTTAAAACCCAGAGTTCCTAATCTTTGTTTATTTTACCCTGCCATATTACCTTTCAACACAGAAATAGCAGATGTAACTATAAATACCTATGTTATTTGATATTGTGTATAGGAGTTTTGCCTAAGGGCAGCTCAGATTTTTTCCCCCCTGCTGTGTATTTGCTGATCTTGGCTAAGATTTTTATTTTCAGCCAACACTTTCACTTTCCTCATTGCTAGCAGATATGTAATCTTAATACTCTTGCTTTTGAATTGGGTCTTGTGCCCAGCTTTCTCAACTTCATTTTCTTTTGAAGTTTTTAGTGTTGTAGTAATAAAGTTCCCTATCAATCAGTGTTGGTCACTATTGGTTTACTTCCTTTACTGGTTTACTGTGATCCTAAGTAAATTTAGTGTGTTCTTTTTCTTGCAGGTTTTCTGTGCTTCCTGCTGTAGCCTGAAATGTAAACTGTTATACATGGATAGAAAGGAAGCTAGAGTATGTGTAATCTGCCATTCAGTGCTAATGAATGGTAAGTATTAAAACAGGTTGAATTCACAGTTATTGAGAACAAGAGAATTTCTATGAAAAGCCTGTTTTTTTCCTGCCTTTCTCTACAAGTTGCTCATCTGAAATGTCATAACTTGAACTGAAAATATTGAGCTAAATTTTCATGTTTTGAAAATATCTTAGCATTTCAGAATTTCTCTGCCTAATTTAATGAATGAATGCTAAAGTCAGGTAAGTTTTGCAGGAAGTGTGGACGTTCTTGTGGAAATCTGGTTCTCTGTGGCTGTTAACATTCCTGCGAAATGACCAGAGTGGGATGGGGGTATTTATTTATTTATCAATAATTACATATATAATTTTGATCACTTAGATGATAAAATATTAAAATTGGGCTGAGGTTTTCCTTTCAAGGGAAGTGATCTTTCTAGGAAATACCTTAATAACTTAGAATGTATTCTTAGTAATACCTTGTTTCATTCATCTTGTTGAAAATAAATATTTTAGCATCTAGGATCAAATAGAAAGCTGCATTTTTCTATCAGCTATCTCCTTGATGCTACTTAGATTTGTTGTAAGGATAATGGTTTTGAATGCAGTTGTATGGTAAAAGAATATGACCAGGAGAAGGTAAATACAGCTTGATATTCAGTGTTCATCCTTTGCAGGATTGGAAATGAATCCAAGGGCATTTTAGTTAAACAAACAAAAACCACCAGAATATTCTTGTACAGAGATACAATAAAATTGATCAGGCTATAGTATTTTCTCTTTGAGTACATCTTTGTACAGTTGTCAGAACAATTACTAATAGAGATAAAATGTTGAACTTGGACACCACTGCTGTCTGTGCCAGGATAGTGTGCCTCCTGGAGGCTGGAACTTATCTGCCTGAGGCCCCTCCTGCTCTGTCTGTCTGCCTTGCTCACAGTGATGTTTTCCTGTTGCTGGCTTATTAACCTGTTGCATGTCAGTTAATATGATCTGTTCTAATCTCCTATGATCCACCCAATTTCCTCCCATTTCTGAATTCTTATAATTTTGATCAAATGTGTATTCATTCTCTTTACTCTTACGGGTCATTTTTTAAAATGGTCGTTATTCCACTCCTTTGCTCAATTGGCGATTTTTATTCCTGCTTTCATTTTTGGACCTATATCCACAGATAAGAGCATGCTGCTTAATTACAGCACCGAATACCTCTTTTATTTGATGAGATCTTTCAACTTGATAGCTTTTTTTTTTTTAACTTGGCATAGCTAAAGATGAAGGAAATGGCAGAAGATTCATACAGAATTCTTACTTTTTATTAAGCCAAGGATGCCCTTAACGGGATCCTAAAATAATCTACTTTTCCTGGTTTTTTCCAGTGTCTTTCCTCTTGCATGGCTTACCCAGGTCTTTTACTGAATATTTAATTTGATGCTTTTCAGTGTTCCCTATCCTTTTTCCCCTTTCTCCTTTTCTCTTCCCGCCGATGCTTTCAAAGGAACATAGCTGTTGTTTCTAGCCTTGTCCTGTAGTTTGGAGGGAATAAATATTCAAAATCTTACGTATCTTTCTTTGATGTTGAATGAGATTTTTAAAAAGATATTCAAAAATTGGGTGGTTTTTATTCCTGGGCATGTGATATTACCTGAACCTGGAAGATAAAATTTGATATCTTTCATTTCTGTAGCATCTTTCATCCTATTTACTTTAAAGACAACAGTTGATATGTCAATATTTAGTTAGTAAAATTATAGAATATACAAAATCTTAACACATTTGTGATCATTTATATTTGTCTATGGCACTTACATGATATTGGCACATTTTCATGTTCAAATGGGTCCTGTGCTTTTGAGACACACCAAAGATGTGAAATGGTTGTTTTTGCTGGTTACTTCTACTTAGGACCATGACTGCACAAAAGCAGAATTCGCAAAAATGTTCAGATGCTTTCTCCTGAGCTTTGGGCTTCAGAATTTTTCAAATGAGATTTTACCTCAATTAAGAAGAACAAAAAAGTCTAGAAATGGAAAAGAAAAAAAAAAAGTCATACAGTGGAGTTATGCTGTTTTAGTCCCCGATTTTGATTTTTGATAGAACTTTAAAAATGCATTGAATATTAACCCCCCTCCCCCAAACGTCTAAATGCTATCCCAATTGCAGATCTGTAATAAGTTTAATGTCGTTTCACTTCCCCTTAAGGGAATGTATGGTCGGTCTCCTTTAAAGAAGCTAGGGCCCTAGTTATTAACCTCAGACTGATCTGTATCAGAAATACCATGTAATTCTCATTTGTTGCTTCCAAATAGTTTACTTGACTAAATGGTCTCCTTTATTGAATAAAATCACCTATCTCCTTAATACCTTCACTTTCCTCATTGGAGGAAGAGACATGCTATGAATGTTAATGAGGAGGAGCTGCATTATTTATCCAATATTGTGGAGGTCTTGATGTCCATATTTTGCAATCCATTCACATTGATTGTGTCTGTATTTGCTTTAGCTCAAGCCTGGGAGAACATGATGAGTGCCTCAAGCCAGAGCCCTAACCCTAACAATCCTGCTGAATACTGTTCTACTATCCCTCCCTTGCAGCAAGCTCAGGCCTCAGGAGCCCTGAGCTCGCCACCTCCCACTGTGATGGTACCTGTGGGAGTTTTAAAGCACCCTGGAGCAGAAGGTAGGGGATCATGTGCTATTCTCTCTCTGAAACGGTGCTGATGTGATTTTACAGCACAAATCTTTAAAAACACTGCAGATAAGTCCCTTTGGATGGTTATTAAAATGGAAGAACAAGGTGAGAAATGTGTTGAGACTATTTCTGGGCAAGTAAAGAATAATATTGTATTGCCTGATATTTTGGAGGCACCTCTGAAATTATGCTAATCTCTCCAGTTTAAGAATGGAGTAACTACATTGCTTATACTTGAAAGAGATACAAATTTGAAATCCGCCTGTAAAATCCTAACCTCATGCCTACCTTAATGTTCTTCGTAGGAGTTCAGTAAGTGAAAGTCCTTCCTTCTGACCAGCTTTTGAAATATAGTGTCATTTTGTCTTTTCATTTTAATCTATCTGTATAAAAATATGAAAATATTGTGTTAGGTACATAGAGCTTTATAAAATTCAGAACTTTAATTCTGATTATGTCATATGGTAGAAAATTATAAGCTCAACTTATTTTAATTAATATATCTATGATATTTGTCAGATAAAAGGCACTTTGTAAGTTCAGGGCATTATCAATAGTAAAAGTAACAATTACATAATTCCTTAAAATGATCTTGTCAGGAAGTTTCTCTTGATAATTAAAATCAGTCTTTCATTAATTTTATGTCTTTTTGTCTAGTAATACTCCCTTCCCCTTGCTAAACAGCCCTCCTCACCTTTTGAAGATCAAAGACTTCTATTGATATTATCATATTCTTTCCCATTTTCCTCACTCTTCGGATCCTCCCTTAGTCATATTCCCTTCTATTTTTGAGTTCAGGCTTTCTTTCTTAAAATCTTTATTCTCTTTACTTCATTTGTAGTTTTTGTTGTTCTTCCCTAGAATCTCTTTATTTTGGCTGTTTGAATTGATTTCCAAAACTGGATTTAAAGAGATTATTTCATCAGACTCAGTTTTCCAGCTTTCCCCTGTCCTTTTACTAAAATGCCAGCTACCTTTGCACTGCCAGATCAGTCTTTTTCTTCTTCAATTACACATTAGCTGAAGATCTGGTCAGTTTGCTTCCCGATTCTTACAAATCTGTGCCAACTCTTCCTTTATTAATTAATAATTCTTCAACATTCTTTAGGGCATCTTTTGCCCTTTAAAAATACCATAGCACTTTTCCAGATATTTAATTCCTGTGGAAAGCTCATACTTTTAGATGTGGATGTCTACTGGATATATTTTCCCCCACTATTAATTTATTTCCTAGCACTTAAAAACCCTTCCGTAATTTCTCTGTTAATGATATGGGACAGAGTATGGGACATAATCATAGGTGTATTTAAGAATTCTTAATATTTAAACCAAAGTGTTTTAAATCTTTACACAGAAGTTACAGAAGTAAAGTATATTTAAATGTGTATTTTATTAATTTGTGACCACTTTTACACACAGTTACAATTCTGATATTATTATAAGATGCTAAATAGTAATTTTTTTTTTTTTTGTACATCTGGATTTGGTGACCTTCTCTTCTTTGATGTTAGAAGTCCTACTGATGTCACATTGATGCCTGTTTTATTTTTCTGGCTCCTCAAGTGGCTCAACCCAGAGAGCAGAGGCGAGTTTGGTTTGCTGATGGGATCTTGCCTAATGGAGAAGTTGCTGATGCAGCCAAATTAACAATGAATGGAACTTCCTCTGCAGGAACCCTGGCTGTGTCACATGACCCAGTCAAGCCAGTGACTACCAGTCCTCTACCAGATGAGGTAAGAAAACAAAACGGCAACTAAAAGTAAGTGCTTAATTTACTCAGTGTTGTGCTGCCCCTGCCTTTTTTGTGAGTTCAGTGACCTTTCTGTGGAACCCTATAGGTTGTGGATACAGTTTAGTGCATGTGTGCGTATATAGGGGTAAAGTAAATATCGCAAAATTGGTTGATCTTGTTTGCTCTATATTGCAAGTTTTTTTCGGGAGAAAGATTCTTATGAAGATTGTTCTCAGGTAAGCTCAGGCTACCGCTTTAGCTAGAGGTCATGCTGGAGGGAATTCTGGTGCCTTGTATTGGTTTTCAAACCATGTTCCCCAGGTTCTGTGGTGGCCTCTCAGGAGTGCCATGGTTAGGAGGGGCCAAGCAATATGAAGGGGCTGAGGAATCCCTGTGTTCCTTTCTCTTCAACCTGAGTATCTTCACTTTTTTCTTTTCTACCTGTTATGTTTCCATGGAAGATTTTTTTAAAAGGATTTAAGTTTAAAAATCAGTTGAAAACCACTGACTGGTGGAAGACTCATATATTGTTTACCTAAGGAAACTAGCTCATACTATGCTGTCATCTTACCATGTCTCTGTAGGCTATCCTAGTCACAATTTTGGGGCTAATGGGATTCTGTTTCCTTAGAGCCTAATTTTCAAAAGGGAATAAATACCAGCTACTTTTTTTGGAGTCAGTGAGAAAACAGAGTCACCTAGTGCCAAAATTAGAAAGTATCCAGATAGGATCCTTTTATACAGTGGGACCTTTTCTATTACCAACTGCCCCCTTGAATTTGGTGGTCAAGGCAATAATAAGGCAATAATAATTCCAACTAAGTAAATGTGTCCATCAATTTTTTTTTTTAATAAAACGAGGATCAAAGTTTGGATGAAGTTTTTGCTCTTAAAGTATTCATAGAATTGTTAGTTACTATTTATTACATTTATGTTTAATAATTTTTAGAAATTTATATAATTTGTGGGTATGGTTGTAAGTGAAATTTGCATGTTATTAAGATTAGATTTATTGACATTTCAATTTGGTGAAGGAACATTAAACCATGTCATATCTATCTTCAAATATTTCTAAGCCTATTTTTTGGGATTTTTCAATGGCTGTAGAGGGCAGCAGCCAGAACTACTATCTTTTTCTTTTCTTTTTTTAAAAATTTTATTGGGGAATTGGGGGAGGGGAACAGTGCTGGGGAATCTGGGGAAGGGGAACAGACAAGTTGCTGTCCTTTTGTTCTTCAGTCTAGTTGTGGAGGATGTTGCTTCACTGGCCCAAATTGGCACCATCATTGCGCTCT
>NW_017731996.1:464105-473843 GCF_001890085.2 Hipposideros armiger
GCCACTCGGCCGGCCCCAGTGATGACTTTTTTCTTTCTATTAAATTTCTTTTTCATCTCTTAAATTGTATGATTGGTTCTTAAAATGTAATTTTTTGTTTGTTTGTTTCTAATAGTTTTTTGGTAGTCTGTAGAGTTTTCTCTATATAGAATCATATCATCTGCAAATAGTGATAGTTTTACTTCTTCCTTCTCAGTTTGGATGTCTTCAATGTCTTTTTCTTGCCTAATTGCTCTGGCTAACATAAATTTTTTGGAATGAATGAGGAAGCTCTAGTGGATGAATGTTATAGGGAAACAAGGTTCAGCTCAGTTTAAGAGAAACTAAGCCAAGTTAGTTATTTTATTTCTGTGCTCTCACATTGTTCAACACTCTATGTTAATATTTCTGGTAAAATGAAGGAAAAACAAATTCTTTAAGGCCATATTGGAATATATTTTTCTCATTTTTATGACCTAGTAGAATACCTGGCAGTTAATAGGTTCTCAGTAAATGAAATAAATTTCTTTTTTGCAGATGGTATTTAAATAGAGACCAGATGAACATTTCTTATAATATTAAAAGGTGGATTTGTGCATCATTAAAAAGCAAGTTGGAATAGATTATTTTCTGTACTAGGCCTTCAAATCTCTTAACAATGTTTTGCCAAGAAAATTTTCCAAATTTCCTCTCATATGATGATGTATTAAGAATGTTGCAGGCCTGGCCGAGTGGCATGTTGGTTAAGAGCTGGCTTGGGATGCCAGAGGGCCCCGGTTTGGATCCCACATATGAGGGCCTGTGACACTGCCCTCTACAGCTAAGATGCTGAACAACAGCTCAACCTAGAGCTAGGCTGTGGTGAGTCGCCGGCGACGGCGTGGGCTGCAGCCCCTGCTGAAGTGGGTTGCCATGGGCTACCGTGTTTAGCTAGCAGCCAGTGTGAGGGGCCAGCAGCCACAGTGAGCGGCCGTCCAGAAGCTGGCGACTGATCTGCCTCGCCCAGGAAGAGCGCAATGATGGTTTCAATTTGGGCCAGTGAAGCAACGTCCTCCACACCTAGACTAAAGAACAAAAGGACAGCAACTTGTTTGTTCCCCTTCCCACAATTCCCCAGCCCTGTTCCCATCTTCCAATTCCCCAATAAAAAATCTTAAAAAAAAAAAAGAATGTTGCAAAATGTTAGCAAAGCCCACTAAATTATATAGATAGTATAGACAAAAGCATGACAAGAAATGGTATTTTTAAAACTAGTTTTAATCTTTATTGAAGTGTAAAATACATATAGCAAAGTGCTTTAGGAGAGTTCATCTTTAGGAAACAACTTGATGAATTTATATAGATATACATGTAGACATACACACCCCATGTAACCACCACTCAGGTAAAAAGGTATGGAATACTTCCATCACTCTAGAGGGTTCCCTCATGACCTTTCCCTGTCAGTACCCCTTTTTATTAAATTTCTTTTATATCTTTTCCCCAAGGTAAGCATTATTCTGATGTGTATCACTTGTTTTACCTGTTCTTGAATTTCATAAATGGAAACATAATAATGTATAATGCTTTGTGTCTAGCTTTTTTTAAAGAAATTTTATTGGGGAACTGTTTTTTTCCAGGACCTATCAGCTCTAAGTCAAGTAGTTGTTTCAATATAGTTGTGGAGGGTGCAGCTCCTTGGCCCATGTGGGACTCGAACCGGCAACCTTGTTGTTATGAGCCTGTGTTCTAACCACCTGAGCTAACCGGCTGCCCCTGTGTCTAGCTTTTTAAACTCAAACTAATATTTGTAAGATTCATCCACGGTGTATGCATCAAAAGTTAATTTTTTTATTGTTGAGTAGTATTCCATCATATGGATATATCACAGTTTATCTATTTTCCTGTTAATGGACATTTGGGTTATTTCCAGTCTTTGACTATTATCAATTGAGTAAAGCTGCTATAAACATTCTTATACATGTTAAAACACAGTTTTTAAATGTTTTTTTAAAAACTTTTTAAAGGCTTCTTTTTCTTTCTTGAGTGATGAAGAATATGGAGAGGAGAGCATCATTTTAATAGATCTTTAAGTATAGTTTATCAAGTCACTGATGAGGTGGATTTAACCCCACCCAAAATGTGTTTCGCAACATTATATTTTTATGTGTAGCTAATGTGATCATAGTCATTGAAAGAAAAGTGAGCTTAAAGTTTTATTTCATTGTGTAGTAAATGAAAACGATGACCTATTTTAATCTCTTATCAAAATTAATTTTTTTCTTTTTATATTGTGGCAAAATATACATAACATAAAATTTATCATCTTAACCATTTTTAAGTGCACAATCCAGTGGTATTGAGTACATTCATATTGTACAACCATCACCACTATTCTCAAAGTTAATTTGAAAAAGCAGTATAAATGAGACTTTAAGTACACCCAAATTTGTTAAAGGTTCAGAAATTATGAGATAATATTGAAGTTTTCTTGCCATTGCAGTTTTTAAAAATATTTTTCTTTTATGGCAAAAGAAACCTGGGTAAAGAAAGGTTTACCTCTTCGAGGGTACAAGGCCTCTTCTCTCATTACTATGATTTGATGATGCCCAAAGGAGAAACCGTACAATTGGAAACATTTTCATAGTATAAGCCCAGACCTTTGGGAAACCACAGGTTAATGAGTATCTTGTGCTATCTTTCAAAAGTATGAATTCTAAATTTTCACTTAAATTCCCATTTATATTCTTGACTATATTCTGCTAAAGTCTTGAACTCTCTATGCTCTCTATAATGCTCACTGTACTGATTTGCTTTTCTAGGCGGATATTTCTCTATTCTCTGGGAGCATAACTCAGGTTGGAAGTCCTGTTGGCAGTGCAATGAACCTTATTCCTGAAGATGGCCTTCCTCCCATTCTCATCTCCACTGGTGTAAAAGGAGGTGTGTGGACTTATGTATGTATTTAAACAGGGATAGCTGTATATGCCAAATATTGTCTTCTAATTAGGGGAAGGAGATAGAATTTGAGTGACAACCATCCTTTTCTTCTCCAACAAAAAATGCAACTACTCAGTGCCATGAAAATAATTGTTGCTGTTGTTGATTGTTCTAGAGTAGATATTTATGCTTTGGTATTGCAATGTTATTTCATTCATTAGTAGGATGTAGTATTTTTAATTGCAATATAAATGTAGTTCATTGGTAGTTTTTTCTTTATATTTTGAAGCACACAATACTCTGAAGAGTTTCTCGTGGTTCTAGGATTGGCCCACCTGATACAGGCAGTACATTAATTTAAGTCCATAAATGTATGTATAATAAGTATAGGGCATTGAACTTAAATAGCAATTTTACTGTTAAAAAATATTTTTAGTGAATCTTGGTAAGAAGTAAAGTTATTATGCAATTAAAGGAATGCTTATCTTTATGTGAAAGTTGACATATCCAGATCAGGATCCATTCTGTACATTTTCAAGAGATGATTTATCAATAATCTATCCTCACTTTTTTCTTAGTCTCTTACCTGGTCTTCTTGCCTTCAGTCTTTTTCTCCTATATTTTATCTTCTACATTGTTGACAGTTATCTTTTTAAGTATAGATACTATCATATATTGTTCTTGCTTAGAAATATTCAATAGATTCCCAGTGCCTTCAGTATAAATTACTTAACGTTAGCATATAATGTTCCTTATAAATTTATATCAACTTATCTTTCTAACTTTATTTCCAGCCAATGCCCCAATACTTTACATGCATAGTACAGTTTTTTACTTTTTTTTAATATTCATTTTTCATACATGCATGCTTTTTCTTCTACTATGGAAGATTTGGAAGAGAATGGACTCCAGAGCTGGACAAACCTGAGTTTTAATCCGGTACCATTTTATTATAGTTTTGTGATCCAGTGGGCATATCATTTATCCTCTCTGAATCTTTTTTCTAGTCTTTGAAAAAAAATTAGGTAATTATACATACTTAATTTAAGAGTCATGAATATTAAGTCAGATTTCATACCTGAAAGTACATAGCAAGAAAAGTGTCTCGTAGAGGGTAGGCATGTAATTAATTTCCCTTTCTTCCTTTCCTGTGCCTAGAATACCCTTCTATACTATAGACCCCTTGAAGAATTCCTCAACCTTTCAAAATCCAGATTAATGGAAAACTGTTCTCTGAATCCTTACCTAGGCTAATACCTCCATAGTAGTGTTTTGCCTCCTCATCTCTTTTCTAATAGAAATTCTTATAGACTGTTATTACATAACACTTTCCTCATTGTAAGTTAGATATTGTATAGGTCTGATTCTTTCATACCATGAATTCCTTCAGTCGTAGTTCATGTTTGTATCTCCTGCTGCTAGTGTAGTGCTGGGCTTATAGTGCTGGGCTCTCAGCAGTGTTGGCTGAATGTATCAAATCCAGCTGTGTTGCAGATAAACAGTGAACTTTCACATAAAGTTAAGCATTCTGATGCCTTTGTTCCCTTACTAGGACCCCATAAAAATATTCTTTTTTTAGTAAAAAGACTACTTAGGTTTCAAATTTTGGTTATTTTAATAAATCTTAGCTCAATAAGAAATTAAATTGGCCAGCTCTCTTAAAATAAATAAGAATGCAGGGTTCCATTTTCATTAAAAGTCACATCTATTGAATTTGTCAGAGCCCCTCCTATTAAGAAAAAACAACTAGTTATCTATATTTACTATCTCTTTACCATAATTTTGCAATTTTGTATTCCAGTGGAATACTTCATAAAAATTTTTTTAAGTCACTTAGTATTTCTCTTTCCAATAAATATTTCCATTGATAGGATAGACATTTCCCATATATCCAAAAAATAGGTTTTGATTTCTCTTGGTCAATGGAAAATGGTGTTATTTTATTCTACCTGGCTGTCCCTTAATGATGCATTTTATATAAGGCCAATTAAACAACATGCGGTTTCCAGGTTTTCAATTCCTTTCCCATATTTTTTATTCTACAATGGTTATTACCCATGATTTTGATGTCTAGCTGAGAGGACTACCATCATTCAAAATGGGATGGCTGAATATTACGTAGTACTGTACTTGTAGGGATTAAATAGGAATGGTGCTGTTCAGAGCCTCTAGTATTAACTTGTCCATGTTCAGAAGCTGATGTGTGATTTACTGGTGATTTTGGTGATAATATGTACTGAACTCTTCACTTTTACATAAAGGAATTCTTTCATTAAGCAGTCACTTAATATACTTTCAGTTTATTTTCTGGGTGCATTTTTTAGTGATAAAAGATTTCAAACTATATAGAAGGGTTTAGAGTAAAAAGTAGATTCCCCTTTAACCCAACCCCTAGACAGTCTTTCCAGAAGTAACTAGTGTATTATCACTTTCTTATGTATCATGGATTATCTTAAATATTGGTCTTAGAACATGTAATATGTGAAATTCTTGTGATGGAGATTTTTTTTGGTATTTTATTTTTAATTTTTATTAAATATATTGGGGTGACATTGGTTAATAAAATTATATCAGTTTTAAGTGTACAGTTCTATCATACATCATCTATTGTATTGTTTACCACCCAGAGTCAGTTCTCTTTTGATCACCATATATTTGACCCCTTTCTCCTCGTCTACCACCATCCTCCCTCCAACATTAAACTGTTGTCTCTGTATATGAGTTTTTCTTTGTTTTTTCGTCTTGTTTGTTTGTTGCTTTCAGTTTTATTTTCCACATATGAGTGAAATCATATGGTTCTCAACCTTTTCTGTCTGGCTTATTTCACCTAGCGTGATCATCTCAAGATCTATCTGTAGTTGCACAAATGGCAGTATTTCATCTTTTCTTATGGCCAAGTAATATCTCCTTGTTTATACGTACCACATCATCTTTATCCAATCACCAATCGAAGGACATTTTGGTTGTTTCCATGTGTTGGCCACTGTGACTAATGCCAGTGAACATGGGGGTACATATATCTTTACGGATGGAGAATTTTTTTTTTTAATGGTTATCTTTAGATTGTGGTACAAACCATTTTGTGGAGAAGTCTATACATAGGACAACCATGTTGTCACCTAAACTGAACTGGGTCACTTGAGAGTGAAAGGGGACACTATTAATATGATACTGGGATAGCAGGTACAAGCCTATGTTCACCCTATCTATAAACCAAATGCTTGTCTCTTTCCTGTGAATAATCAGTCTCTTCGTCTATCAGATTTCTTTCTAGATTTGTCCCTTTAGCCAATCTCTTACATTGTTTTCTCCCCTTTCAGACTATGCTGTGGAAGAGAAACCATCACAGATTTCAGTTATGCAGCAGTTGGAGGATGGTGGCCCCGACCCACTTGTATTTGTTTTAAATGCAAATTTGTTGTCAATGGTTAAAATTGTAAATTGTAAGTTAGAAATTTGTTTTTTAAAATAAAAATGAGATACTATACTGACTTACAGATAATAAATAAAGCTTTCAAATTCATTACACAGAAGTATTTTTATAGAGCTACATGTTATTGAAAATTGGGTACTGAAGAAGTTGGTTTGTATAAAATAATATATCCCAGAGGACAACTGTGGGACTAACTGAAACTCTTGCTTTTAGTCATAGGGGTGAGGTAGGTGAATTCTCCATGGAACAAAGCCAAACAAAACTTGAACCGATCTGAGTTAAGTTCTTTTTGAGATGGATATATTATGTCACAACTTACCACTAGAATAACTGATGGTGGATAAATTACCCAGCAGAATCAAACTATTTACATGCTAGATTTAAATCTCAGAAAACTTAATCACGGTGCAAAATCTCAATTGGAAGAAGTGTTAGTTAACACACAGTAAAACTTCAGTACATCTTAAGATTCAAAAGAAACTTCTCAGTTCTTGGTGATAGCTTCTTGGACATTAGAATGAGAGAGAGGACAGTAACTTAAAATCTTGATTCCAAAATGGTATTGGAAACTAGAGAACACATTTATCCTGGATGAAGATTAATAGGCATAGTTTTAGAGAGTGGAAGGGAGCACTGGGGAACAGTCCTCTAGTTCGCACTATGTGCTTGTTTTAAGTTGACCTTAGAAACCAGAGGCACCTATTTCCTTAGAGGTTCTACACTGATAAAATGCAGGTTTCTAGTTTACTTGCTACTCATACCCTTGTATGTTTGGCCAGTTATTAATGCTTGCCACATTTCCTGCTAGGACCAAGCTTTAAAATAATTTGCTCAAAATTTCAATTTATAATATCTAGTTTGTAAGTTATACTTAGAAAATGGATAACGTAGATTTCCTAAAATGTACACCAACTCAATAAAGTTGGTTTGGGTACCTCCTGTTTAGGTATATAATGCAATTCCCAAAGTGAAAGAAAGCGATCTTAGTTTTGATTTACATTGTGGTATCCATAATTTTATTTGAATCCTTTTTCAATTCCTTTGGGTAACCCATTGTGTTGGAGTACAAATGATAAAAGTGTCAAGGATTGAACATTATTTTTAACTACTTATGGTTTATGCTATTGGGACTCTACATAGCCATGAAGTGAAGGAAGTGGAAGTAAGTAGTTCAGAAAAGCCATCCTTTTTACCACTTTTTACAGCATGAAGTCAAGTAAAGTCATGTTTTTGATTATCTAGAATTTTCTCCCAGAAAGGACTATAATTTGAAATAGCTAGAATCTTTCAGTTATAGATTAAATTT
This sequence comes from Hipposideros armiger, assembly GCF_001890085.2. Classification (NCBI taxonomy): domain Eukaryota; kingdom Metazoa; phylum Chordata; class Mammalia; order Chiroptera; family Hipposideridae; genus Hipposideros; species Hipposideros armiger. Next base: position 471,743 of record NW_017731996.1, read on the forward strand.
AATAAGTGTACATAAAATATATTTAGGCCACAACCTGAACCCAAAGCTATAATATTGGCTTTTATTGTTGTTTCTACTCTTACATAGTAATTATTTCTCTTGTTAAAGTGAATTTTTTTATATACAGGTAGGGAAATGTATTTTTTAATCGTTATTACCTAGGATACGTAGTTTGGTTTTATTTATTTTATCTTTAATGGAATGTTGTTTCTTTTAATAATTACACCTTTTAATAATAGGAGTGAAAAGTTTTCAGTGTATTTCTTTCACTATTACTTCTTTTCCCTTCCAATTTTTTTTTCTAAGTGTTGGCCTAGAGCCAGAGGCGTTGGTATATTTTATTTTCTACAATAGTCTTTGGCTCAATGCAGTGACGATTCACAGTTGAATTATACAGACTCACTATGATGTATTTTACTCTTTGCTGTATTATAAGATAAATTTCTGTGCATTTTTTAAGAGTAAGAATTGAGAGGAATGTCTTTATTTTATATTTTTATTCCATCTATAGATGTGAACAGGAAGTGCTGGTGTTTCACAACCAAGGGAATGCATGCAGTGGGTCAGTCCGAGATAGTCATCCTTCTCCAATGCCTACCGGATGAAAAGTGCTTGCCGAAGGATATCTTTAATCATTTTGTGCAGCTTTATCGAGATGCTCTGGCAGGTAGGAATGCTTTCTGATTTAGTCTGCATTCTCTATAGATGATAAAAAATTTTAGACACAGATGCAAAATAATAGTCTTAAATTTGGAAGCTTGGTATTGGATGTTGGTATTGGTGGCAAATTAGAACTTGCCATGGTTTGAGGAAATTATAAATTTTAGTAGTTTACCTGGTGTGGTTATTTTATAAAGGCTGAAATCAGAAGTTGTAAGAGAATCCAATGAGCTTGATATAAGAATATTTTCATTTGAGTAGCTTAGGGATCATGATATTGATACCCAGTAGAAGGAAGCAGAATCATAACTTACTACTTGTTTCTTCAGTTAACAATATTTATATAATCATAGTATAAATACTCTACATTTAATTTTCAAGTTTCAAGAACCACTAGCATGAATAACTACTATGGTTTCAAAATAAATTGTAAATATTATTTACTGTAGCAATGTAAAAGTAAATGCATATATATTAGAAGTTGGAGAAGACTAAGAATGTCAATATAAAGACATACTATTAAAAGTTGAGAGAGAAAGAAATTGCACGATTATACAGTAGTCCTATTTTTAGTTTTTGAGGAACCTCCATACTGTTTTCTATAGTGGCTGCACCAGTTTACATTCCCACCGGCAGTGCACAAGAGTTCCCAATTCTCCACATTCTCACCAATATTCATTATTTTAAAATTGATTTTTAAAAAGCTATTGTAGGAATCCAGCAAAAAATTAAGAAATTATCAGGGTTTAAGTTAAGTAATGGGGTGGGACTAAAGAGTGTTGAAGAGATATAAAAGACAGTGACACTTTAGTTCAATAGGATTTGGTAACTTATTAGATGTGAGGGATGAAAGGGAACAAGTCAAAGATGGCTTCAGATTTCTGTCATGGGCATCTGAGTGGATGCAGTTCTTATTCATTGGGATAGTGAATAGAAAAAGAGATTTCGCAGATGAGGTCTTTGCTCAGTGTGTTGAATTTGAAATAATAACAACAGATAGTGATATGTAAGTAGATAGTGATATGTTAAGTAGAATTGACCTCAGAAAATAGTTCTGGGCTAAATTACAGATTTGGGAAACCCAGCATTTATGTGATAGTTGAAACTATGGTTGTGAATGGGATAGGCCAGGGTGAAGAGACTAGAGCTGTGAATGAACTCAGAGACATACCAACAAGGAAAGGTGTGTCTCATTACATGAGTCATTAAAATATGTTTAACATAAATGGTTACTCATTTTAAAAAAGTATCCTTGGGCTGGCTGTGTGGCGCATTGGTTGAGTTGGCTTGTGAGTGCCAGCTCTGAGCAGCAGGGCTGCAGTTTGGATCCCACATGAGGTCCGGTGACACTGCGCCCTCTACAGCTAAGATGGTGAACAACAGCTCTACCTGGAGCTGGGCTGCTGTGAGTTGCAGGAGACGGCGTAGGCTGCAGCTCCTG
>NW_017731996.1:477243-483209 GCF_001890085.2 Hipposideros armiger
CCATCCTACCACCTCTTTGCAGCTCAGTGGCTGCTCAGCTCGGGCCGGGACTCAAACTGCTGTTGCTCAGAGCTCAAACTCTTGAGCGAGCTCTTAACCAACTGACCCACTCGGCCGGCCCGAAACAGCACAAATTTATTATCTCACAGTTTCCATGGGCACAGCTTTGCCGTAGCTTCTGCTCAGGGTACCTCAAGGTTTCAACCATGCTGGGGTTCTTATTTGGGGCTCAGTGTCCTCTCTGTGGTTGTTGGCAGAATTCACTTTCTTGCAGATCCCCATTTTCTTGATAGCTCCTAGAGACTGCCTGCCATTCCTTGCCTCTTGGATCCATAGATAGTTTACAACATGGATGTTTGCTTTCTCACATTATCAGCAGGAATGTGTCTCTTTGATTTTAATCTCTGACCTGTAGACCTAGACTTAAAGGTCTTTTGTCAGGCCCACTCTGATAATCTCCCTGTTGATTAACTCAGTCAGTTGATCAGTAAGCTAATCATGGGAGTGACATCCATCATATTCACAGGTGCTCGCCACTCAAGGGGAGGGAATTAAGACATGTATACCAGTAGGCAGAATTCTGCCTACCACACAGAATTTCTAAGAAGTTGATGACACAGACCTAAACATACTTTACTCATTTAATACTTTCCCTAGTCTTACTATTGTTGCCTGGAGTTGGTTGCACCTTTTGTAAAAAAAAAGAAAAATTGTTTTTATTTATATTCAATTATCAATTCAATGTTAGTATCAATATTCAATTCAATCAAAATTATTAATTACATTTGCCATTATATTTTCTCCATAACTGTTGTATCCTGTGTTTCCCTTTGGACTTGCTTTTCTTGCTGAAATACTTTCTTTTATTAGTATTCTTAGTGAGGGTCTGTTTTTGGTAAACACCATTTGTCTTTGTATGTCTGAAATTTTTGTCTTTGCTATCACTCTTGAATAATAAAATTCTGGGTTAACAGATTCCCTCCCTCCCTTCCTTTCATTCCTTCATTTCTTCATTTTACTTCCCCTTAGCAAGTGCTTTGAAGATACTACTCCATTGTCCTGACATCTTCTGTAACCTAGTTTTTTTTTAGCTGAGCCATCCTGCCACCTGTTGGTAACTCAGTGGCAGCTCAGCTCAGGCCATGAATCCAACCGGCAGCCCTGTTGCTCAGAGCTTGTACTCTTGAGTGAGCTCTTAACCAAACGAGCCACTCGCCTGGCCCTCCTTTTTTTTGTTTAATAGGTAGTTGTTTGTTTGTCTTTTAGAATTTTGTCTTTATCTTTGATTTTCTGCAAGTGCATTGCTAAAGTTCTCTGTGTGAGTTATCTTTAGTCAGTTTTATTAAGTTATAATTTATATACTTTAAAACTCACCTTTTAAGACCTAAAGTTCAGTGAGTCTAGACCAATATATAGTCATGTAACAACCACCAAAGCCAAGATATAAAATGTTTTCATCATCTCTAAACCTTGCCTCATGCCCCTTTGTGTTTTAACCCATTTCCCTCTGCCCTAGCAATTATTGATCTGATATCTGTCATTGTAGTTTTACATTTCCCAAAAGGTCCTATTAGTGGAATCACATGTTTACATTTGGCTTATTTCACTTAGTGTAATGCTTTTGAGATTTATTTATCCATATGGTTGGATGGATGGTTGTACCATACTTTGTTTATTCGTTCAACTACAGTGTATGAAGAGTTGTGCTTGTTTGGATCCTTGCCAGCATTTGGTACTGCTTTGCTTTTTTTCTTCTTTTCTAATGAGTGTGTAGTGTATCTCATTGTAGTTTTCATTTGCATGTCTCTAATGACTATTGATATTGAGCATCTTTTCATATGCTTATTTACCATCTGTAGCCCTTCCTTTGCCCATTTGAAAATTGGCTTGTTTTCTTACTGAGTTTTTAGTACTTTGTAAATTTTGGATACAAGTTCTTCATCATATAGTGCGTTTTTCATATACTATATTCCAATCTCTGCCTTATCTTTTCATTTTTAAACTGTATTTACAAGAGTAGAAGTTTTAAATTTTGATAAAGTCCAATTTATCAGTTTTTCTTTTCTAGTTTATACTTTAGTTTTCTAAGAAATTTTTGCCTGAATTCAAATAAACAGAAATTTTCTCCTGTATTTATTTCTAGGAGTTTTATAGTTGTAAGCTCTTACACGTATTGGGTTGTCATAAAAGTTAAGGCACAGTTTTGCAACGGAAAACAGAAAAATACGTCACGACTTTTCTGACAACCCAATAGATATATGATCTATTTTGAGTTAATTTTTTTAATGAGGTATAAGTTCACATAAAATATTATATTGGTTTCATGTGTACGGCATAGCGATTTGACATTCGCTTACATTGTGAAATGGTCACCACAATAGGTTTAGTTACCATCTGTCACCTTACAAAGTTAATACAATATTATTGACTATATTCCCCATGCTATGCATTACATCTCCGTGACTTATTTATTTTATAATTGGAAGTTTGTACTTCATTTGGTGTTAATTTTTGTACAGGGAGTGAGGTAAAGCTCAAGAATCAACCCTCTAGCTCCCAACTTTTTTTTGCTTAAGGATATCCAATTGTTCCAGCATCATTTGTTAAAAAAAGACTGTCATTTTGCCATTAAATTACCTTGGCACTGTTTTTGAATATTAGTTTACCCAAATATATGGGTCTATTTCTGGACATTGTTCTGTTCCATTGGTCTATATGTGTTCATATATATGGATTTCTTTTTGTTTTCACTGCTGAGTACTCAAAGTATACTTTTGATCTGAAGACACATTTCTTTAATTTGGAAAATTCTTAGTTATTATCTCTGAATATTACTTCCCTTTCATTCTCAACATTGTCATCTTTCATAACTCCTTTTTGAAGTTGGAGCCTCTGAAATCAGTCTTCTATATCTCTTAACTGCTTTTTTTTTAAAGATTTTATTGGGGAATTGGGGGAGGAGAACAGTGTTGGGGAATCAGGGAACAGACAAGTTGCTGTCCTTTTGTTCTTCAGTCTAGTTGTGGAGGACATATTATCATTGCATTCTTCCCGGGTGAGGCAGCCAATCGCTCACCGGCCACTGGGCGGCTGCTCACGGCAGCTCATGACAGCTCACACTGGCTGCCAGCCGTTCATGGTAGCTCATGGCAGCCCATTGCAGCAGGGGTTGTAGCCTACGCCGTTGCCAGAGACTCACAGCAGCCCAGCTCCGGATGGAGCTGTTGTTCACCATCTTAGCTGTAGAGGGCGCAGTGTCACTGGCCCTCATATGTGGGATCCGAACCGGGGCCCTGCTGCTCAGAGCTGGCATNTCCCCTTCCCCTAATTCCCCAGTACTGTTCCCATCCCCCCAATTACCCAATAAAAATCTTTAAAAAAAAATGCAAAAATTCTACAACAAAAAATTGCTTGGAACTGATAGTAAGATAAATGATGATAGTCTGAGGTCAGACTATAGTACATGCAAACCACCTTAAATGTTATCTATAATATAGGATGAGGGCATGTACATACATATCTAAGTAAATAACATTTCAAAAGCATAAATTAGTGTGCTATAAAAGCCTCTCCTTGACTAAATCATTTCACAGCTCATAAAATATTGGGACTAGAAGGTATCTTTGGTTACCTAGTAAACTGTATTTTTCAGACGAGGAAAAGGAAACCTAGAGGTGTCAATGCTTGTCTAATCCACAGACCTAATTGGTGGCAGAATTAGGACTAAAGCTCCCAGACCAGTATTCTTTACTTTATGTCAGTAGCCTCTGTGTATAAATACTACAACAGCTTTTTAAAAACAGATATGCATAATATCTGTGATATGCAGGTTTTATTAAGAATCCTGTTTCTATATAATCAGGGTACCAACTTGATATATTATTACATTGTGATATTTTTATAAGTGGAAGCATATTTTAAGTGTTCTAAAATTATTCCAATTCATTATTTTTCTTTCTGTGTAGCATGTTGTGTGGAATTGGCAAATTGTATCTTAATTTTCTCCTGAGAGTGAAAGCCTTGAATACTCTATCACTTGCTTAAAGGTTCCTCTGCCATAAATCACTCAAAAAGCTGTAGAAGCCCATAAATGAACTTTCTTTATAATTTCCTATGAATTTTTAATTTAAACTACATGTATTTAATAATAATAACAATATATAAGTGTATGTTTGTTGGCATATATATAGCCATGCAAAGTTGCTTATGCTTTCCACAGTGAGGGGAAAAATTATATTTTGTGAGAAATGACATTCTGAGAGTTTCAGGATCCCTTCTGATTATTAAAGTGCCACGGGAGATTTTAGATTGTATATTGTTTCTCCCCATCTCCTCCACCCCTTCTTCTGTGTTTTCTACTTGCGTTTTGCAAACAAACATTGAGAACATGAATTTGAATGAAATGGGAATTGCATCTACCAGATTATTCTTTCTGGAGTTAATCTCTGGTTGTTTCCCTCTGTTACTCAAAAGTCTTTATTGGATCCATATTCTTTAGAATAAACTGTGTACTCCAACATTCAGTACTCTACATAATCTGAGCCCGTATTTTCATTCTTATTTCCCACTAGTATTCTGCCCAGACTTTCATTGTACGATGATTTCCTACTTTGTTACCCATGATCATGATGCGCCCCCCCCACCACCCCGAACCATGCTATTTCCCAGCACTCCACCTGTCTGAATCCTGTCAGTTCTCTCTCTCTCTAATTTTTTTTTTTCAAGCTGAGCCATCCTGCCACCTGTTGGCAGCTCAGCTTGGGCCAGGAATCGAACCGGCAACCCTGTTGCTCAGAGCTCGCACTCTTGAGCGAGCTCTTAACCAACTGAGCCACTCGGCCGGCCCTGAATCGTGTCAGTTCTAAGTCTTACTCAGAGATCACTTTCTCCATGATTTCTTCCTGATGATGATTCTCCTATATAGAAGTAATCCCTTCTTCTAAATTCCTTTAATAATCTTTAAATTATTTGATGTATACAAAAGTTTATAAATACATATTTTAATATTGATGCAATTTATACAGCATAATAACAAAATAACTACCCATTAACAAAATACCAAACTTGGGAAATAAAAATGACCAATCCACTGAATCTTTTTTTCTTTACTTTCCTGATTACGTCTTTCTTCCAAACTTGCCATGTCCAATCCCTAGGTAAACACTCTCATTACTCTTATGTTATACTTTTCCTGCTTTCCTTTACATTTTATCGTAAATGCTCACATCTCTAAGGATTATAACATTATTTTACATGTTTTTAAACTTTATACAATTGGTATCACACTAATATTTTATGTGGTTTGCTTTTTTTATTCCATCATGTTTTTGACATTCATTCATAGCTCTAGTGGTTCTAGTTTATTCATTTTCAGGCTATTGTTTTATAATTATTACATAAATTTACCAGAATTTATTAATTCTTCTGATGAACAGTTTGCTGTTCTTACGTTTATTGTTATTCAGACATGCTCTTTAAAATTTGTAGATATACATTTAGGAGTAGAATTATTGGTTTACAGGATATGGGTATCTTCAGCTTTATTAGATGATGTTAAATTGTTTCCAAGAGTGGTTTACCAGTTTATATCTTCCTGTCCCCATCCCCGGTATATAAGAGTTGCCAACATCTGATATTATCAGAGTTTTAATTTTTGCTAGGCTGGTTGGTATAAAATGATATCTCATTTTGATTTGTATTTTACTGAGGCTGAACATATATTCATATTTTTATTGGCCATACTATTTGTCTTCTGTGACATATATGTCCCTGTTTATGTCTTTCGCCAATGTTTCTATTATATTAGTATTCTCTTGGAAATTTCTTCAGTGTTTTTTTTAGCATACATACTCGACTATGACTTTTTTCTAACAGTTGTTATTCAGTATGTATCAGTTTTCTATTGCTGTGTTTCTAAGCCCACATACTCAGTGCCTTGAAACAGCACAAATTTTTTTTTTTTTTTT
>NW_017731996.1:486769-532584 GCF_001890085.2 Hipposideros armiger
TTAGCTGTAGAGGGCGCAGTGTCACTGGCCCTCATATGTGGGATCCGAACCGGGGCCCTGCTGCTCAGAGCTGGCATCCCAAGCCAACTCTTAACTAGCGCGCCACTCGGCTGGCCCCCTGCCTTTTTGTATAACTTGTTTCTTTGCCTTTTTGTGCTGGATCCTAGGGCTTAGTCTTCAGTGAATTCTTCTTATTTGTATTTCTCTCTTTTAGAAAACCTAATTTAAAAGATATATTAATGTGGATTGATTAATGTTGACATGGGCATAATAAAGTTAACACTTACTGATTTTCAACTTTACAGTTAACAAAAATTCGGAAAAAGCAAGAAGACCATTTTAAATACAGTATATAAATATTAACCTTGCATGTTAAATCATTTTTATATTTAAAAACTGCTGTTCGTTCCCTTTCAATCATTTGCAATTCCGTTTACAGACATGTTTGTCATCTGGCAGCTATTGCTTGGGGCATCCTAAATCTAATCCTTGTGAATTGAGAGCATAGCACATTTGTATATCATAAATAGCATAGTGATGAGTATGATGTCACAATTGAAGCTGCCTTAAAACTTCCAGTGGCTTTCCACTGTGACTAAAATGAACTCCACACCCTTTTCTTTGGTCTGCAAGGTCCTATGTCATCTGGACCCTAAAGATTTCTTTGATAGTACCTCGTACTACTCCTTATATGGATCATCTTTGTGACCTTTGAACCCATCAAATTCATCCAACTTGGCTTTTACACTTACTGTCCCCAGACTTGGAACACGGCTATTCTTTCAGATCTTTATTGGCTGGTTTCTTCTTTTCATTCAAGCCTTTTCTCAAATGTTTATTTCTCAGAAGATTTTCCCTGACCCTCTTGGCTAAAGAAGTGTGTTCTCTTCTGTGTCCATCAAACACATTACCTTCCTTGGTTTATTTTCTTCAAAACATTTATCACTAACTTTACTAGCTGAAATTATTTGTCTACCTCCAATAAAATATAAGCAACGTGAAGGGCACGTTTTTATCTGTCTGGCTCAACTTTGTGTACCAGCGCTTAAAACAAAGTCTGGCATATCAAAAAGGCTTAATAAAAAAAACCTGTGGATTGAAGGAATTAATAAATTGGTATGATATCACTAAGAACATTTTTTTTGCCATTTGGTGGAAAAGCACCTGGAGGAAAAGAGTTCTGAGAGAATGCTTCTGTTAATAAAAGTGCTGTGCTTATTATTCTTGACTTCTTGTTCCCAATGGGACTTGGAGACAAGGACAAGTACTATTTAGGTTAGCCTAAGAATGTTTCTGAGGCCCAGTGTTTCTGGTCCCTGAGAAAGACAGACCATGGGTCACTTAGCAGGCCACTTGGGAAAGTTCTATAAAACATCTTTTTTCTTTTTAGTATCTTTTTTCGTCATCTACTCTCATTCTAAAGTTTTCCTCATTTTTGTATCTTTAAATTGTGAACCCAGATAAACTTTTGATTAAATTTCTTTCTTATATAGACTTATCAAAAGACAGTGTACACTTTAGGGCACTATATTACTGATTTGTATGTTATTACTACATTTTATTCATCTTTTTTGGATTTTATTTTTAGTCATAATTTTGTAATGTTACAAATAAAATTAAAGGCCCCAAATACAGTGGAGTTTGATCTTTCATTTTCTAATGTGGAAGTTCATCTCAGTCTAAGGATATACATGCAAATTAACTTAGAAAAACATTTCTTTTTGGGGGAGGGGAGTTTCTGTGCGAAAGGTGAAAAGGACAACTATTGCAATATTCTGTACACCTGAAACTAACAATAAAAAATTAATTAATTAATTAATTTAAAAAAAAAAAGAAACATGTCTTTAGAATATTTTTAAACCACCATCTCTTATCCATTTTCTACCCTCTTAAGTATTTAGAGGAAAAATTATAGGTGAATTAAAGAAAGGGGAAAAATAGAGATTTTTAAAAAGTAGCCTTTCAAAGAATATACATAAACAATTAATAAGATGTTTATAAAAACATGATAGGTATCCTGTAAATGTTTGTGGAATGACTGGCAGTCAAATTTTATGCATATTATAAGATATCTTATTAATATGTGTATCTCTTTTTTGGATCAGTATTTAGCAGTGTATGTCATATGATAAATGCTTCATCATTTCATGTCTTAGTAATTGTTTCAGGTTTTAGTAGTTTTCCATTATTTCTAATGACCACAAAACTACAGTTATAGTTGCTTATAATCTTTAGTATTTCTGAAGCAAGTCACTTTTTTACCTGTAAAATATGAAAAAGTTTCCTAACGTGTTTCCCAGGAAAGAGGAACTTATTGGTGTTTTTACCATCATCAATAATTTTTTTGTATTGTTTTACCAGTTAAAGTATATTATCTTATGGTACAGGTTTTTATTTTATTTTTCTAGCGAATTGTGAACCTTTTTGATAAATTTATTTTTTTCTTTTTATGAGCAAAGGACCCATGGTATTGATGCTTTGGAAAGTAGTTTTTCAACTGATGAGAAAGTAATGGAATAATTTATAAAGAGGTGATTTAAGACTAATACTTAATATTTATTGAGCATTTACTACATGCTAGGCAATGTGTTCATTGCTTTATGTGCACTATTTCATTTCTTCTTAACTGTATGAGATTCATACTCTTCTCGTTTCCATTTTACATATGAGCAAACTGAGAGGCACTATAAGGGCATAATTAACTTGCCCAAGATCATACACATAGCTGGTAAGTGGCTGAACCTAGGTTTTAATTTAGCTGTGTCTTCTCTGAATCCCATGTTTCAAACCATAAGAAGAAATAAACTGCCTCTTGAGCTTTTTAAAATAACATGGTAAATCTCACAGATGCTCTAAACTGAGGAAATTATCTTCTGTGAAGTATGCATGCTTAACTGCAGTTTATTGTATTACAAAGAACTCCAAGGGACTGTGTAAATTCTCTTGATGGCTTGAGGTTTAGTTATATTAATGTTAGTTTTGTTTGAAATCAGTGAACCATGTGCTTGAAAATTGTCCCATTTGAGTTGATCTAAGGATTGATAAATATACTTTGAAACAAAGGAAACTGTTGTCACATAGATATTTAAGTTGTATTTGAATTGAATTTAAAGATGGCTATTTGCAAGCACTTTGAAAAACAGTTTAAATTCCAAGTTTAAGATGGAAAATTGCAAATTACTACATATATTTTAAAGAAATTGTGATATATCAAAACACCAGGAGATAGAAAGATATGCTTTCTAGAGCTTATTTTGCCACTTATTTATCCAGTGTCTTTTGAGAGTCACTTCACCTCTACCCCTAAACCTCAATTTCTTCATTGGTAAATAAAGTAAGCCCCCCAAATTCAGGGAAATTGTACCAACTCTGTTAACCTAGTGGCACTGGTCTGATGATTACCTGATTAATGCCATGTAAAATTGCTTTGTAAACAATTGATGTAAAGCATTTGACATTTTTGCCAGGTCATTTAAGCTCAGACGCAATAGTTGGTGTCTATTTTACTTATGTGTATTCTTGAGTGGTTTTGGGGTATATAGAATTAGTTCAGTGGACTCATTGTCCCATTATTCCCATAAAGAAGTGTCTGTATAAATTAGTATATAATAGACTTTATGAGTTCAAGAGCCCCAGATTAAGTCTTCAAATAAAAGCTTTTCTTTGTCAGTTTCTTATGCCTGGTATTTTGTTTTTGCTGTTATCTACACCCGTGGACTATACTTGTTTGTAGGTGAGGTGGTAAATGACAGTCTAAACTAAATCATTCATTGGGATTAATAGAAGTCTATCTTTTAAAACAATTTTTTTAAGAGAGTAAATGCTTAAAGGATAAAAAATTATTTTATAATGGAAGGGGACATATTAAAGAATCTGAGTGTGATTGGGATGGGGGAAGTTGTTAGGTGATAGAAGCAGAAAAGTGATCAATATCTGTGGGAAAATACCCAGTAATAGATTCCAGTCTCTAATAGGGAAATCCCAAAGGAATAATGACTGAATGCCTTGACTACTGAGCCAACATATTTTTCACCTCTGAGCTGTATTCACTAGGGCATTATTATGAAACATAAACATTATGCTGTCATTAGAGCTTTAGAGGACTGCTGTTGTGTGCTTCCATTGTGGAGGGAAAAAATATCTATCTCTCTCCCATTCCTCCCCCGTCCCTCTCTCCCACCCCCAGGTAAAAAGATGAAAATTTATCTAAAATCTTTGATAAAGCAAAAAAAAATCCTATAATGTTTGGCTGAGTATTATATGTATATTTGCATTATAACAATAATATAGTTTTTTGAGAATACACTGTGTGCCAGGTGCTGTTAGGTGTTTTACATATATTCTATCATTTATTCTTTATAACAGGTCTAACATTTAGTGTAATTTTCCCCATTTTACACGGACATTGAGGCTCACAGAAGTAACTTGCCAAAAAACCACACATTAGGTAGTGATTAAACTAGTATTCAAACCCATATCTCCGTAACTCCAAAATCTGTGGTATGTTTTAAAAATACCACACTGCTTTCTTGATGTAGGGATTTTTTGTTTTGTTTTGTTTTTATAGATCTTGCCCAGCAACTTAAATGTGCAGGCAGATTTGGTTAATCCTGGGGCAAGACTACTTATCCCTAAATGTGTTTGTCCATGTTTGTCCCTAAATATGATAATGTCCAGATGAACGTGGCTGTCACACAAAGCTCTTCTGAGTTTTGTGGGGAGGTGTTCCCTTCATTTGTGGACCTACTTCACTCAAGGATTCTATGGCCCATCACTGAACTGTTCTGATAACAGATCAGTTTTCAAGGAAATAAAGCATTAACTTCTGTGATGGGGATTTTTATAGTTTATCCTTCTTCTTTCAGAGGTATCAAAGGGAGCTTACACATGTCTAGTGAACATATCTACTATTACATTATTGCACAGCTCTTGTTCAGAAGAACAGGAAGTTCTTTTGTAATTCTAAACTGAGGAAAATATCTTGTTAATGAAGGGCTGATTCGTTACTGTTTCATTAAAAAAATATTTGTTAGAAAGTGCTTAGTAAAGAGCATTTGCGGTCAAACTGAATTTAAGTAAGCCCTGAATTGTTTACATTTCATACTTGTCTGTATCAAAATTACAAATAATAAACCCTATCTGTGGTACTACCTTCTCTACAAATTTTCTTCTTCCTTTCCTGTCTCATACATAACTGTACTTCATTGTCTTCATTCTTTGTGTTCATGAATTGACTTTATTCACCCAATGAGGTTGTAAACTCTCTGAGAGCAGTTGCTAACATTTTTTTCATGACCTTCGAGGCAATAATTCTTATCCTAATTCATACAGTAAAGTTACACCATGTAACTAAGGAAAGCACCAATATTTTTGGCATTTAGCTGGGCAGACTTCTGCAGTATGATAATACTCGTGTAAGTTATATCATGCTCAACCAGAAGCCCTGATAAAATTGGGGGGAAAATTTCATTTAATAAAAGCCATTTGTTTAAAATATAACTTTCTAAACATGGGTATTTTTCATGGTGAAAAGTTGGGAATTAGTGTTTGGTAGTGTCTGGCCCAGTGTTGAGTAATAATGATTACTAAAAATATGATTGATTTAATGATAGAAAGTAATTAATGATTTTTTTGGTTTGTTTTAGGGAATGTTGTGGGCCACTTGGGACATTCCTTCTTCAGTCAAAGCTTCCTGGGCAGTAAAGAGCATGGTGGGTTCTTATACGTAACATCTACTTACCAGTCACTGCAAGACCTTGTACTCCCAACCCCACCTTACTTGTTTGGGATTCTCATCCAGAAATGGGAAACTCCTTGGGCTAAAGTGTTTCCCATCCGACTAATGCTGAGACTCGGAGCTGAATATCGACGTAAGTAGTAAAATACTTTCTTCTAAGATATGACCAAGACATCATAGCTAAATAAAGTCCTGAAGTATTCAGAGCCCCCGTGGTGATACAGTTTCGCAGAAGTAGTATTTTGAAATAGCTAAACTAAACTTGGCCATTGTCTCTACTTATTTTGCCTATAATGGGAAGGACTGAAAATATCAAACCAGAAAGCTGGTGATTATTTCCTTGTAAACTTATTGGTTATAATAGTTCATTGATGAATACATGATCATCCTGAGAAAAAATGAATTTTAACTTAACAAGTAACTTTATTTTTTATAGTATCTATATATGGTGAGCATATTTTTTGTCACTTGGTTGGAAAATAGTTATGGCAAATTGTATTTTATGAAATGTAACAGATACTGTTGGGTTGTCGGAAAAATCATGACGTATTTTTACTATGTTTTTCGTTGCAAAAATGCGTCATGACTTTTTTGACAACCCAATAGAAACTAGTGGTATAGAGATCACTCTTAGTTGGTAAGGTAAGCAACAAAAGAACTTCCTTGCCCATAGTTGTAGCAGTGCAGCTAAGTTGTGATTTTTTTTAAGACATCAAGGGCTAAATGCAAGCTTTATTTTAAACTTTATATCTTTACCTAATTAAAAGTGTCCTGGGTCTAGGAAGCCCACCACTTGAATAAGGTTCTTAATTCTGCTACTTACTAGCTCTGTAACTTTGGGTAAGTCACTCAAGTTGTCTAATTGCCAGTTTCTTTTGCTACTGGAGATAATAATACTTGCCTTTTATATTATATAGGATTTTTAAGAGGATCAAATGAGATGATGAAAAATTATTTCATAAAACATATGTTAGAAAATTATAAACCATAAAACCATATATATTCTCAGCAAGTCAGCTTCATTCTTTTACTTATTTATTCATTAATTTCACAAGAATTTAATAAAAGTCTACCATGTGTCATGAATTCTGGGAATTCAGAAATGGCTAAGACATGGTTATAGGCCCTTGAAAACCTTTGTAAGGAAGACATACAGAAATCACAAAGTAGCTTATCATATTAAAACATATACTTAAAGTTAACAAAGTTCTTTGGGAGCTACAAGATAGGCTAGGCTCTAACTTCACCACGAATGAAGGAATTGGATAAGAAATATTCCTTGTACCAAGGGCCTCTGGACTGAACTGTGAAGGAAGCGTATGAATCAGCTAAGTGAAATAAGGAAAGGAAAGTATTGTATGCAGAGGAACCAATGTGTATAACTTTCCTGTCTTAAACAGGCGGTTCAAATCATAAAGTTCAAGGAGTGAGCCAGCTAATAGGATCACATGGTATTTGGCTTTCCTAAGGAGGGTTTTTGTTGGGAGAGGTGTAAGAATGAATTCTTTTAGACTTGTTGAACATAGAGGAATCAATAGATATTTATTTTCTGGATCAGATTAATCCAGTTTGAAGAAGAGCATGTCCTAAGACCTTTTGATCATTTTTGAAACAGCTGCATCAAAAGGTTAATTCTGGTCATCAAAAGACTTCGGTGTGGTTTGTAGAAGGCTCAGGATTTGTCTGTGATGCTACCATGCTAAATACTTTTTGAGCCGTAAATTTCATATGCCCTAATGTGCTATTACAACTATATGTTAAAAACTGTATCAGCCATGATGTCTCTTTTACTAAAATTTTAAGCTGCCAAACTTAGTCTGATTATTTCTCATTTCCATAGTTTATCCATGCCCACTGTTCAGTGTCAGATTTCGGAAACCATTGTTTGGAGAGACGGGGCATACCATCATGAATCTTCTTGCAGTAAGTTGGGAATTTTTACTTTGTTTTTCCTTACTGGGGTTTGTATGGGAAAAGGATATATTTATTATTTTGTTGATAGCAATGCCTGTGCTCCTTCAGGCAGGTGAAGATTTATGCTAGAGGAATAGAACAACGTATATATTCTTTGTAAAGTATTTGGAGCTTTGGAGTGAAATAATATAGGATTCCAGCCCCTGATTATATGCTTTTATCTAAGTGCCCTTGCAGGATCATTATTGCTAAAAAATACTACATCATCTGAGCCTTCAGTGAGTCAGTCTTTTTGCTAGTGAAGGGCCTTGCCACAATGTTGACGAAAACACAGTATCTGCAAAGTGCAATACAATGAGGTATGCTTGTACATAGAAATAGGTGACGCCCCTTGGATGCCAGGCTTAAAATAAAAACAAAACAGAGTACACTGTACTTTATTTATACATTACCTCTAGTCCTCATAAAGTCTGTATTAAATTAAGTTACATTGCTTTTTTTTTTTTTTTAGGCACAATGCTATTGCACACTTAATAGACTATAGTATAGTCTAAATATAAGTTTTATATGCATTGGGAAGCCAAAAAATTCATGTGACTTGCTTTATTGCCATGTTCGCTGTATTGTGTGATAGCCTGGAACCAAACCCACAATATCTCCCGAGGTATACTTGGAGCTTATTGTTCAGCTAAAGATTGGTCAGAAGTTGTGTTCAAATACCTCATGCCAGTAAAGCTTCCATTATTTGCGTATAGATCTGTGTATGAACCGAGATTCAAACTGCCTTCTTTTCCTTTCTGCTGAGCTCTCTCATGTCTCCTCTGCACTTGCATAGGCTCTGACTGTTGACCAAGGACATTGGTTGGCTGGGGCCACTGAGGTCTCCGCTGCATGTGTGCACAGACTGAGGTCAATCCTGGATATTTGGGAAATTGATGAAGAGCCCTATTGCTGTCTCACCTCCCAGGACTCCTTGTTAAATCTCTGGCTTGTTTGCCTGCCCATTACTTGCCCCGACAGAAACAGGCTAGCAACCTCAGACTAACAGAGCTGCTGGCTCTCCCTTTTCACTAGCCATTGAGATTTCCACTAACAACACTCCAAATCAAGATTCTTGAGATGCCTTGCCCTCGTTAAAATACCTAATAGGGATAGGGGTAGGCCCCTGCAAGAAGGTCATAAGCTGAACTCTACTTTTCTTAGTGAAATTCAGTAGTTTTCATGAATAAACAGTTCTCAATGTGTTGTTATGCCTTTGGTCTAACTCCAGAGCACTGAAACGATTTTTTTTTAAACTATTTACCCAGCTTTTTTTTTTTTTTTAAGATTTTATTGGGGAATTGGGGCAGGGGAACAGTGCTGGTGAATCAGGGGAAGGGGAACAGACAAGATGCAGTTGTTTTGTTCTTCAGTCTAGTTGTGGAGGACGTTGCTTCACTGGCCCAAGTTGGCACCATCATTGCGCTCTTCCCGGGTGAGGCAGATCAGTCGCCGGCTTCTGGATGGCCACTCACGCTGGCTGCTGGCCACACACAGCAGCCCATGGCAACCCACTGCAGCAGGGGACTGCAGCCCGCGGCAGCCCAGCCCCAGGTCGAGCTGCCATTCACCATCCTTGCTGCAGAGGGCAGTGTCACTGGCCCTCATATGTGGGATCCGAACCAGGGCCCTCTGGCATCCCAAGCCAGTTCTTAACCAACGCACCACTCGGCCAGCCCTACCCAGCTTTTTTAGTTGCTTTTTGGAGACTGGATTTATTTCCTCACTCTGTCATGCAGTTGTAGTTATAGTTCCAGTTATATTTTAAAGCTATTTAAACAATAAGAAAAACTCTTAGGCTTACCCATGTAGTTGCCATTCCCAGTGCTCTTCATTCCTTTGTGTAAACGGCATTTCCATCTGGTGTCATTTTCTTCCTCCCTGAAAGATTTCCTGTAACATTTCTTGCAATTTGGCCCTGCTGGTGATGAAGTCTTTCAACATTTGTATTTCTAACATCTTTATTTAACCTCTGTATTTGAAGGCAATTTTTGCTGAATGTAGAATTCCAAGTTAACAGTTTTGTTCTCTGAGTATTTTGAAGATGTTACTGTACTATCTCTGGTTTACACTGTTTCAGTTGAGATACCTGTGTTTCCCCTCATCTTTGTTCCACTCTGCATATTTTTTCCTTCTGTGGTTGTTTAAAATTTTTCTTTTTATACTGGTTTTGAGCAATTTGATTATGTACCTTGGGATAGTTTTTTCCATGTTTCTTGTGCTTGGGGTTTGTTGAGCTTCTTAGATCTGTGGGTTTATAGTTTCATCAAATACTTTGCTATCCACCCCCTCCTCTCCTCCAGGAACTCTAATGTTACAGACATAATAGGCTGCTTGAAACTGTATCATAGCTCACTAATGGTCTTATTTCTTTTTATGTTCTTTTTTTCCCCTCTCTTTCATTTTGGACAGTTGTAACTGCTGTGTCTTCAAGTTCACTAATTTTTTATTTTGCAATGTTTAAGCTTAATTTTCACTCTAGAAGTTTGACTTGGGTCTTTTTCTATATCTTCTATGCCTGTACTTTTTGAACATCTGGATATAATTATTATAATGTCTTTGGTAATTCTAACGTCTATACCAGTTCTGGCTCAGTTTCCATTGATTGATATTTTCCCCTTATTTTGAGTTGTATTTTCCTGCTTCTTTGCATGCTTGGTACTTTTTTATTGGATGCCAGATATTGTAATTTTACCTTGTTAGGTGCTGAATATTTTTGTGTTCCTATAAATATTCTTGAGTTCTGTTACAAGTAACACAGTCAATTTACCCAGAAACAGTTTGATCTTTTAAGTCTTGCTTTTAAGATTTGTAAATTGGAACTGAAGCTGTGTTTAGTATAGGGCTAATTATTCCCCACTACTAAGGCAAGACCCTTCTGAGTACCTGCAATGACTTTCGGTACTATTGGGAATTAGGCCAAACTTCACAGATTAAGGGCACATTTCCTCACAAAGCTGCTGTTACTTCAGACACCAGCTATATGCATAGGGGTTCCCAGGCCACCCATACTGGACTGGATACAAATGTTAGAGTTTCCACTACTCTCCCAGGTTTGATAATTTACTAGAATGATTCATGGAACTCAGTTAAGAACTATACTTGTACTTAGCTGGCATACAATTAAAATACCAAGCATGCAAAGAAGAAGGAAAAGACAGCTCAAAATAAAGGGGAAAAAAAAATCATATGACTATACTTTTATTACAGGAAAGGGGAAGCAAATCAGGACCAACTGAAAGAAGGGACACATAGTACAAGGTCTGGGATGGTCCCAAACAGGAAGTTTCTGTGTCCTCTGGGACATGTCACCCTCCTAGTACATTGATGTGTAACAATATGTATAGAGTAAGAAAAACTCCCTTGAGTTTTTATTGGCGTTTTCTTACTAGAAATAATTGAATCATTGGCCATGTGATTGAACTCATTCTGCAGTGCCCCTTCCTTCCCTAGACATTGGGCTGATATCATGTCCCTCAAAGCCTCAGCTTCTAATCACATGGTTGGCCTTTCTGGGATGACCAGCCCCCATCCTGAGTTCTCTTGTTAGCATAAACTATCTAGGGGCCCACTATTAGTCACCAAATTAACACAGGCTGTCAGGGTCTACCACGAATAACAAAGACACTCCTATTACTTAGGAAATTTCAAGGGTTTAGAGGTTACCTCCAGGGAGCCGAGGGTAAAGGCCAGCCAGTTCTTTATTATATGGTAATACTCTACCCAATTCCCAAGAATTAATGAGATTGCCCTGTCTGGATTTTGGGAATAGGCACTATTCACAGAACTGTGTATCAGATAATGTTCCCAATAATCATTTCAGGCAGTTCTTTTGCTGGCCTCGAAGATTTCCTCACACATTTGCGAATCAGAACTCTGCTGGATACTGGAGTTGGTCCCTCTGCAAATCTTTGGAGTTCTCTCTCTGATATTCTGTCCTGTGAACTCTAGCCACCTTGGTTTTTCTGGATTCTCAGGTTTGTCTCCTCAGCTCAGGAAATTTGCCAGCCTCTGCCTGGGTTCACCTTTCTTGCACCTGAGCTTGGAAGCTCTCTTAAGGCATTAAGTGAGGGCACTTGGAGAGCTCATCTTGCTTGTTTCCCATCACTCAAGGATCACTACCCTCTGTTGCTTGAGATTCAGTGTCTTGGAAATCATTGTTTCATGTTTTTTGTGCAGTTTTTTTGGTTAGGAGGGTAAATCTGGTCCCTTTTTCTCCATCTTGGCCAGAAGTGGAAATTTTAAAATTAAATTCTCACTCTTCTACTCGAACACACATCCCTTTGTCCCTCTCTGGTAACTTTAGTTTTTAGTCACATTTTTGACAAGATAATTTTTCTTACTATTGTAATCTGCTTTCGAATGAAAAGGAGATATTTATCCTGTAATCTAGCAACAGAAGCTTCGGGTTTTTTAATGGCCTATTCAATTCATTCATAGGAACATTTATTAGATTATATACTGAAGCATCTTGCTGTCTATGCCACCTTCTCTATCTCCAATTTACCAGGATTTGCTATCTATTGATTCTAACATCTTTTCACTGTCTCTCACTCCCCTTACTTTTTTCTCTTTACCTATCTTATTTCATAGTTTCATTATTAAAATCACTTTTTTACATAATTCTTGTTTCTTTGTCTGTTTTATTCTCTGTTCTGGTGGCCTGGAAAGTATAAATCCTGGTTAAATCTACCTTTCTTTTAAAAAATTCAAAAAACAAATTAAAGTAAAATTCTACTTTTTGGAGTATACTTCTAAGAGTTTTGACAAATATATATAGTTATGTTACTACCACTGTTGCAATCAAGATACAGAAGAGTTCCATCACTCCAGAAAATTTGCTGGTACATCCCTAACGTCTGGTAACCATTAATTCTTTGTCCTTATAGTTTTAGCCTTTTCAATCTGGCTTCTTTTACTATCATAATGCATTTGAGAATCATCTTTGTTGTTATATGTATTGTTGGGGAGGAAATAAAATTTTTTTTCACTATTCATCGTAGGTTCTTCAGCTAGGACCCTATAAGTTAGACTGGCCAAGTACAGATCAACAAAGGGAATATATTGGGGTGGCATATTGTGGCACCCTTTAGTATTAATAGTTCATTTTTATTGCTGACTTCTGTTCACTTGTATGTATGAACTACAATTTATCCATTTATCTGTTGATGGATATTTTGGGTTGTTTCTAGTTTTTGGTGACTATGAATAAAACTTCTATAAACATTCATGTATGAAATTTTGTGTGAACATTAGTTTTTACTTCTCTTGGGTAAATATTATACCTGGGAGTGGGATAGTTCAGTCATATTGTATGTTTGACCTTATAAGGAACTGTGGAAATATTTTCCAAAATCCCTGCAGTATTTTGCATTCACCAGTAATATAAAGAAAAAAATGTTTTCTTTCTGATATAAAGTAATAGCACGTGCTATTTCTCCTTTTTCATTTTTAGTTTTGCCATTCTAATACGAGTTTCATTTTTTGTGATTTTAATTTGTATGTTTCTTATGATGAGTGATTTAGAGCATCTTTTCATGTGTGCTTATTTGCCTTCTTTATATCTTCTTTAGCGAATGTTCAGATTTTTTCCTGTTTTAAAAATATGCACAACTAGACTGAAGAACAGGACGACAGCAACTTGTCTGTTCCCCTTCCCCCAATTCCCCAGCACTGTTCCCATACCCCCAGTTCCCCAATAAAAAATCTTAAAAAAAAAAAAAATGGTTGTTTTCTGATTGTTGACTTTTGAGAGTTTTTTAGGTATTCTGAATATAAATCCTTTGTCAGATTTGTATTATTGGTAATAATTTTCTCCCAGTCTGTGGTTTTATCTTTTTATTCTTTTAACAATGTCTTTCGTAGAATAAATGTTTTTAATTTTGTTGAAGTCCTCAATTTATTAATTTTTTTATGGAGCATTCTTTTTCTAAGAACTTTATTGACTAAACATCACAAACATTTTCTGTTAAATGGTTTATAGTTTTATATTTTATATTTAGATCTATGATCCATTTTTAGTTAAGTTTTGTTTATGATTGTGAGGCATTGTTTGAAGTTTGTTTTTTCTTTTGTATATCCAATTGTTCTAGTACCATTTGTTGAAAAGACTGTCCTTTTTTCCATTTGCTTGACTTTGCACCCTTATCAGAAGTCAATTGGCCATACCTATGTGGGTCTAATTCTTTCTTCATTCTTAACACATTGTTTGCAGGCATTTTTCTCTATACGAGTTTACTCTGTTTCCCACAAACAATGTGTTAACTTATATGTAAGCCTGATATCTGGTTATAATATCACTGGTCTCACTTTAGATTCATGACCAATACCCTTAAGGGAGCGCTTAGACCTACCTGGCAATCTTTGCTGATTTGTATTGTAATACATTCATACTCTCCTCGATGACTATTTGTACATTATTTCTTCTCAGATTTCCAATTTGTACTCTCCTTTCCTCATTTCACCTGATGAAACTTGCACCAATTTCCCTGAGTAAATAGAAGCAATCAGAATATAGTTCTAGCCAACAATTTACTAATATCTACACTTTTTTTTTTCTTAATCTCTAGGTCACCGTTCTTTCTTTCTTGCTTCTTATCTTACAGCCTTATGAATTGCCACCTTCTTCTTCCCATCATATTCTATATCTCAGTAAATGGAATTCCAGTCTTCTAGTTAGTTGCCTAGGCCATAAAATTGAAAATCATCCTCAACTCTTATTTTCCTTTAAAAATATATCTAGAATCTGATAACTTCTCACAGTCTTTTGAACTGTTAACATCTTGGTCCTAATTATCACTGTCTCTTGCCTGGATTATTTTTACTATGTTTATCTAAGCTCCTTGTTCCCTTACCATGTAGTCTTTGTAAAGAAGCCAGGGGGTGTCCCTGGCCAACCCTCAAACATTCTAGCATTAATTTGTCCCTCCCTGTATCTTTGCCCCAGGCCCTAGCCCTGGCCATTCCTAGACTGTGATGGCCATCCTGGTCCATGGGATTACGGAGCCCTGGTTTTTTCATAAATCTAATTTTTAATTACTTATTTTGTCCAATGTAAGCTACCATGTGTCTTTTTGTGGATATAATACAAGCACAAACCTGGCCAAAACAATAGTAACGGTAGAGGTCCTTATGGTAGCCTATGAGAACCTCTGAAATGATGTTTTACCCTAAATATTCACTGAGTGCCTAGGATGTTCCAGGCATTTAGAATATAACAAGAAAAAACAAGTGAGAGTTCTTACCCTCTTGGAGCTTATGTTAGAGGGAGGAGACAGTTAAATAAATACAGAAAGTGTTAAGTATTCAAATATTTGTTTAATATTGTATATAAAGCAGGGTTAAATATTCAGATAATTGTTTATTATTGATATTTTATATAAGGAGTAAATGAAACTTTGTAATCTACTTCCTTATAAGAATTTACAGTCTAATAGAGAGCTAGAATATACACACACAATGAGGCTTTCATTATATTTCCCTTATTATTTAGATAAATGGGATCTTTCAATTCTGACATTCTGTTTGCACTAATTTTATTAGTATAAATTGAATCCTGCCATTGATGAATTCTTTATTTCACTCCAATCTGCCTTTGCTCAGGACTTCAGAAATTACCAATATACGTTGCCAGTAGTTCAAGGTTTGGTGGTTGACATGGAAGTTCGGAAAACCAGCATCAAAATTCCCAGCAACAGATACAATGAGGTAGGATTTACCGTGAAGGCATATTTTTTTATAGTTGACTATATGAATGAAGGTGAAAAATACAGGATTACATATACATTTTATTTTTTAATTAATCGACAGTGAAATCAGTTCATAATATTGTATGACTTAGATCAATGATGGCAAATTTCGTAACAGAGAAGCAAGATGTTAAATTTGTGATTTATTGATATTTAGTCATTGATTGTGCTTTTGACCTTTTGATGCTCTTGGAGCTTACCTTAGAGGCAGGAGATAGTTAAACAAATTCAGAAAGTATTAAGTGGTGATAAATAAAACTGGGTAAGTATTCAAGTATTTGTTTAATATTGTATAGCACTGTGATAATAAGTGATAGATTTACATTTTGATTAAGGTATAAAAATAATTTTATAACATGGTGGGATCTTTTCATTTTTCTTTCTTACTGTAAACACATGTCATTTTTCACTATCCTTAATGTTTAAGCACAGCTCATTATAAGTCCTGAAGTGACTTTTAAGTAAGGTTCCAAAAGTAAATGATTGCGTCTTGAATTAAGCTGTATTTTGTCACTAAAATGAAATTGTGCATATTATATACACATTAAGTTCCATAAACAATGCTCTTTACCTATTTGCCATGTGAAGTCTTTCTTAAATTAAAAATTCTTTAAAGATCAGTTCTAAAATGTCTAATAGTAATCATTGTGCTTTAAAAGAGAAATTTTATTTTAAAAATTAGTTTGATATTATAATGGTTAAAATTTGTTGTTGTATTAGGCAGGATGGTAACTCCCTGACTACTTCTACTACTACTTGGTGTGAAATAATTTCCTCCTTCCCCCTCTTCCTTTCTTTTCTTTCTTTCCTTCTTTGTTCAGCCATCTATTCACTTATCCATTTGTACATTCAGTAAACATTCTGTTCTTGGTATGCACTTAGAATCACACAAATGTCTTACTGGACTTATTATAAACGCAGAGCTCAGCATTATTCTGTGGGAATGACCTATATGAAGAAAGTCCTTACCCATAGCTTTCTCTGTGATGGCTTTTTTCAGGACAGTAGAAAATAGTAGCTAGAGTGTGTGCTTAATTTTTTCTGGAATACAGTTAGCAGTTTTTAGCTCTTAGGGAGTCCTTCCCTGGACTATCAAACAGTAATAGACTAGACTAGGTACAGTCAAATCTTTAAAGTGAACTATTTTTATGTAATTTGTGCCCAAAACATTCTTAAAAGAGATTATGCCTTGAAAACTTGTTTTATTTCTCATATTAGAAGTTTTATTATCAATTTCACAAACACCTATTAATGTGAAAAGTTGTAAAGAGATTTTACAGATTTACATAAAAAAAGTGACTTAATGAAACAGTTTTAGAAAACTGAGTTTTGGCAGCTGTATGTAAAATGTGGTGAGAGGGGTCACTAAGGAAAGCCTTTAAGCTTACAAAGCTAGGAGAAAATAGTACTTCTCACAGCATGGAAAGTTTAATAAATGAAGTAGTACATGAATTTTCTAATCTTCTTCAAGGCCATGTAAGATCTGTGTTGGCTTAGGTAACCCTACTCATATTCTCATAATGAGATTATTTTGATCATTGTGTTAACTACCATATATTGGGGGTATGTTATGTACCAGGCATTGTTCTAAGCATATATGTATCTCACACTAATCTATAAAATGAGTACTGTAAATACCTTTTAACAGGCGAGGAAATTACAGCACAGAGCTAGCAAGTGGTGGAGCTAGGATCAAACCCAGGCAGTCTGACGACAGTGTTCCTGCTCTTTTTTTTTTTTTTTTAATTTTATTGGGGAACAGCCATGGTCATTGGTTACACATTGCTTTCATGTTACAACGGCATAGTTGACTGTTTTAGGGAGGGTGTAGCTCACAGTGGCCCATGTGGGGATCGAACTGGCAACCTTGGTGTTTATCAGCACCACGCTCTAACCAATTGAGCTAACCAGTTCCCCCCAGTGTTCCTACTCTTAACCACTGTACTCAACTGATTTTTATAGACATCAGTTTAACAATTACCAATCTGTTTTTAGGGCCGATTTTAGGGTGTTTATAGAGGTAATCAAGTTTAAATGAGGTCATTAGAGTGAACCCTAATGCAATATGACTGGTGTCCTTATAAGAAGGGGAAGTTTGAACACAGATACTCATAAAGAGAAGATGATGTGAAGAGATGTAGGGAGAAGACGGCCATCTACAAGTCAAGGAGAGGTGTTCAGAAAAAATCCTTCCTTTACATCTCTCAAATGGAAACATCTCTTCCAACACCTTGATTTTGGATATATAACCTCCAGAACTGAGAGACAATAAGTTTCTGTTGTTTAAGCCACCCAGTTTGTGGTACTGTGTTATAGCAGCTCTAGCACACTAATACACTGATCTACATTAAATAGCTAAACCTCAAGACAAAATATGTGGTAAAAACAAAACAAAGGAAAATGGGGTAGAGAAGGTGAGCCCTATGATTATCTTACTGCCTGGAGTTTCCAGACCATAGTACAGGGAGGGGGACCCAAACTTACCGAGAGCTCTCCATGAGTTGAAGAGAGAATTGAGAATGTAAGAAGGCCATGATTAGAATTTACAAGACAGATTACTGGAAATAAAAACCCTGGAGATCTGTGGGAGGTTCCCATGTGTCTTCAGCCGAGTACTCATTGTTGCATGTATGTGAGAAAAGCACTGAAAAGGAACAGGTAGGACAATTCTCACAGGGCCAGGAATAGTTTGTATTCTTACCCTCTAGAGTGAAAAAGGGGCAGATTATCCTTCGTGATCCAAGTTGCCCATAAATTCAGGTTGCTCTGATCCTACCAGCAAGCTTAAAAGAAATCTGCCCTTCATGGAAATCTGGATCTACACAGAAGAATGAAGAGCAACAAAATGGGTAATATAAAATCTCTTTAAAAGATAGTTGTATGAAACAAAGTAATAACTGTATTGTGGAGTTTATAACTTATGTAGAAACAAAATATATGACACCAATATCACAAAGACCAGGGAAGGTGAAATGGAAGTATACAGATGTAAGGTTCTTATATGACAAAGGATGTGGTATAATATTACTTAAAAGTAGATTGATAAAGATGTATAACATATATCCAGAAGCATCCCAGAGGAAAATTTAAATGAAGAGGTATAGCTAATAAGCCAAGAAAATAAACTAGCCATATAAAAAAAGTTTGAAAAAGAAGAAAAAAGAGAACAAAGAGGAGATGGGACAAAAAATAAATAGCAAGATGCTAGATTTAAATCCAGTTATATCAAGGATCACCTAAAGTATAAATTGTCTAAACACTTTCAAAAGGCAGAGATTGTCAGATTGGATAAACAAGAAAGATTCAACTATATGCTGTGAATAAGAAAACCACTTGAAGTATAAGGGCACAAATAGTTTAAATGTAAAAGAATGGAAAAAGATACACCATAGTAATACTAATCAAAGTATTAGTATTAGTATAGAGTGGATAGAGTAATATGAAAGTATATTTCAGAATAAAGTATATTTCAGAATAAACAATATTGCCAGGGATGAAAAGGTACATTTCATAATTATTAAGGGATCAGGTTACCAAAAAGATATAACAATTCTAAATATTGATGCATCTAATAAAAGTTTCAAAATGCATGAAGCACGAATTGATAGAACGATAAGAATAAAAAGACAAATCCGTAAGTGTATTAGGAGATTTCATTAACCCTTTCAATAATTGATAGAAGTAGACAGAAAATCATTAAGGACATAGAAAACTTGAACAACATTGTCAGCCAATTTGACTTGATTGATTTTTTTATAGAACATTTCACCCAACAGCAAGAACGCACATTCTTTTCCAGTGCACATAGAACATTTACAAAGGTAAACCATATTCTGTAGTGTAAAAGAAATATCAATAAATTTTAAATGACCAAAATCTTACCACGTATGGTTTCTGACCACAATAGCATTAAATTAGAAATCAATACCAGAATGATCTCTAGAAAATCCCACTATTTTGAAACAAAATACACACTTCTCAATAACCCATGGGTCAAAGAAGAAACCTAAAGGAAAATTAGAAAACATTTTGAGCTGACTGAAAATGAAAACATGACATATCTAAAGTTGTGGGAAGCAGCTAAAGCTGTGATTAGAGAGAAATTGATAGTATGAAACTTGTATGTTAGGGAAAAAAGAGTCATCTCAAGTCACTGACCTGTTCTTCTACCTTAGAAAATTTGAAAAAGAAGAGCAAATGAAACAAAGTAAACAGAAGAAAGGAAATAATAAAGACCAACAATTGATAAAATGTAAAACAGAAATACAATTTGAAAAATGAAACAAAAAGCTAGTTATTGAGATTAATAAAATTGAGAAACTTCTAGTCAGACTGATTAGATAAATAGGGAAAACATGACCACTGTGTAAGAATCAATTGTATTTCTGTATACTAACAATAAACAATCAGAAATTGGAATTTAAAAACAATACAATAATATCAGAAATATGACATACTTTAAGGATAAGTTTGCTAGGTGATCTGCAATACCTATATACTGAAAACTACAAAACATTGCCAAGAGATATTAAAGAGGACCCAAGTAAATGAAGAGCTATACTGTGTTTATGGGTCAGAAGACTCAGTATTGTTAAAATGTCAGTTCTCACCAGGCGGATCCATAGTTTCAACACAATCCCAATCAAAATACCAGCAGACTTTTTTTTTTGATGGTAGAAATTGAGATGCTGATTCTAAAATTTACATGGCAATACAAAGAACCTAAAATACCCAAGACAGCTTTGAAAAAGAACATGATTAAAGGACTGACACTTCCTGATGTTAAGGCATATTTTAAAGGTAGATTAATCAAGACAATATTGTTTTGGTGTAAATACATATGTATCGATTAATGTAACAGACTAGAGAGTGGTTTTAAGAGCTATTTTTATGAGTATATGCACATTCATCAAATTGTACACTTTAAATATGTACATTTTGTCAATTATTTTAAATATAGATGAAAAAAAATAAAGCTTTTTTTTTCCTAGTAATGCAGTGGAGATTCAAACCTTTATCAGGTCACTGGGGGAATAGAGCTAAAGAATTAACCCAGTGTCAAAATCTCAAGCAAAAAGGAACAAAATTTTGTTAATAACCCTTTACTCAAAACCAGAGACAGGAGTAAAGAATTTTATGTTAGTTGTGGTATAATGCAAGAATCTCTGAAATCATATCTCTACAGTTCCACATCTTGTATAATTTAGGCTGAATGGCCTCTTGAGATTGTTTCCACTTTAAGATTCTAAAATAGGAGTTTGGGTTTATTTTAATTCAAAAGCTACACATTTTCTTCAGAGAAATGTGAAGTTTCAAAAGCATAATTTCAAAGGTTCATTATAGCGCTAGCAAGAACAGATGGCCCTAAAGTCTGTTTGAGGACTGTTTTATTTTCTGGCCTTCAAAGAATACATTTCTTTTCTCTTCGGAAGGAGGAACTGATAAACCTTTTCAAAAGAACAAAAGGAGTTGGTGAAAGGTGCACTGGAAAATAGTCCAGAGGAGGGAAGTGATGTTCCATTGACTATTGGTGTAGCTATTCTTAGTGTTATTTGTGGGAGACAGTATTTAACCACAGGTATAAATTAAAATAAAAGGTTCCCCAAGAAAGAGCCCTGGATGCTATACCTCCATTGGCTGCAACAGGAGGTCACTGCTGAGTACTGCATGGTCAGAACAAGACTGTCCTCTCCCGCACGTCGCTGCATACCTGTTGAGAGGAGTGAGCAGTGGCTTCACAACACTGCTTCTAGCCATACTCCTAGAGTTCCCCATCTCCCAGCACTCAAACCTTGCTGCTACTTTTGGTCTTGAGACCACCAGCTCTAATCTCATACATTCAAGCACCACAAGAAATCCTGGGCTCCTAGGGTACCCCTCATCTCCCACATTTAATTTCTGTCTCTGTGTATCCCCCTTTCTGACCCTCTTTCTCACTTGTTTTAGAAAACCCTTGGGCTCAGTCCTTGTGTCTACCCATTTCCTTGGTGATCTATCCAATCCTCTGGCCTTAGATACTGTCTCTCTACTGATGTCTTCCAAGTGTCTTCCTCCAACCTGAATCTCTCCTGTTTTGTAGACTTGAGAGTCTTACTGCTCCCTTGACATCCCTATTTGCACAGGCATCTCAGGCTTAGCAAGTTCAACTCTGAGCTCTTGATCTTCCCTCAAAAGCTCTTCTTGTAGCCTTCCGTAAGTTAATGACAGTGCCATCCAGTTACCAGGCCCAAAACTTTGGAGTCACCTGTAAGTCTTTTCTTTCATATCCATATTCAGTCTACCAGGAAATTCTTCGGGCTCTACCCTCGAAATATATCTAGAAGCCAACCACCTCTCAATCCTTGGACCTATCTTGGTCTAAGTTAACATCATCTCTGCCCAGGATTTATGCAGTAGCCTCCTAACTGCCCTTCCTATTGGCGCCCTTTCCGCCATCAGTCTATTCTCAGCACAGCAGCCTGAGTGATGCTATTAAAACTAAGTCAAATCACATCACTGCTCTGCTCAAAACCCTCCAAAGATCTTTTATCTCAGAATAAAAACTGTAAATCCTCTACACCATTGTATTCCTTAACCCATTACCTCTGTAACCTAATTTCTTACACCTCTTCTTTTTCTATCACTCAGCTCCAGCCATGCTGTGCTTAATGTTCCTGGAAACTGCCAGGCATGCCACCATGCTACCACCCCAGGGCCACTGCACCAGCTGTTCTAAATCTCTTAAGGCTCTTCCTTAGATAATCCCATAGCTTTCCCCTCACTTTTCAGTAAGTTCTTCCCTGAGTATCATCCTATTTCAAATGGCACCCACCAGCACTTCTAGTACTTCTTCCATGTTTTATTTTTCTGTATAGTGCTTATCAATATCTAACATTTTATGTATTTTACTTATTTATTTTGTTTATAGTTTTTGTTTTCTGTCTTTACATACTCAGAAACCTAAGTTCCATGAGGGAAGGGATTTATTGAATAAACCGAATGCTAACACAGTGACTGGTACATATTAGACACTCAATAATTACTTGCTGAATGAATGAACAAAGGTTCATAGTTGGCATGTAGATGCATAAGACTGGAAGGTGGGTGCTCACTTCTGGACACAAGTGAACTCCAGCTAACTAGAAAGATAAATATTTATATTTTTTCTAAATATCTCCAGGAAAGGATATCCTTCCATCTCTTCCTTCATTATCCAGCTCAGTGTTCCCTTCTCGGTCTTATTTCTGTTCCTTCACTCATGCTTTTCTCTTTATCCACTGTTCTTCCTCTGTACTTGATTTCAGAGCGAATTCAAATGATTACCCTTTAGGAAACATACCTACAATTCTCCATCCCCTAGACAGTATCACTCTTTCTTTCCTCTGTTTTCCCAGCTTTCTTTATTCATGTAATATGTATAGCTGATGCGTATGAATGCCCTCCTGCTCTGAATTATGCCCTTGAGAGCAGAGAGTATCTTTCAGTCTTCATTATATCCATGGTACAGTGGTTTGCTTTCATGGATTTTCCATGTCTCTGTAATGGAACTTCCTACCTACAGTCCTTGTTACTTGATAAATGTTTATTGAATTAAATCATTAAAACTTACTTTACTGGATATCTAATCTATGTGAAACTGCAATTATAACTGAGCCAAAAAAATTTTTTAAATCATACTGACATTTACTCTCAATATAATTTCATGAATAAGACAAACCCTCCAAATTCATCCCTACTTGTACGGTTTACTAATATATTCAACAAATATTTATTGAGTACCTGCCATGAGCGATGCCCTGTGCTAAGCCTTACACATTATATACAAATTGTAGCTATTCCTCAAGGCCCTGCTTAATCTTCTCCTCTACACATCCTTCCCATTTCAAATCAAAAGTTTAAATAAACCGTCATTTTAAACAGGAGATCTCAAGAGAGGAAATTGAAGGACATGGTGTGTTAATTCAGAGATGGATTAGATGTTATATAGCTTCTCACACATTCCTCCAGCACAGTCATTCCTAGAACTATATTCTTTAATTGGCTTTTGTGATTTTCATGAATGGTTAGACTCCGGCTGTGGGGAATACAGGAAGATGAAGCTTATGTACTACTTCACTTGATGTCTTTAAATGGTTCTTTGGAGTTAAGACCCAGGTAGCATTTAGCTCAGTGCCTGGCTCACGGTTGGTGCTCCATAGATGTTAGCTATTTTGTACATACTGTTGTGACAGCAGTTACCCTGCCTTTTATCAGTGTGAGATCATCACTAATTTGTGAGCTCTTAAGGGGCTGAATGTCGTTATCTCACAGAGGTATTCAGTTGAATTATTTGCTGCAGATTTTAAGGTTGCTTTATGATTTTATAAGCAGGGTAGAGGAGACAAGCGTACACATTTTATGTAACATATCCTTAATCAGTGCTTATGTTCTTGGTGCTGTTCTAAGCACTTTACAAATATTTATTTAATTCTCATAGCTGTCTTAAATCGTTACTTTTATTATTTCCTTTTACAGAGGAGGAAACTGGAACACAGAGAAATCAAATTACTTGCCCAAGGGCACATAGCTAGTTAGTTAGTAGCAAAGCCAGGATTGAAATACAGGCAGCCTGGTCTGAGTCCTTGCAATTAATCTTAATCCAAGGCTAAATGTAGATAATGCCATTTAAGAAATACAAAGAATGTGCTATAGCAGTTCCAAGAAGGGAGTGGTCACATTTTGGTGTCTGATTGGGAATTAGAGAAGACTACGTGCAGGAATTGGTCTTTTTACTAAGCTTTGATTTGGAGGGCAGCTTTTTCAGGTACTTGGATATGGGAAAAGAAAAGGGAGGCTAGATAATAGCATATGCTAAAGCTCAGGATAGAAAATTGTCGTGCATCAGGAAGTATTCCTGCATGTAAGGATACAGTCAGAAGGAAAGCAAGACAGAAGGTTGGTTTGGGCCAGAGTGTAGGAAGTTTGTGATTTCGAGTGGAGGACAAAGTGGAGAAGATGTGGCTTGATCACAGCTATGCTGTGGTAAATATGGAAACATTGTGTGCAGTGAATCAGAACTGATAGAGAGACTGGAGAAAAAACAATTATAAGGTTATTAGTCCAGAAAAGAGGTAATTAGGTCTTCAACTATGGTACAGATAGGGATAGCTACAAGAGATATTACACAACTTGGATTGATAGGGCAGAGAAATAGCACAACTAAAATGGAAAATCAAGTATTTTTATCAGTTATCATATGACAAGTTTAAGTTTATTTTATGGTCATGGTCCTTTGAATATCTGGGAAACATTTCACCTCTTGGTGAAATGAACATGTTTTCAAGAGAAAAAAAATCTGTTCATATCTAAAGAAATAGGAAGCTTTTTATCTCATTGGACTAGAAATTGACATGCAGGGAGATGATTTCCTTATAGTCTAGCTATTTATTCAGAATGTCTGAATTGAAAATATTTCTAAATCTGCTTAGTGTAGACAAAATTAGAAACTACTTTAGCCTAATGATTTGGAAGAAATGATGGATATAACATTTTTTTCAAATTGCTGTATGTGATTATATCAGTTTATTTCACATGATGCAAATGTAAATTGCAAATGAGAACCTAAATTAGTCTATCAGTTGACTTCACTAATCTTCAGGAATCTTTCAGATGACTTATCTTGTTTGCAAATACTTACTTAAAAGCAATCTTTGGAAAACCCTGATAGAAGTGGTGTGGACTGGTGAGTGGGGTTGATAAATGATGTCAGTGTGAGAGGAATATTAAATTGTCGTTTAGATGCTTCTGGTGAAAGAGTAATACATTAAAATATTAACTCTGCAAGAGTTATAAACATAAAGCCAAGAGATCATATCTTAAAATTGTATCAGTACGAATGTAAGAATAAATTTAACTGAGGCAAAGACTTGTACCCTGAAAACTACAAAGCATTGCTGAAAGGACTTGAAGAAGAGACCTAAATAAATGGGAAGACAGCTCATGTTCTTGGATTGGAAAACTTAATATTAAGATGCCAATACAGATTATATGCAAGCCCTGTCAAAATTCCAATGGCCTTTTTTTTTTTTTTTTTTTTTTTTGCAGAAAAGGAAAAGCCAATAGTAAGATTCATTTAGAATTGCAAGGGACCCTTATGGCAAAATAATCTTGTCAAAGAACAAAATTGGAGGATTCACACGTCCCAATTCTAAAATTTACTGTAAGGCTACAATAATCAAAACATTGTGGTACTGGCCTGGAATAGAATGGCGAATCCAGAAATAAATTCACACATTATGGTCAGCTGATTTTGACAAGGGTGTCAAGACCATTCAGTGGTAAAAGAATAGTCTTCAGCAAATGCTGCTGGGACAACTGGATTTCCACATGTAAAAGAATGAACTTGTACCCCTACTTCATGTCATATACAAAACTTAAAATAAATTAATGGCCTAAATATAAGAGCTAAACCCATAAAACTCTTAGAGAAAAACTTAGGGTAAATTTTCATGACCTTGGATTCGGCAGTGGATTCTTAGACATGATACCAAAAGCACAAGTAACAAAAGAAAAAAATAGATACGTTAAAAACTTTACACCTGAAACTAATTAAAAAAAAACTTTTGTGCATCCATGGACATCAACAAGAAAATAAAAAGACAGCCTACACAATGGGAGAAAATATTTGCAAATCTTATGTCTGATAAGGGTCTGGTATCTAGAATATATAAAGAACTCATACTCAAAAACAAAAGACAAATAATCCAATTTTTAAAATGGGCCAAGAACTTGAATAGACATTTCTCCAAAAAAGATATACACTGGCTAAGAAGAACATGAAAAGATGTTCATCATCATTAGTTATTAAGGAAATTCAAATCAAAAGTACAGTGAGGCACTGCTTCATACCTAGGGATGGCTGTAACAAGAAAAGCAATGGAAAATAGCGTTGGCAAGGATGTAGAGAAATTGGAATCCTTGTACGTTGCTGGTGGAAATGTAAAATGGTTCAACCACTATGAAAAACAGTTTGGCAGCTCCTCAAAAAGTTAAACATAGAATTACTATATAACCCCACAATTCCACCGCTAGGTATATAATCCAAAGAATTGGAAACAGGTACTCAAAACAAGTACATGTACACACATGTTCATAGTAGCACTATTCACAATAGTCAAAAGGTAAACATAGCCCAATGTCCATGGATGGATGGATAAATAAATTGTGGTATATATACAGTTGACCCTCAAAAAACATGGGCTTTTACTGTGCAGGTTTATTTATAGGCACATTTTTTTTTCCAGTAAATATGCAGTCAGTCCTCTGTATCCCCAGATTTCGTATCTGAGGATTCAACCAACTGCAGATCCAAAACAGTATTTTCAGTCTGCAACTGGGAATCCATGAATGTGGAGGGCCAACTGTCTGTATTGTGCTATGCTATTTTGTATGAGACTTGAGCATCCGCAGATTTTGGCATTGCAGGGGTCCTGGAACCAATCCCCTGTGCATACTCAGGAACTATAGTTAAGTTTTGGGGGGAGTCAAAAGTTGTACGTGGATTTTCGACTGCATGAAGGGTTGGTACTCCTAACCTCTATGTAGTTCAAAGGTCAACTGTGTATACACTGGAATATTATTTATCTGAAGAAAGGAATGAAGTACTGATACATGCCACACAATGGATGGATGAGCTTCCAAAATGTTATGCAAAATGAAAAGGCCAGACACAATGGTCACATATGGTTCCATTTATATGAACTGTCCAGAATAAATGCATAAGGACAGAATATAGATTGGTAGTTGGAAGTGGGGAGTGGGGAGAAACTGGATAAAGGGTTTTACTTTGGAGTGATGGAAATGTTTTGGAACTAGATAAGGTAGTGGTTACACAACATTGTGAATATACTAAATGCCACTGAATTGTTCACTTTAAAATGGGTAATTTTATGTCATGTGAATTTCACCTCAGTAAATTTTTTTGACTGTATTGATATAGGAATATAAAAGATATCAGAACACTCATCTGGTATTTTTCACACTATGATAGTGCATATATATGATAGTTTATAATATAAAAGGAAGAGGGGAGTAAAACAAAATAAAAGTTTTGGACTAGATTTTCAAAAAGATTGAAGCCATTTTAAAGAATTGGATCAGAAAGTTGAACAAATGGGATGGCATGAAGGAAAAATTGGAAAAAAAAACAAATTATTATTAGCTTATTTCAACCAGAACCTAGAGTTTAGTGTTCAGATAATGTAAGTTCAGATTTGTTTACTAGACACAAAATAGTGGCCTGTGAATTTTTATAGGTTAGCTTCAGAATTATCATTTCAAATCTTTTGATAAGAACAAAGCAAAATATTTGTAAGTAATTTCATTGATGATCTCAAACATAAATCAGTTAAACTAAGAAACAATGCAATATATATTTCTAGAGAGCAGGACCCTCACTCCTTTGCATGCATGTGGAAAAAGAAAGCAAACACACTTAAATATGGGACATTCTTTTGACTGAGAATTTCCGTATATATATATACTCAGAGAATCCATCGGGTAGTAGAAACTACTGTAATTAGCTAAACTAATTTTACTTACTTGAGCTCAGTGCAGCAATAAAAGACAAAAAATGAATGCAAAATGCATCATGTGCGTAGGTTATAATACAAATCACCTATAGACAGACTATATAGGGAATTTTTGTATTTTGTATATGTTGATTTTTTTTTTTTTTTACTCATGGTGATTGATTTTTCACTTTATTTTCATTACTTGGTATCCCCTTTGTCACTTTAATAATAATAATAATACAATGCTTTGTTTTGTCTTTTGTGCTTTGTCAGACAAAAAAAAAAAAGCCCATTCTTGGCAGAATATGAAAGTTAACCCTCTTCTTTGATTGCAGATGATGAAAGCTATGAACAAGTCCAATGAGCATGTCCTGGCAGGAGGTGCTTGCTTCAATGAGAAGGCAGATTCTCATCTCGTGTGTGTACAGAATGATGATGGGAACTATCAGACCCAGGCTATCAGTATTCACAATCAGCCCAGAAAGGGTGAGTATTTGAACTGATTGAAACTATGAGAGTGGTGGCTGGCCGAGTAGCTCATTTGGTTAAGAGTTAGCTTAAGAGTGTGAGCTCTGAGCAACAGGCCCGCTAGTTCGATTCCCACATGGACCAGTGATGCTGCGCCTGAGCTGAGCTACCGCTGAGCTGCCAACAAGTGGCAGGATGGCTCAGCTGGTGAGAGCACGCGCTCCTAACAACAAGACTGCCTGTTCGATGGTGGGCTATGCCCGCCCGCAACTAGACTGAACTCGGCACCTTGAGCTGAGCTGCTGCCCAGATGGCTCAGTGAATACAGTGTGCACTCTTAACAATAAGCCTGCTGATTTGACTCCCACATGGGATGGTGGCTACGCCCACCTGCAACTAAGATTGTAACACAGCACCTTGAGCTTAAGAGGCCACGAGCTGCCGACGGGCAGCCAGATGGCGACTGGCACCCTCCACAACGAAGATTGAAGAACGACAACTTGGTTGGTCCCCCTCCCCAATTTCCCAACACTGTTCCCCTCCCCCAACTTCTCAGTTTAAATAAAAAAAGAAGAAAAAAAAAAACTATGAGAATGGAAGATTGTGCTGGACTTGGAGAGTTGGCTATCTCAGCCCCATAACACTTACTTTCTAGAGAGGTGGCCACCAACAACTTGATTAATTTAACCTTGCCAAGCTTATTGTCCAGGATTGTGTTAACTTCCCAAGTAGCCAGACTCAGAGTTAAAAATGGCATCTCTTTTATTGAGGGGAACTTTGAAAATACTGCCTCTGGATATTGACAAGGCCAGCATTGGTATTTGAAGGTGGGAGACTAGGCCCCATAGTGAGAATATGTTTAGTCGTAGTTGGAGCTTGTTGAATTACCGTACTCAAAGAATGTTAATTAATAGATTGACAGGATTTTGAAGGAAGATTTCTAGGTTCAGTGGTACTCAGAATCTGGTCTCATCATTTAGATCAGGGGTCGGCAAACTTTTGTGACAGAAGAGCCGCCAGGGGTCAGCAAACTGCAGCTTGCGAGCCACATGTGGCTCTTTGGGTATGTACATGTGGCTCTGAAGTAAAATTGAAAATGAAAATAAAACTATCATAGTTTCATTTATAAAATTTTTAAAGGATATTATTCACATAATGGTGATTATGTAAAAATACATTTATGGCTCTCAAATCATTTTTAAATTGTTGTGAGGGGCAGGATTGGCTTTTTCAGGGGTAGGCAAACTTTTGAGACGGAACACACCCAAGGAGTTGCATGTGGCTCGCAAGCTGCAGTTTGCTGACCCATGACTTAGATTATTAGAAATGAAGAATCTACACCCCAGATCTACTAAATCAGAATTTGCATTTTAACATAATCACAGTGTAATTCAAATGTACATTAGAATTTAAGGAGCACTGCTCAACGTGGCATTTCTTGAAGCATCTTAATCAGATTCTATGGTTTTAAAAATATTTGCATAAATAAATAAAAGGCTTGCTTAATACATTAAACTGAGAAATCCTGAGTTAAACACGTTTGAACAGATTTCTTTACTATAGGACTTTTCAAAGCCTTTAACAAGCTGATGTATGTGTATTGTGATTTTCCAAAAGGAGGACAGTGCCTAGCCCTTTCCAAATTTATTTGACCATGAATCTTTTCCCTCTAATATCTCCTAAAACTAGCTTTCTTTAGTATGCTTTATGAAACACTTCTCTAGAAGACATACCGTAGGTCACTTTCTTCAGTATATATCTTAATTGTTTAATAAAGATATAAAAGGTATTTAGCACATAAATATTCAAAAAATACGATATCCAAAATAAGGTAGGTGACAAGTCTAAAGTGCTCCATTTTAGTCAAATCATACCTGGAATATTTGAATAAGCTCTGGATATCATTAATGTAATTGATGATATCCATTAGTAAAACTAGAGGATCTTTCAGAGGATGATTCAAGGCATGTGAAATTCCTGAAATTAGATCAAAGGATGACCTCTTGAATGAAGTATAAAAGTTTAACCTGGAAAAAGTATAGATTGGAAGAGAGTGAAAAATAGCTATCTCTATTTTTAAGGTTTTCTATTATGTGTAAATAAGATTCAGCTTACTCCCTGTAGCTACAAAAGGCCCAAACCAGCACCAGTGGGTGAAAGCAACAAGGATCTAGATTTGGGCTCAATTTGAGAGCACACTCTGTAACACAGAGTTACCTAGAAATAGAATGCACTGCCTTGTGCTAATGTGGGCTCCTTGTCATTAGGCGGCTCTGACAAAGGCTGGATGAGTTACCTATTAGAGATCCTGTAGGGCCGATGGGTAGGGAGCTGGAATAGCTTGGTCCAATTTAAGATGTGGAGAAATAAAGACAGTGTAGTTAAGTTTTCATAATGCTAAGCGTATTGAATATCCTTTTTTTTATGAAGAGTTAATGGTATCAAGTGTTTGTCTTTTAAATGGGTGTTTGTTTTTTTAATAGCTCCACTTGGTAAATAAAATAGTTGGCAGCCATATCTGCATATTCAAAAGATATTTGGTCAAAAACAAAACAAAACAAAACAAACCCAAAACCTGAAAACCAATGAATTAGATCAGGGGTCTGCAGACTTTTTCTGTTTATTTTAGGCTTTGCAGGACTGCAATCTTTGTCACCAACTACTCAACTCTGTGGAATCATATTTCAAAAACTGCCATAAACAGTGTGTAATTGAATGGACATGGCTGTATTCCAATATACTATAATTTACAAAATCAGGCTTCAGGCCAAAGCCCTAGACTTGACCACTCAGATTTCTTTGCTTGTATGATTCTTTGATTCTTTTTTTTTTTTTTTTTTTTTTTTTAGCTGAGCCATCCTGCTACCTATTGGCAGCTCAGTGGCTGCTCAGCTCGGGCTGGACTCGAACTGCTGTTGCTCAGAGCTGAAACTCTTGAGTGAGCTCTTAACCAACTGAGCCACTCGGCCGGCCCCGATTCTTTGATTCTTGATTGAAGGAAGAACAAAATAAAATGGAAGAATGTATTTTTAAACCTCATTCCCAACCTATCATAAGCATTAGAATTATTGCTTACTTGTATATTGTTGGTGTTTTTTGTTTTGTGGATAATGATGGTTGGAGTTCCCAACTACTAAATATTTCAGCATTGTTCTCAGGCCCTCCATCTCAGGGTCTGTCTTCACTAAACTATTTCTCTTGCTATTTTAGTGACTGGTGCCAGTTTCTTCGTGTTCAGTGGCGCTCTGAAATCCTCTTCAGGATATCTCGCCAAGTCCAGTATTGTGGAAGGTAAAGAATGAGTTATTGACTGCATGCAATTAGTTCAGTCCTAATTGTACAACTGAAAAACAAGGGACTTTAAAAGGAAGCTTTGACATTTTTGCCATAGACTTCCGAACTCCTATTATTTATTCAATAGCATCTCACTCTCCAGGTAATTAAAACTGTCATAATGGCATTTAGTTCTCCTAAAAAGGGAGTAAGTGGTAGAGATACCCTGGAACAGTGACATAAAAATTAAGAGATGACCTTGTATACAGCATTGGGATAAGATACCCAAGGGACGTTGTCTCAATTCAAATATATCACTGGGTGTAAATCTGTAAATGTGTAGATGAAGTTCAGTCCCCCTTATTCACAGGAATGTTGCAATCATTTGGGATACAGAATGGGAGGCGCTTGCTGCTGGTTCACTATAAGAAGACATGACACATAGCCTGACAAAAGTTAATTAAATGGAAGTTAATGAAAGGCTCATGAGCATACTGTTTATTTTCTTTGTCAATTATTCTTCACTGTATTTTGATCTGCTTACTCTTGTTGCAGAACAAATTAACCCAGAACTTAACGGCTTACAGCAACTATGTTATCATGCTCACTGAACCCTCTGGGTCTGCACTTGACATAGCAATGCAGGAATGGCTTGATCCTGCTCACTGATGTCCGGGGCTTTAGTTGGGATGACTTGACTTGAAGGCTGGTGGTTACTTGATGGCTGGGAGCTAGAATTATCTGAAGGTTTGTTCCTTCACATGTCCGGGGCCTGACCTAGGATGATTTAAAGACTAGGAGTGACGACTGGAGTACTTACACATTGGACTCCTTAGCATGGCAGCCATGGGACAGTTGGACTTCTTACATGATGACTCAGGACTTCAAGCACAAGTGTTCTAGCAATACGGCAGAGGCTGTGTTGCTTATTATGACCCAGGCTTGAAAGTTGCACAGTGCCGCCTCCATCATACTCTGGTGTTGGAAATAGTCAAAAGCCTGCTCAGATTCTACTTATTGATGGGGAAATAGGAAGATAGCTTTGTAGAAAAGCATGTGAGACAGTACGTATTGTGGTCATCTTTGGAAAATACAACCTCCCACACATGACGGCAGGTTTTTATTTCACAATTGTTCATTCCAGGGCTCTGTCTAAAAGCAGCTCTTCCAGGGCTGGCCATGTGGCTCAGTTGGTTAAGAGTGCCAGCTCTGAGCAACAGCGGTTCGATGCCTGGCCCGAGCTGAGCTGCCGCTGAGCTGCCAACAGGTGGCAGGATGGCTCAGCTAAAAAAATTAAATCAAATTAAAAAAAATAAAAGCAGCTCTTTCAGGGGGTGGATTCCAGTGTGTTAACTGAAATACATAGATAATCTTACATACGTTAATAGGTACTGATGTTGATCTCCTTTATTGGTAAACTTAATAAAAGAACAAGTAAAGAGCAAAACATGCTAATATTTTACCACTAAATTTCACAACTGATTACAAAACAGGAACATGGTATTAAGAAATTGTTAAGAATCTAGAAGTTAAATCGTTGTTTGGTCTTAGGTGAACTAATGTCTATGTGATCAAGTATTTACTATATTTGAAATTGTGTCTTTACAAGATGATTTAAAAACACCTTTACAGTGTTGTTGAAATGACAAATTGTACTGATGCAGATCCTTGCAAATGAAAGGCAGTATGTCAAAAGACATGTTAATGCCTTTGGGCTGGGAATTTCTTAGGCCTTCATTCCACTGTGTGTCAGTAGAGTGGTTGGTTATATGCCTATTTATGAAATTTTTATTGAAGCTCTTTAGAAATTATTTCAGCCGACAAAATTCTGTGTTAATTAAGCAGGGTAATTACTCAACACGTGACAGTTTTCACCCTGAATTTCAGTGTTTGCCTTTGACTCAGGTAGTCAGATAGTTTACCATCTGTCGGCTACATGGTCGCCCATGTGAAACACGTGTGGTAGGCTGGCCTTACTGCTAGTCAGTAAATGGATTTATCCCCTATCCCACTGCTGTTGTTTATTCAGTGATTTATTTAACAAATATTTACTGGGCATTCACTACATGCCAGACAGTCATAGTAAGAGAGAGACAAAAATGCAAACCAGTAAATATAATTCAAGCATGATAAGTGCAAGAGTGGAAACAGGAACAAAATACTCCAAAATAGTCCAAAGAGCGATGTGACCACATGTAGTTTTACCTTTGAGCAGTCTCGAGAAACTCTTTCGTTGTGTTTAAAGTGAAATCAGCAGGCCAGTGTTTTAAGCAGCACCCGTCTTGGCATTTATTCCTCATAGCACTTTCAGTAAGAGTTAAGCTCAAAGAACAAAATCTGTTGGTATCTGTCAGCTTTAGAAAGCAGAGCAAAGTTCTCTACTAAATCCTGGAGGGATTTGCTAGATGCCAGGTACCATTTTTCACCTGCCCCCTCTCCCTGGCTTTCTGTTGTTTCCATCTGTACTATTTTCCCACTGATTCTCAGATGGCGTTATGGTCCAGATCACTGCAGAGAACATGGATGCCTTGAGGCAAGCGCTGAGAGAGATGAAGGACTTCACCATCACCTGTGGCAAGGCCGACGCTGAGGACCCACAGGAGCACATCCACATCCAGTGGGTGGACGATGACAAGAACGTCAACAAAGGGTAAAGGCAGCGGACTCCCCACCCCCACTCCCCATGGCATTCAGTCATGCTGGGCTCTGGGTTTGTCTGCTCTGGTGTTTTATGACTTGACTGAAAGCCCTGCCTAAGAGAAAAGGACTGATTTGTATACATAACAGAATTTTAAGTTCCTGGCTTCTTGGCTTAATTTCTGAAGGAGTGTCTGTACATATTTTTGAAGGGAGGAGGAAGGAAGGAGTTGATGAAACAAAACAATTGCTCTAAAGTTATTTACCTAATAGTAATACCTAAGCCTTTTATGGTTTACAAAGCACTTTTGCTAATATTGTTTCATTCAATATAACAACTAGTATTTTTATTCCCATATTACACGCACCAAAAGGCTAAATGACTCCACAAAGCTAAGAATTGGCGGGGCTAGAACCACCTCCTTGGGCTTCACATGCTACACTCTTTCCTAATACATGGCAACTCTTGTTCTGATGATTCAAGCCAAAACCCTGGACTCACCTTGGACGCTTTTCTTTCTTAATCCAACAGTAAGTCCTGTTAGCTTTACTTCACAGTATATCCAGAATCACGCTACCTCTTACCTACCTCTATTGCCACCATCTGGTTCAGGCCACCGTCATTTGCT
This sequence comes from Hipposideros armiger, assembly GCF_001890085.2. Classification (NCBI taxonomy): domain Eukaryota; kingdom Metazoa; phylum Chordata; class Mammalia; order Chiroptera; family Hipposideridae; genus Hipposideros; species Hipposideros armiger. Next base: position 521,745 of record NW_017731996.1, read on the forward strand.
CTGTATTATTATAGTAGCCTCCTGATTGGTTTCCTTGTTTCTAGTCTTGGCCTGCTCCCTCCCTCCATCCTAATCTGTTTTCAATACAGCAGGCAGAGCAGTGCCACTTCTCTGCTCAAAACCCACCACTGACTTCTAGTATCATTCAGGGTAAAAACCAAAGTCCTTTCCGGACTGCAAGGCCTTACACAGTCTGTGTGTCCCTCTGCCCACCCTCTTACCACTCAGACGCAGCGCCTGCCTTCTTGCTTGAACACATCAACTATACTTCTGTCCTTGCACTTGCTGTTCTCATAGCTTGTACTTTGCCCCTAGGTAGTCACATTAGCCACTCCCTCACTGCCTTCAAGCATTTTCTAAAATGTCACTGTCTCAGTAAGGCCTTCCCTGACCAAATTATAACCCTGGTAACATTTCTTCCCTCCCACCCACAATACTTCTTACCCCCCTTGCATGCATTATATTTCTCAAGAGCACTTATAACTTTCTAACAGACAATATATTTTTACTTATTTGTTTCATTATATTGCCCCTGATGTAAGCTTCACGAGGCAGGCACTGGTTTATTTACTACTATATAACCAGCACTGAAAATACTGTCTGGCACCTAGTATGTACTTTTTTTTTCTTTTTAAAGATTTTTTTTATTTTATTGGGGAATTGGGGGGATGGGAACAATGCTGGGGAATTGGGGGAAGGGGAACAGACAAGTTGCTGTCGTTTTGTTCTTCAGTCTAGTTGTGGAGGACGTTGCTTCACTGGCCCAAGTTGGCAACATCATTGCGCTCTTCCCGGGCGAGGCAGATCAGTCGCCGGCTTCTGGACGGCCACACACTGCGGCTGCTGGCCGCTCATGCTGGCTGCTGGCTACATACGGTAGCCCATGGCAACCCACTGCCACAGGGGCTGCAGCCTACGCCATCACCGGTGACTCATGGCAGCCCAGCTCCAGGTTGAGCTGTTGTTCAGCATCTTAGCTGTGGAGGGCAGTGTCACTGGCCCTCATATGTGAGATCCGAACCGGGGCCCTCTGGCATCCCAAGCCAGTTCTTAACCGTCGCGCCACTTGGCCGGCCCCCTAGTATGTACTTTTAAAACTTGATTGAATAAATAAATACATTATACTTCATTGTATTAAGCTTTCTTCCCTCTCTCCCTTTCTCCTTCCTCCCTTTCTCCCTCCTTACTCCTTCCCTCCGGCAATAATTCTACATGCAAACTTCTGGAAATACAAAAACTGAATTCCACAAAAACTGAATCCCAGCAGATAAGTGGCTCAGTCTGGTTTTGAAAATAGTTACAAATAAGTACACCAAAATATGGCAGATGATCATAGAAAACTATAGGGTACAGTGAAGATAAAAAAAGAAAAGAGTGAGCTTGGTGGAGGTATTAATTAGGGCAGTATTCAAGATCAACTTCATAGAGAAATGGCTGCTGCTTAAGATGCATCTGGGAAGATGAGAAGGTACCTGCCACATAGCTATGGCAGAGCGGGCATTTCGGTCTGAGGGAATAGAAGCAGCAAAGGCAGATAGAGGGTGTTTACAACATGGCACACCAGGTTTCTTTTTCAAGGTTTAAAAACTTTTGTTATTGGAAAAAAAAGAAGCAATTTCTAAATCAATGAGTGTATTTGCTTGTTTTACAAATAACCCTTTATCTTCTCATACTTAATTGGAAAATTTAATTTCAAAATCAATTTCCGTCTAATCCTCTATTATTGGTTGGAAAGGAGCATGGTTATTAGGACCAAAAAATTGATAGCCTGAAAATGGTGCCATAAGGTATTGGTAATTAATGACAAGCACGTTGCCTCTTCTTACAGGAAGTGCCAATGGCAGCATCTTAGAAACAGCACAAGAACTAGTCAGAGAAGACTCTCGAACTCAGAAGTTTAGTTTGTAGTGTATAAATTGAATGTTTTTCAGCTTGTCCCTCAGTGTCGGGGTATCCTCTCTCAAAAGAATGTTAATCAGCTTAGGGTATCTTTCTTTGACATTGTTTTCTGATGAATTAGAAATTAAATTTAACATTGTTTAAATAATTTCAATTCAAATGATTGAAGTGAATCCCTGATATTGAAGTTTAAGTTAAATTTGATCTTTTATACATAGAGATTAAAAAACAAACAGGTTTGAAAATGGTTAGGAAGAGTTTGGAATCTTTGTGATTCTATTTATTTTGAATCCTCATCAGAATGAGTGTGTATCTCCACATATTTATACTTGTTATATTTTGGAGAGGAAATGACTATACAAAATAGGTCTTCGTATTCAGGAATGTAGGAATGATAATTTAGCACCAAAGGGAATTTGTTGTGATAGATAATATAGATACTTGTTCATCAGTTCACACCAGCACTGTCATAATTAACATACTCAGTCAAATATCTCTTAATCAGTAAACATTTATTAAACGCCTGTATTCCAAGCAGTGTGTCAGAACTAGGAATATAGCACACACAGGTGAGTGTATTCCTACCCTTCACAAGTTCATTTGTAAGGCGGATAGGCAAACACATAAAGAGTGTAATGTGACCGGTGTTATGAGCAGAGTGTGGTGACAGAGCCGAGGGGAGAGTGAGATTGGGTGAGTGGCCGTGCATTCACTGAAGGAAGAACACAGGTTTGAGTACACAATTTCTTTACATTAAAAGAAGCGGCATCTGGAATCATGACTCCTTTTTTGTATGTGTGTACTTTGAATTATTTCACTGAGCTCTTCCCATGAGCACTCTGTTTATGTACATTTTTCTGGAGTGGCTTCTTGCTGTGATGCGTGGCACAGATATGTTTGGCAAGGTACCCAGTGTAATTAGTAGCAAGACTTGGTAAGAAAAGTGGCTTTTTTAACTTCAAGAGCTGCTTCCATCTCTTTTCTTTGCCTCTGTTCTAGTGTCATCAGTCCTATAGATGGGAAGTCCATGGAGTCTATAACAAGTGTGAAGATATTCCATGGATCAGAGTATAAAGCAAATGGAAAAGTCATCAGATGGACAGAGGTAAGGAACTAAAACTCGGCATCCTTGACCCCTTTTGAGCACAGTTTTTTGCTAGGCCCAGAGACACATTGTGGGCTAATTCTGGAAGATAAGAAAAAAAAATCTGTTTACCTTCTCTACTTCAATTCCCTCTGGTGTATACTAGCTCACTGTGATGAAACGCCACTAAATGCAGGCCACAGCACTCCGATTCTCCTCCCAATGAACTAGCTGTTAGAAATTTGTTCTCATTGGAATTCATGAAAGGTGCATCTCTGAATGGTACAGACCATCTCAGAAAGCCGGGTTAGTTATGCTGCACTCACAGTTACAACTATCTTAGATAACACAGTCTTTAAAAAATAGAATTATTTCACCAATAAGAAAACTAGTATGTCAACTATAATTTAAGAAGAAAAACAAAACAAAACTAAAGCTCAGAGGCTAAGTAACTTCTCTAAGAATACATGGCAAATAAGTAATGCTAAAGTCCCGATTCAAACCCAGATCTGGCCAACCCCTAAGCACTTTTCTACTATATTGTTCCTTAATTTGAAAGCTGTATTAGAGGCTCACCTGGGAATGCGAGGAGTAGGGCAAGGACCCTGTCTGTGTGTACATAACAGACAAAGCAGAAAATTTATTCTCTGAGAATAAACGGGTACATTCTAGGTCTCTTAATTTCTTTTCAACCTCATTTATACTCATCTATAAAATATAAAGCATTAAATTCAAGATCTCTTAAGATTCCTTGCAGCTCTAGAAGTTGTAATTTTTTTAAAAGTTCTGTCTCTTTTGCTTTTCCATTTTACACTCAAGGTAACAGGCCACGGGAAGTTAAGTGCCTTACCCAAGTTCACATAGCTGGGTCCTGATAGCACAGAGACTAGAACCTGGTTCTTCAGTTCCTGAGCTGTGTTCCAAGTGACTTACTCTTCATATGAGGCTCACTGTTTTCATATACAGCTCAGTGGTCTTAGCTGCATGCTTTATAATGATTATCCCTCTGACACATTTTGAGTAGTGCAGAGTCTGAAACATGTAAAACTCTTTATTGCTTACAAAGTTGTTTGACCTCTGTCCTCTCCATTTTGCTCCCCAGGAATCCAGAAAGGTAGGGAGGCAACCCATCTTATTTATATAATGAGAAAGCAGGCTCAGAGAGGCAGTGTGACCTTGTGACATGCCCGATGCTGGTTACTGGCAGAGCAGAGGCCAAAGGTCTCCCGACTCCCACCTCAGAGCAATTCGCATCATCTCATGTTGCTGCTCTCCCTAAGGCATCAGGCACAGGGCTTCCGAGCTGACCCCTTTGTAGTATTCTTAGTATAAGCTGTTTATTGAGCAGTAAGCTAGCGATCGGCGTATATAAGCATATTTTGCTTTTAGATCATTTACTCTTTACAATAACCAGAGAGAACAGGTGCTTTGCATTTTACAAAGGCAAATTTGGGCATTAAGAAGCCAAAGAACTTGCTCATGACCCTCCTCTACGTGACCAGGACTCAGGCCTCTCAGTTCCAAATTTACTGTGCTTCTGCCTGTGCCTCATGCAGTGCTCAGCTCAGGACCAGGACATTGACACAGCTTTGGCCTCAGCAGTGGCAGGGCCATGTGGCGGGAAAAGCTCTGACTGTGGTAAGAGGCAGAAGGCTTGGATTCTGGGCTTGACCCTGCCTCTGTCTCTAAGTACTTTTATGCACTTGGGCAAGTTTCCTCTCTCTGAGCAATCTGGAATATGAAGGGGTTGGGTCACATAAGTTATATGGGCCGTTCTCTTTGATTCTAGGGTCAATTCCTAAGAAAACTGTCCTCATATAGGGGATTACCTTTTAGAAGGGCACGATGCCAAATGTAAGCCTTTTCTGGTTCTGAGTAGAATGTACCATTATGACTTTAACCAAGGCTTTCAGGGAGAAAGGCAGGTTGCTGCTACCATTTTGTAGATGCAGAGACTGAGATTGTTTCTTAGATGTAAGACGTTAGTGCCCTACTTGTGGCCAAAGGACTTTGTGGTGTCTTGTCTGTCAGGTCCTCTTGTGCATCTCAGGGGATCAGGGTGCTAATACACAGTGCACTGATGGACTTGTTTCTTCCCATGCCTCCTGGACACAAGGTTAAAGGCCTCTTTTGTTTGGGGCACAGGTGTTTTTCCTAGAAAATGATGACCAGCACAGTTGCCTGAGTGACCCAGCAGATCATAGCCGACTGACCGAGCATATTGCCAAGGCTTTTTGCCTTGCCCTCTGTCCCCACCTGAAGCTTCTCAAGGAAGATGGAATGACTAAACTGGGACTACGTGTGACACTTGACTCAGATCAGGTAAGAAACATCTTAGGTACCTTTGAAACTGGTTTTGGACAGTGTCTGTATTTCCTGACATGTGAGTTGTCCTGCATGTTCCCAGAGAGTTTAATTCTCTGGACCTTGGGCCTGACCAGATATAGTATTCCGGCCTTCCCTCCATTAGTAATACACTGGATGTGTTGCTTGGTCAGACTCTCTGAGCCACTTGAACCTTGGCTTCCTCACCTGAATACCTTCCAAGGACTTGGTTTTCTTTTGAGTGTGGGGTTGGGAGAAGTGTGTGTGAGGACCTGCCACTCCTCTGTAAATGACATCGGTGCTACCCTTTGAGACTCGCCAGTGCCACCCTTCCGGAATCATTCTGCCTTTCTTAGAGGCAGGTCTCAAGCTGTCCCGTATCCTGTTGCTTTCTTAATCTGACTACAGCAGGCCTCTGCTGACTGGCCTCTGCAGCCCCCACTCCTTAGGGTTTTCTTATTGTCAACATTTCCCTGTTTGTTAGTGGGTAGGATTTGAGCCATTTCCTCACTAATTTTCCTGTCAGCTTTGAGTCTCCTGTGGCCAGGCTTCTCTCCCTGTCTTAAATTTTTTGAACGCTGTTTGTAGTAATAATACATTCTTAGCACATGTGCCTCCCTTTCCCCCAATTCCTTGTCCCATTGCCTCTCTCTTGTGGCCAAACTCTCTAATCTCTCTACAGGCATACCTCAGATATTGCAGATTCAGTTTCAGACCACCGCAGTAAAGTGAATATCGCAATAAAACGAGTCACATGAATTTTTTGGTTCCCCAGTGCATATAAAAGTTATGTTTACACTATACTGTAGTCTGTTAAGTGTGCAGTCGCATTACACCTAAAAAAAAGTACATACCTTAATTAAAAAATACTTTATTGCTAAAAAGTGCTAGTCATCATCTGACCTTCAGCAAATCATAATCTTTTTGCTGGTGGAGAGTCTTGCTTGATGGCGATGGCTGCTGACTGATCAGAGTGGTGGCTGCTGAAGATTGAGGGGTTGTGTCACTTAAAATAAGACAACTGAAGTTTGATGCATTGACTCTTCCTCTTACGAACGATTTCTCTGTAATATGCAATGTTGTTTGATGGCATTTTACCCACAGTAGAACTTGTTTCAAAATTGGAGTCCACTCAGATCCTATCTCTGCTTTGTCAACTAAGTTCATGTAGTACTCTAAATCCTCTATTGTCATTTCAGCAGTCTTCGTAGCATCCTCAACAGGAATAGATTCCATCTTAAGAAGCCACTTTGTTTGCCCATCCATAAGAAGCACCTCCTCATCTGATAAAGTTTTATCACAAAATTTCCGTAATTCAATCACAACTTCAGGTTCCACTTCTAATTCTAGGTCTCTTGCTATTTCCACATCTGCAGTTATTTCTTCCATTGAAGTCTTGAACGCCCCCTCAAAGTCATCCACAACGACTTCTTTCAAACTCCTGTTAATGTTGATATTTTCACCTCTTCCCATGAATCACAGATGTTTTTTGTTTTTTTGAAGATTTTTTTATTGGGGAATTGGGGGAGGGGAACAGTGTTGGGGAATTGGGGGAGGGGAACAGACAAGTTGTCCTTCAGTCTTAGTTGTGGAGGATGCAGCAAGTTCAGCTCCAAGTCCAGTTGCCATCTGGCCACCTGGCGGCAGCTCGCAGCCACTCAGCTCAAGGTGCTGTGTTCAGTCTTAGTTGTGGGTGGGTGTAGCCACCATCCCATGCGGGAGTCCAGCGGGCGTCCAGCGGGCAGCCTCATTGTTAAGAGTACACGCCCTATTTACTGAGTCACCAGGGTGGCAGCTCAGCTCAAGGTGCCGAGTTCAGTCTTTAGTTGTGGGCAGGGCAGGAGTCGAACAGGCAGCCTTGTTGTTAGGAGCATGTGCTCTCACCAGCTGAGCCATCCTGCCACCTGTTGGCAGCTCAGCAGCAGCTCAGCTCGGGCACAGCTCACTGGCCCATGTGGGAATTGAACCAGTGACCCTGTTGCTCAGAGCCCGCACACTTAAGCAAGCTCTTAACCAACTATGAGCCACTTGGCCGGCCCACAAATGTTCTTAATGGCATCTAGAATGGTGAATCTTTTCCAGAGGGCTTTCAGTTCCCTTTGCCCAGATGCATCAAAGCAGCTGTGTCCTTACAGAATGTATTTCTTAAATAATAAGACTTGAAAGTTGAAATTGCTCCTTGATCCATGGGCTGCAGAATGGATGTTGTGTTAGAAGGCATGAAAACATTCATCTTATTGTACATCTCCATCAGAGCTCATAGGAGACCGGGTGTATTGTCAATGAGCAGTAATATTTTGAAAGGAATTTTTTTTCTGAGCAGTAGGTCTCAACAGTGAGCTTAAAATTTTCAGTAAACCATGTAAACAGGTGTGTTATTATACAGGCTTGTTGTTCCATTTATAAAGCACAGGCAGAGTAGATTTAGTATAATTCTTAAGGGCCCTACGATCTTTGGAATGGTAAATAAGCATTGGCTTCAACTTAAAAGTCACCAGCTGCATTAGCCCCTAACAGGAGAGTCAGCCTGTCCTTTGAAGCTTTGAAGCCAGGCATTGACTTCTCTCTAGCTGTGCAAGTCCTAGATGGCATCTTCTTTCAATATAAGGCTGTTTCATCTACATTGAAAATCTGTTATTTAGTGTAGCCGCCTTCATTAATTATCTTAGCTAGATCTGGGTAACTTGCTGCGGCTTCTCCATCAGCACTTGCTGCTTCACCTTGTACTTTCATGTTGTGAAGATGTCTTCTTTCCTTAAACCTCATGAACCAGCCTCTGCTAACTTGCAGCTTTTCTTCTGCAGCTTCCTCATCTCTCTCAGCCTTCATAGAATTGAAGAGAGTTGGGGCCTTGCTCTGGATTAGGCTTTGACTGGTTTGATCTTATACTCAGACCACTAAAACTTTTTATCAGCCCTAAGGTAGTTTCGCTTTCTCATCATTTGTGTGTTCACTGGAGTAGCACTTTTAATTTCCTTCAAGAACTGTTCCTTTGCTTTCACAACTTGGCTAACTGGTGCAAGAGACCTAGCTTTCAACCTATCTGTTTTTTGGGGGTTTTTTTCACTAAGCTTAATTATTTTTAGCTTTTACTTAAAGTGAGAGACGTGGGACTCTTTCTTTTATTTGAACACTTAGAGTCCATTTTAGGGTTGTTAATTGGCCTAATTTCAATATTATTGTGTCTTAGAGAACTAGGAAGCCTTGGGAGAGGGAGAGAAATGGAGTAACGGCCAGTCAGTGGAACAGTCAGCACACACACAGCATTTATCAAGTTGGCCATCTTATATGGGCATGTTCCATGGCACCCCAAACAGTTACAACAGTAACATCAAAGAACACTGGTTATAGGTCGCTGTAACAAATATAATAATGAAAAAGTTTGAAATATTTTGATAATTACCAAAATGTGACAGAGACACGAAGTGAGCAAATGTTACTGGAAAAAGGGTGCTGATACAGGGTTGCCACTGTTCTTCAATTTACAAAATACTCAGTATCTTCAAAGCACAGTGAAACAGTGTGCAATAAAGTGAGCTATGTCTGTACATTTCTTGTGTATTTTGGATCCCGGTGACACATCCCAGTACTCCTGCTTTGATGCAGAGTTGTGCCATTATCAGGGGAAATGTGGAAAGGTTATGTATCTGGCTCCATTTCCTGATGAGTCACCAATCAAGTATTTTCTACTTAAGGTCTTGCCTAATGCTCTACTAAGCATATCAGGGTAATACAAATGAGCTATCGTTCCTTTCTGGAATGGTACTGATAATCTAGCTGCATAGATTAAAACAATTTTAAAAAAGAGTATTTCTACTAAATGAGTGGCCTCTTAAGGGCAAGAGCCCTATTACATTCATCTTTGAATCCCTGTGGTGGTAGTAGGTGTACAGAAAATGGTGTGTGGATAGATGGATAGCAGAATAAATGTTCAGTTCCTACTTTGTTAGGGAGTTAAATAGTATATTTCCCATTTTCGTTTTCACAAACCATAGATTTAGGTATGATTTCTGACATTCCATACCTCTCTATGGTGCCCCCAGCCCCTTCTTGGGAAACTAAGGCCGTAACAGGTTAAGTGCTTTGCCCAAGGTCGCAGGGTCAGGATGAATAAATGAGACAATTCCGGGAAGAGTAGGAGAAATCTGTTAGCTGCTGTGTATCTAGCCTATGGCCAAGGACATCTCCTTTCCCGCTCAGCCTCCGTGGCCCTCAGCCCTCTGGAGAGACCTCTATCCAGTAACCTGTCATCCCCTTCTCTCCGTGGTGTAGGTTGGCTATCAAGCAGGGAGCAATGGCCAGCCCCTTCCCTCGCAGTACATGAACGATCTGGACAGCGCTTTGGTGCCGGTGATCCATGGAGGGGCCTGCCAGCTCAATGAGGGCCCCATCGTCATGGAACTCATCTTTTATATTCTGGAAAACATCGCATAGACAGAGGACTTCATTTTTTTTCCCTGTTCAGACCTGTTGCAACAGCAGTCATACCCAAATCATTTGCACTTTAGAACTGGAAGATTAAGCTTTTGTTAACACTATTAATTGGGGGTGGGGTGGGAGTGGGGGCTTGGGGGACTGGGGTGGGAAAGGGTGGTTGGGGGGACAGATGTTCCGTAATTCTAAGTCTTCTATGCATTATCCACCAAGATCTGGGCAGCTTCTGTTACTGCACAACAGTTATGCTATCCTTGCAGCTACTCCCCTTGTTACTGTTTGGATGAGAATTCTGCTCCTGTTTTAAGACTTCTTATAGTCTTATGCTCAGAAATGCTCAAATGGGTACAACCATCACCAGGGGTGGGGTGGGAGGGCAGAGGGGAAATAAAAAATGAAGCATCAGCCTTGTACTCTTTGTACAGAATTGATATAAAAAGAATATCACACTGATCTTGTCCCATTTACATCACAGTGACTTCAAGTAGAAGTTACATTTAGATTTTTGTTTTTACCAGATAATTAATTGAAGTGAATCAAAGACCCAACGGATTATCCCCTTTCTATCCAAGGAAGGGCGACTCAGTGTAAATGAGGTGACTTGGACAGCAGAGCTGAGGTGAGGATCGCAGGATCGCGCAGGCTCTGCCTGAGTGAATGGCAGGTACTGAATTGGGCCTTTCTGTGAAAGCTGACAGAATACACCCAAGACATTTTTAGTTGTAATATACACTAGAGGTATTTTTGAAAACATTTTATTGAGAAATAACTTAAACTTCCAAGCAAGTTACAAGTTAAAAAAAACCTATGTATGATTTACCTAGATTATATTGTTCACATATTAACATTTTGCCTTACTTGCTTTATCAGTTGTCTCCAAAAAAATGAAGGCATTTGAGAGTGAGTTGCATACATCATAGCCCTTTACCCCTAAGTACTTTAATACTTATTTCCCAAAAAATGACATCCTCTTACATTACTTCACTTCTCAGTCCATTTAACTTTGATGATACTTTACCCCAGCATCTAAAGTCCTTCATAGCATTTTCCCATCTAGTAAAGCTTCTAGCCTAGGATCAGATGTGGCATGTAGCTTTC
>NW_017731996.1:534704-539160 GCF_001890085.2 Hipposideros armiger
TGGCAGTTCAGCTTGGGCCAGGAATCAAACCGGCGACCCTGTTGCTCAGACCTTGCACTCTTGAGCGAGCTCTTAACCAACTGAGCCACTTGGCCAGCAGTAGTTTCCATTTTAATAACGTAATGGAATTTTTAGGCATTGTGTATGTAGGGCTAAGGCGTAGAGCAGGTACGATAATGCCCACTCTATAGTTTGGGAAGCTGAGGCCCAGAGAGGGAAGAATCTACCTGTAATGGAGCTACATCAGGGGCAAGATCTTTTAGGAGCTGCCCACAAAATTTGGAAAACAAGCTCTCAAAATTTGGAAGCAACAATGCAGGTTTCAGAATGGTGCTATAAGAAAGGGAAATAGTGTGAAAGTCACAAAATAGTTTGTCCTTTAATTGTGAGCAAGCCTTCCTGATTTTAAGAAAAATTTCTTCCATATTTTGTTCAATTCACTAATTCAGAAGAATGTGTGCTTTGCACTAGATTGGAGAGAGAATTTAAAATTTAAAAATTATTTGGGTCATGGCTGGTTCCCAACTGCCCACTGAGTCACAAATCTTAGGACTAGATGAGACTGAGCAGGCTGCTCCCACTACCAATGACCCCTGCATGCCTTAGCTAAAACCAAGGCCTTTTAAGAACCTCAGTCCCCAAGTTCAGAGGGCAGCTTTGTGTTGCCTCCCTCAGCCTGGAGGTTGCTTTCCAAAAAGCAGTGAAGGAGACTGAAAATCAACAGGTTGCGAAGGGAAGTCTGAGTCCCAGAATACTTCCCATCAAACGAGTAGGGCATTACCAGGAGAGGCCTGAGTTTAGAAACTCCTAGGGCTCGTTGGAACCTTTGAGGAGAACCGCAGCTGTCCTTGCAGCCTTCTTGGTAAGCACTGGGGTTGAGTCAGGAACCCTCAGGCCACCTCATGAAGGGTTAACAACCCTCTTTTCATTCTAGATTACTGCTTGTTTGACACACAGATGTGACTACAATTAAGTAATAAACTCCACATCCGTGGACATTTTGGTAGACTGGCCAGAAAGCTCTTGGAAAAAATTCATCAGTCTGTCATTTGTGCTGTTATCCACTAAAAGATCTGTTGCTAAGGGCAGGGAAGCACGGTCCAGCCCCATCCCAAAAAGACACACACAAAAACTCCATCCCTGAGCTGTGCTTATGCAGTACTGTAGTGCTCAGTAAGCTGAATGTATCTGCTTCACTTAGAGCCTTTAAAAATGATCCTAAGGAATGTTTTGTTGAACTTAAATTAATGCTTCGGGGGACGGAGGGGAAGAAATGAGGTGTTAGTTTATTTCTAAGAAATGTAGAATATTGCAGTTTTGAATATTAAATCTATTGCAACTATAAATCTTTCCATCGTTGCCATTCAGTCAGAAAAAGTCAAAGGAGAATTTCCTGGTAAAGAAGTAGGGGATTTCCTTAGGTGATAAGCTGAAGAGGATAAGCTGATGTGTACTCTGTCAAGAGGAAACCATAGCAGTAGTTTCTGTCAATTCAATGTTACTGCCACTCTGGCTTTTAAAGTGACAGGACTTTTGTTTAGGACTTGATGCTCATGCTGTGTGTAGAGTACATGAGCCCTACAATGAATTAGATCTAGTTTCTTAAATAAAAATGGCTACATAAAATTTTCCCCTCCAGTTAGTCTTTTAGTACCAGGTGCATGAACCAAACCCAAGATCCAACCTTGTCTACTTCTCATCACATGGTCCTGAACATAAGTTTCCCTCCTCTGCTGAGAGCTTTGGGAAGCAGGGAGGCTAGTGCAGCAGCTGTCAGGAACTAAGGCACAGGCACAGGCAAAGCTGGGTAAACTGAGTTGTGTGGCACAGGCTGCCGTTGACAAACGAGTCACAGAACCCTGCCCCTACCCGAAGCAGGGTGGGTTCTCATCTCTCTCAAGTTCTCCCATCCCTTACAGTTATATCTTTTAAAGGCACATCCAGAAATGTTGCAACTGGGGGCTGGGGTAAAGGTGTACACAGTCGCTACCCAGGGGTTAAGGGGCTGCAAGACTCCATGGCACAGAGCAATGAGGCTATGCTTGGCTTTGCCCAGAGGGCGGGGGAAGCAGCCTCCTGGAATCCAGCCTGCTTTGGTGTGGAGGCCCAAGAAGGGGCCAGGAACAGAAAAGACCAGGGCTGTGGTCAGTAACGCACATACTTAAGTCTTTGGTGTTTGTATAGCAGCATCCATCTCCCTTATGTACAAAGGCTTCTGTAGCCAGCAAAGCTGTGAAAAGTGTGCTTCTGCAGTCGCTGGCCTGACTCCTCTGAATGTTGACCATCTGCTNAACCTTTATCTTTTATGTCCTCAATGTTTTCTGGTGAATATAGGTTTCCCCACCACATTTTGTAATAGAAAATGCTAGAACCAGTTTATGCATTCTTGGCTAGAATCCTAAGTGACATGTCCTTTTTAGGGATTCACCTCTGAGGTCACTTGATAGCCATCTGCCCCTCACTGATGATGTTAAATCTTGATCACCTGGTCAAGGTGTTGTCCAATTTTTCCACTGTATAATTCTCCCCTTGGAGTGAATAACAAACGTATAGAAACATTTTCAGATCATGCAAATATTTCATCAGAATTATTTCCCCTTAGATTTAGCATCTACTGATGTTTCTTGTCTGAATCAATCTTTTACTTTGATAGCTACAAAATGATTTTTCAATTTCAGCACTCCCTTCGCATTTACCCTTGGTCATCTATAAGCAAAGTCCTTCCTTCTTTCCTATTTATTCATTCAATTAATTTTCACTATGGACTTGTGCATTATTTTTTGAATGGTTCTAATTCATTATTTTGGTGCTCAAATGGCCTCATCTTTGGCCAGAGGGAGCCCCTTCAAGGTAGCTCCGTCGTCCTTGTAACATGCTCCTATCATTTTCCTTTTTTTGAACACTTCCTTTTCTGGCCTAAGATGCTCCAGGCTCATCTTGTGCTTACCCTGCCCCAGCCTTGGAATCAGCCATGGTTTCTTTTAGTGGGAGTGGTATTAGAAACCAAGACTTGGTACCTATGATTTATGTGAGGTGCTCTGATTTTCTTTTTCATTAAAAATTTATTTTGGTCACAGACCAAATAGATTTCACAACCCGAAGTTTGAAAATTAACTGCTCAAGGGTAACTCACTCCCTTGTCACTAGCATCTCCCCAGGCCAAGCTGGAGACAGTCCCTCTGCAGTAAAAGCACAGGTCCAAGAATCCTCTGGAAGCTAATGTAGGTCTCTGGGATAGTGAGAGGCTGCTTCCCAGTGGTTATAGGTGGGCTTAGCACTTAGTTAGAGGCTGCGGACCATGTTTAGGGGAGCAGCTGTTTTCCAGAGGCCTGAAGGCCTGGCCTTCAATTCGAAGTGTATCTAGCTAGGTTTATCTCTTTTCCATGGTGGGAGCGTATCCACATTCTACACCTTGTCTCTAAAGACTGCTGGTGGTGGCTGCAGAGAACTGTGATTGTGACCTTTCAGTGACTCAGAGGTACTCTGAGCTTCTAAGGAAAAAATGAGTAGATGCCCACAGAGCACCAGATTGTAAGGACTGAGGCTTCAGACAACCCCCAACCCCCACTTCCCAAACCTGACAAGAATAGGAAACACTTGTTAATAGGGGCAGGTATTTTGGGTGTAACATCCAACTTGGTCTGCATATATTATTATACCTTGGAAGTTTGGAGCTTCTACAGAGGCTGGTTCTGTTTTGTCCTATCGAAGTATCATTCCTTCTATTCAGCTAAATACATCTTCCGATTGGACATATTTCTTCTGGATCAGTGCAGGCTTTTTATTTTTAATTCTCCCACTAAAGATAAACTCTAGCCCTGCATAGTCAGGTCCGTTCTCAAATGCATAATGTCCTTTATATTTAGTAAAATTATCTTGTGGAATTGGGCATAAAATAGCCAAGGCTAGTTTACTTTTTCCTTGTTTTCTATACACTGTATTTTAAGAGTTATATAAAATAGAGGGCTGAAACCACATTTCTAAATAAGTCAAATTTTTTCTAGAATGTAAACCTAAAGATTGATATATAGAGATCCTTATAAACTGAAGAGTAATAGAATTGCCATTATGGTAACATTAAATTTCTTTTAACACTTTCTAAGCACCTACTGGACTGTAGGGCTATGGAAATATGGGACTTTGCCTTGTTGTAAGTTCTTATCTAATATTTTCCATCTGCAGTGGTTCCTGAATGCTGGTGGGCCCAAAATTTCCAACTGATTTTACTTCTATTATAGTCATCTGGGGAATAATTTATGTATTTAATACACTTCAGACAGCAATCTGCTGAACATTATGTTTCTATATTTAATAAGTTTGTGATAGTTTTTTTTTTTTAACTGAGCTATCCTGCCACCTGTTGGCAGTTCAGCTTGGGCCAGGAATCAAACCGGCGACCCTGTTGCTCAGACCTTGCACTCTTGAGCGAGCTCTTAACCAACTGAGCCACTTGGCC